>NC_090444.1:1071202179-1071513097 GCF_031143425.1 Pleurodeles waltl
TAGTTGGCAATTGGGCCTTGTCTATCCCTCCTAGACAGCCACACAATGGAAGCTTAGGTGTGACTTGATGGGCCATGTTGGGCAAAATGGGAAGGAGGAGCTGGACACAGCCTCACTTACACCTGAATGGGCTGTATCCTGCCCAAACAGGAAGGGCGTAATGCCCCTGTATTGTCACTCCAGTCATCTTGGAGCCAGGACAGGTGAGGCAGGGAATTATTTGTACTTCAATACCACTGTCTAGAAGTTTCTTCCCCCTTCCGGAACCAGGGCCCTGAGCTATAAATACTGAATCGAAGGTACCACCACTTCAGTATATTTCTAGTCCTGTGGATACTGTGCCAGGAAGAAGGACTCCAAGGGCTAGTTGACTGGTCTTCTGATCTGAAGTCTCAGGGACATTACAAACTTCCAACCACCCTGCTTCTGCGCCTAGACTCCGCCATCTGTGAGTCTACCCTGCCAAGTAGTGCCACCTCAGTCCTGGACCCTTGCAAGTGGGCCTAAGGTGCTTGCCAGAGGAACCTATGCATCTTCTCCATGAAGCAATGCATCCCCAAGCAGAACTAATGCATCTCCTCAGGTGAGCAGAGCATTCCTGAGCTGAACCGACACATGGGCAAGGCTGTGCAGATTGGGTCCGTCACAAAAGACTCACATTGCTGCTATATCCCGCATCTTGAGTCACATGCATCGCCTTCAGAACCACAGCTGTGCAACTCTTCTGTGGAGCAGGTCCTTGCATCTCTTGCTGATGGCAACCTTGACGATTATGCTTACTCTCTACATTGCAGCTTTACCACTCTTTGGAATCAATGCATTGCCTTGACTGCACAACGCATTCCCGAGACGGCCTTCGCATCACAAGCCCTGTCGATGGGATGCTGGACAACATTGCAACCAGACCTCGCATCACACCCTTTTCTCATCTCAAGACTGATGCATTGCCTCGGCTGCATGACATATCATCAATGCAGATTATAGCAATGCTCCACAACCAGAATTTAAGGTACTTTGTTCAGTGGGCCTAACTGAAACCCTGTAGCTGGCCCATCATGGTTGCCTTGAACTTGTGACTTTGTTGTGGTCCTGTGCCACTAGATATCCCCAATAATGATTTGTGCTTCTTGGCGCTATCTTGACTTAAACATTTAACATTCAATATCCCCTGTTCTACTAATTGGATTTTTGTCGTTTTGGTCATTTATTAAAATCTTCTCTATTTGTCTAACTCTTTTGAGGGCTCCTTTTATGGTTGGTGTTTTCACTGTGTTACTATTTGAAGTGTTGAACACATACTTTACACATTGCCTCTAGGTTAAGCCTCATTACTCTGTGCCAAGCTACCAAGGGGGTTGAGCACAGGTTAATTTGGGATTTGCTTCTCTCTCATCCTGACAAGTTGTGTAATTGCTGCTTGGCCACGGTTCACACCCCAGTCAACTAACAGCCTAATTTCTTACAGAGTGTAAATACGGCAGAACTATTGCTCAGGTCATACAGGTCTTAGAATTAGAGGATAAAGACAACAAAGCTATCACTTTCAATATAATGTTGTGACCATGCTGTATAAATGTGCATGTGCTTCTGTGATTGGAGAGGCACATGGTTTGCCTAACACAAGATTATCTCTTTTCCAAAAGTGAAAGCAACTAGACCCACCATAGGTAAGAAACACTGTAGCAGGGAAGGAAAGATGTTCCTGGAAACAATGGAACCATAGCAAAGAATCCTGGGCAAGGAATGGGTTGTGGCCCATATTGGATGACAAGGAGAGCAGTGGAGGATGACAGGCTGGTCACCCCGCACTGACTGATGGGAAGAGGTGAGTATGAGCAGACAAAGATGAGGCATCTGATGTAGTGTGGAGGTTCTCCTACCAGTCGTGCAGCACCCCCCCTGAACTGAAGCAGATGAGAGGCAGAGAAATGGGGAAGATGGTGGATACCGGGGATTCCTGGTGTAAGAATGAGCCTTCATGTAAAGCTAACATCCAAAGAAGGGGGTGTTCAGAATCTCAGATATTATGTCTTACTCTAGGTTAGATGAATTTGGATACCTCTGGGAGTGGTCAAGGAAGGACATATAAAGACAGTGAGGCTTATTTGACAGTACCATGGCAGAGTAGAACTCTGGGTAAAAATGGTGACAGGTCAGGAATAGTAGGAAGGTCCACAGTGTTGAATACAAACGTTGCAAACATGAGACTATGGACTCCGATGAACAAAAAAAGGCCTATTGATCTACCCGTGACTCTTAGCTCCCCTGTTTGGTAACTCAGACGTCAAGACAAGAATTGACAACAGTCTGTCAGACAATGAGCAGTAAATAGATATGGTAAACTTGGTGATATCTTCTGTAAGGGGAAACTAAAACACTTTTGAGGAAGTGATACTATACTTTGCCCAGACGGAAGCAGAACTATAGTGTTGTACGCAAATGCAACCTTGGGATTTTCAGCCTTCCAATATTAAGGGGGTCTCAAGGGCCTTAGCCCTCTTAAATACTTTTTTACAGTTGGCTGACAAAAGCAATCACCTAATCTCACAAATGTGTAAAATATTACAAGATGTTGAGTTCACTAGTCATCATATTAGAGTGTATGGGAAAGGCTGTCAGGAATCATTGACAAAATGTTACAAGTTATCTTTCAAAACCATGCCAAAGGAGCCACATGTATACATGGACTAGAGATAAGTCTAAATCTGATCTATAGGTGCATTACACACTTTTACACCAACACACTTTTTTTATAGCAAAAAAGATGAAGGATGCAGGCTTCAAGTATAAGAGAACACTATTGCACATCCTGTGGCACTGTCCCACATTACACATATTCTGAGAGGGAGTTCAATAAGATTTACTTCAAGTTATCTGTGCCAAATTTCAATTATCTTAACTTGATATGTTGTTGGGTTGGATGCCCTGTGGGGATTGCAGACTGAAAAGAGGCGCCAGGAATTTAGTTATATTGTTGGTATTGACAGTTAAACAAAATATGGTAAACAAATTCAGTGGCCTTCATCGTTCCTACCAAATTGGATTGATACTATAGATTCCAACATATTCCTGGCATGGAAAAAGGGACTTAGGGCACAGCATTAACTGAAGATCGCATTGAGGGACTATGTAAACTGTTCTTCAAGATTTTGCTAGAGACCATAGAGTCTAAATGAGCCCCAGAACTTTAAGGTCAATTCAAATCATCCCAAGTAAGAGCCTTGGTGGCGGCTGCATTTTAGTGCACATTTGCAGGCTGTGGTGCAGAATGTAATGATAATGAGGGAAATATTTAAGAGCCGTTAGTAATACCAGAGCATCACATTTAGTGACGCTCGGGTGGCTCTAGGAACTGCACTGTATTTACAGGGTGGCATTAAGCCACTTTATGTAGCCTAACGCCAAATTTTAAATACGGCCCATTTACACACCGCACTTTGTGTGGAAAGGGCATGCAATGGGTGTTGCTGTGGGTGTGTGACAGCAACCCCCATTGCATTTTGAAGCTGCCCCAGATTTGCAAGTTTTCGTGAACCTGAGGCAGTGCCAAAAGTTAACGCCACTCTAGGGGTGCACCATGGCGCAGGGTAGGGGTAATAGTGTAATTTCTCTGACGCTATTGATGTACTGCAGGAGTAGCGCCAAAATATTGGCGCCACTCTTGCAGAGTACATAGGGCCCCATCCTAAAGAATGGAAGCCCCCTTTTAACGCCTGCTCTTGAGCAGGCGTTAAAAGTGCCCTAAAAAATGGCATAAGGAAATCTCAAAGATTTCCTTACGCCATTTTTCCGATTCCCCTAACGGGCGAACACCCCATTTGTATACATTATGCTTGGCACAGGCATAATGTAGCGCAAAGGGTTGCAGAGTGGTGCAATTCACTACCCTGTAAATACGGCGTAGGGATTGGGCCTCATTGGGCCACATTAACTTTTAAAATAATGACGTTAATGGGGTACAAGGTGGCGCTAGGGCATTATAAATATGCCCTTAAAATTAAGCTCTCTACCCTAACCATTGAATCTAACTCCTGAACTATTCTAATACAAAACGAATATCTGAGAAAGGTTAGCAAACAGAACTTTAGAGGGTTCTGTTCAAGAGTGGTGGAGTAGCATAAAGCCACATAGAAATTAATGTATGAGGTTTATATCCCGAGAAGGTCTGCTCTGAGCAAGGGACAAAAGGAATCTGAATCTCTCACCAGCTTAACCGCACTTAAATCTCAAATATTCCAGGTGTGATGACATCATAACCAAAACTTGCATTTGAAAAACAAAACCACAGATCAATTATAATTGACACTTTAGTCTCCCAAAGCCTTCGGCATTTGACCTTGATACACTCTCCCATTCAAGAATTTCAAAAGCTATAACTGCCAGTTACAGGATACTCCTTCCATTCTCTAGCGCTTCTCTCAGGCTCTTATTTCTCATGCACAATGAGTTCCTTGTTAATTTTAGCACCTGCATCTTTGGAAAAGAAGATTTCAGGTTGAATACTAGAACACACAAAAAGAATGCAGCCTTCACTCTGACCAAACTAAAATGAACATTAATATACTTTCAGTTCAGTATATTTCCAACATTATACTTATTGAATATGCAATGATTATAATGAATAACATTTCTAAAATACTATAACATAAACATTCTTGCCAATTCAGATTAAATGTGGCAAACATGAAAAATTAAGTTAATTGTGCACTTTTTCTCCTATATTTCAGTGCATTTCGTTTAACAATTCATTTCACACATTACAAAAGAAAAATAACCACCCCTTCTACTCAAGTTTTGAGTGGCATAATGGCACAGCCAGGTTATGTTCTTTCAACCGTCCCTCTGATGTTGTTGGTTTATGATGATGTTACACATCATCACAAATCAACTTCATTCTTGAATGGGATTCTCTAAAACCAAGGCCCCGGTGCTGGCATTCGAAATAACAGCTGCCAGCACGTTGCTGACCCTGCCGGCAGCAAAAACATCATTCCACTGGGTCGGCAGGCAGAGACAGTGTTTCCGCCAGCTGGCCCAGCGGAATGCTGGGCCTGTACATTGTCAACAGCTCCACATGGAGCCATCGGCAATATAGCAGTGGGCGGGTGTAGTAGCACCCATTGCGCATATCACTGCCCGTAAATTGGGCAGTGGCATGGCGCGACGGGGCTGTGCACGGGGGGCCCTGCACTGCCCATGGCAAGTGCATGGGCAGTGCAGGGGCACCCATTCTGCCAGCCTTTCCCTGGCGGTCTAAACTGTCAGGGAAAGGCTGGGGAAAACAGGTTCATTATCTGGTGGGCAGCGCTGCTTGCAGCGCTGCCCTGTCAGATAAAGAACTCCACCTTCGCCAGGCTGCCTGGCGGCAGTAGCCTGGTGGTGGTGGAGCTCCACCTGTGGCCGTCTCCCTATGTATACTATATGGCAGTCCGGACCACCATGCTGGTGGCGGTAATTTTCACCACTGCCGGCATGGCGGTCCGGACTGCCATGTTCATAATGAGTGCCCAAGTGTTTTGAACAGTTTTCAGCTAGATTATTCCAAACGTTTAAAGCCATTGTATTATTTACACTGACTATCTTCCAATTAAACCCCTACTCTCTTTCTCTTTTTACCTTGCTCAATACTCATTCCCCAGAAAATCTTGTATCCAACTAACAGAACTATTCCCACTATTGAAATATTCAACAATGTTCTCAACATGAAACCTACAATTCCACTTCCTAAATTTCCAAAATATCTACAGATAGCAGAAAACCCATCTCCAATTGCTTTATACGCACCTGCCACTTCCAACTCTTTCAAATACTTTATCAACCCTGAAATGTTCCTGATGTATTTCTACAAATCCTTACTTTTATCTGGAATAAAAGTACAGCAATGTTGGATCTTAAGCATCCGACAAACTCTGCCCTCTTTCGCGGCAACATGTTGAATACAAGTCAATTTTGTAAAACCATTGATATGATCGTTATCATATCAGAATCTATGACCAGTAATGCTCCAGCAGTATCCACTATAGTATACAAACCTCTAATCTTCAAATCATTCAGTATCACTCCTACAGACAAGATTAAAGTGCCAAAGATGTCTCCTACCACAACTCCTGCAATCACACCCCTCTTAGATCTAGAACCTTGAGTCCAAACAGGATCGTCAAAATGTTCTACATGATAAATCTTGGGAAAAAGAATCCCTAACATGCACCATTCCATCCTTTTGGCAATCTAAAATAGGCACGCTTTCCACAAACAAAATAAACTCCAGGGATAACATTGTCCTCTCCATCCAAATACAACTTAGAGTTCCCTTGAACTTCAAAAGTGTTTTCACATTCTCTCTTTCCCACAAACACATTATCAGTCTCAGATCTTTCTGTCCAAATGCACAGTTTTCCTTTGTGTTCCCAGTCTAATACTAAGGCAGCTGCGTTTATAGCTAACTGGTGTTCTTTTTCTTCTTTTGTCCACTAATTGTGAGCCTGGAAATGCTCATCTAACTGTGAGATGCCTCCCAACCCTCTTCATCTGACCTCAATTAAATTCAGGAATTGCTTCTCAACATCTGATAATATACAAGTCAACTTGTGTCGGTGTGCATAAACTGTGTCCAAAGTGGAAAGAGGTTGGAAAAATCTTGTAATTATCTTTATTTCCAAGGGAGCTGGACAACTGTTTAAATTATCAATTATAGGGTTTTCTGAAGGAACTTAATCTTGATTTAAAAAATAATACTGATAATGTCCTGTTCCATAAAACATCATCAAAAAAAATCTACATGAAATCTCATAAGTCACAAGAATATGATCAAACAGAAGCAGGCAGTGAAGTGCATACATAGCAATCCCCCGCCTCCATAGTCTCTACATACTCATATAATGAGAATAAATATACATTTACAGAATAAACTCTCCTAGATGCAGCTAAGTGTAATACATTCTCACCTAACATTACTTTTCATAGGATTAATATATTGAAGGGAATCCCTAGTAGATATCTCTTCTCATATAGGACTGGTAGGGGAAAACACTCCCACTAGAAAACTTATTAGTATTACAAGAGAAATGAGTAATAAAACACCTACTATGTATTTAGATCTATTTTTCTCATTTGGCTGGTCTTGAGAACCAGATCTATTACTAAGCAAATATGGTGGCAGCAAAATATCTCTCTGTTGATTTTACCAATACAAACAGCAAAAAAAAGTTAAAAAGTTCATATATCAACAATATAAAATTTTCATGAGTCTTCCATAGCCCTACTCCTTGTTCTTCTTAGTGAAAACCCTCTTCTTCTACTGGGGCCTAGGAAATCTTCCAAATTCTCAATCCCAATCAATGTAAATGTCTCTAATGTGCACATAAACTAAACTCATAGATGACAATGAAAGCTCAAGGTATAGTTAAATCACTATGTTCAAATAATGGAGGTTCAGTCAAACCTGTATGTTTACTCCAATACTCCCAGAATGTTTGATCTGCATCATTTGTAAAGTAGGTCCATTCAGGGAAAATACCTACAAGTAGGCACTCTTGTTCTTTTGCACTTTCTCAATACCACACCTTTATCTTCACTTTAGCTCAGATCAAAGTTCTCAATTTCCTCAGCAATCATCATTGGCACACTCTCTTTAGGCATACTCAATTTTCCTCATTCTTGTTGTTTAGGCCAATGGTCTCCACCTTCTACACAATTTCTTCCAGCACCAATTCCTTCTCCAAGGTAGGATTCTGAATCTGACTCATGTGCACCAAACAAGACTCTATTGTTTCCACTTCAGAGTCAGCCGTGACTTGCTCAAGATACTCTTCAACTTGATCAAGTGCTCTTTCGAGCTCTGCTTGGTCCATGACAGCTTGGCTGACCTAATCCAGTTGTCTTTCTTGCACCACTGGTTCCTCTTGGACAGGTGCTGTCGTATCAAGGGGACACTCAACTCTGAGCGTATGGGAAGCATGGATCCAATTGGGGAAACCTCCACACTTCATTGCAGTCGTGATCACTAGGCTCACCTTGTAAGGTACACGTCACTGAGGTTCCAGACATGTTTTCTAGCATGTTCCTTCACCAAGGTCCAGTCAGTGGGACTAAGTTCATGGCACAGTTTCTGTTGTGGAGAGGCTGTAGACGAACCAACCTGATGAGACACAGAATGCAACACATCAGCTAGTCCTTTGCAGTAGTCTAGGACCATAACATCTGTTATATTCACAAGTGCATTTACAGGAATCACTGGCAGTCTTATTGCCCTTCCCCTCAGGCTTTTGTGAGGGGACAGTCCAGTTTTTTGATCAGGTACACTCCAAAGACTATTCAACACAAGGGGCAAAGCATCAGGCCATTTCAAAGATGTTGAAGCATACACCATTGACCATCTCGATTTGAGCATGCCATTCACTTGCTCAACAAGTCCTGAAGCCTCAGATCTATAGCTGAAGTGCAATCTCTGTTCCATTTGCAATGTTGCACACAACAATTTCAGGACCTCATTGTTGAAACGAGTTCCTCGATCTGATTCCAAAAAGGTCAGAAAGCCAAACCTAGGTATGAATTCCCTCAACAGCAGTTTGGCTACAGTAAGACTATCATTTCGACTAGTTGGGTACGCTATAACCCAACGGTAAAAGATACACACAATAAGCAAAATATACCTCAGTCTGTTGCACACAGGCATCTCAATGAAATCTATCTACATCCTTTTAAAATACCCTCCTGACATTCCTATGTGACTTAATGTAACTGTGCTTCTCTTTTCAACATTGTTCCATTGACACACAACACATATGTGACACCACGCTTCAGCCATCAATCTGAATTTAGGATTGAACCAAGTTCTGTCTGAAAAACCTCACTATAGCATTCCTACCAATTACCAAGAAAATGTCTAAAGAACAGATGATGGACGTAATCCTGAACAATGCAAACTTTCACCCCAGTCACAAAGAACTGGGTTACATCCATTCTTTTTTTACTTACCGCACCATCCCAGTTTAAACCCAGCCATTTGCAAATCAGTCTTGACGCTGCTCCCCATATCAACAGTCCAGCTCGTACTGCCAGGCCAGGTCCTCCCTGGACCAGAAACAAGCATCTTAGGACCAGTTTCAGGGTATTACCCTTCATCAGCCAGACTAGCTTGAATCAAGTGGTTGAGTGAGCACGGGACCCCCACGTCTGGTTATACCCCTCCCACTTAGGGCAACAAATGCAATAAGAACAGATGATGGACGAAATGCTGAACAATACAAACATTCACCCCCAGTCACAAAGATCTGGGTTAAATCCATTGTTTTTTGCTCACCATGCCATCCCAGTTTGAACCCAGCCATATGGAAATCAGTCTTGACCCTGTTCTCCATGGGAACAGTCCAGCCCGAACTGCCAAGCCAGGTTCTCACTGCACCGGACACAAGCATCCTAGGACTGGTTTCAGGGTATCACCCTTCTTGAGCCAGGCTAGCTTGAATCGAGTGACGCAGTGAGCACAGGACCCATGTCTGTATATCCTTGTGGAACTTGTCACCATGCCAAAACCTTGTTTCAGAGCCAGAATGTGAACAGGAATTGACTATCCTCATGCACTGGTATTGAAAAGAAGGCTTGACACAAATCACTGACAGTGAACCACTCAGCCTCACATGGAATCTGAAACAATATTACAGCTGGATTTGGTACCAAAAGGCAAAAAGGGACAACAATATTTTTTATTTTCCTAAGGTCCTGTACAATTCTGTACTTTCCATTTGGTTTCCGATGACCCATAATGGGAGAGTTACAAGGACTTCCCATTATCTCCTTCAGACTTGATCGCAGGAGTTATTCCATCAATCATTTCAGCAGGTCAAATTATATTGTGGGGTTATTGGGAATTCAGCATTTGGTTTAACAATAATTCTGACAGGTTCTATACCTTTTGCCAGTCCGATATCTTTTCCTGAGAAATCCCACACTTTGGGGCAGGTTTATGGAAAGTGGTGCTGCACCGAGTGCAGCACCACTTTCCCTGCACCCCATAGCTCCCCCTACCACCACCATGTGTGCGCCATATTTAAAATACGGCGTACCATGGCGCAGGGTAGGGGGCAATAGTGTCAATATTGGTGCTACTCCTGCAGAGTACATAGGGGCCCCTTCTAAAGAATAGTAGCCCTCTTTTAACGCCTGCTCTTGAGCAGTTGTTAAAAGTGCCGGAATAAATGGTGTAAGGAAATCCCATCCTTGCATCATTTTACTGGCTCCCCTAACGGGGGAACGCACCCTTTGCATACATTATACCTGGAGTAGGCATAATGTGGTGCAAAGGGTTACAGTATGGTGCAATGCATGCATTCCTCTATGTGGGGCCTTGCTAACGCCACCCATGGGGTGGTATTCGATTTTGCTGCTGCCTCAGGTTTATGAAAACTTTTAAATCTGAGGCTGTGTCAAAATGCAATGGGTGTTGCTGTGGCACGCCCACAGGAACACCCATTGCACACCCCTTCTATGCAAAGGGCTGCGTGTGGAGGGGCTGTATACACAAGGTGGCATTAGCCCCAAAAAGTGGCTTAACACCACCTTGTAAATAAGGCAAAGTGCTTAGTGGCACCAGAGCGTCACGAAAAGTCTGGACTGCTATCACATATTATAAACTTGTGTTTGTCTTCAAAAGTTCCTGTTTTCACTGTGACTGGGGCAGTTTCTTCAGCTGTCATTTATTTATTCTCCACAGGATCAACTTGGACAGTTTTCTTGTGAGGGGTAGGTTTGGGACTTCTACTGTTCTGTAGAATGGGTAGCACCAGCGTCAATCAAGAATCGCAAGGGATGGCCAACCACTTCAATTTCTATGAATGGTCCGCTCTGGTCTATCTCTAAGGCTGCGGCAAGTACACAATCTATCCTATACACCATTGGTTCCCAACCAGTGGTCGAGGGACCCCGGGAGGTCCACAAAGCCTCCTCAGGGGGTCCTTGACTGTCTAGAAAATTAAATAATATTAGCAGATTAGGTCCCCAGCTTTCCATAATGACTCAGTGGGGGGTTGCCGGATTCCAATACTGATTCATTGGGGGTCCCTGGGTTCCAGTAATGATAAAGTGGAGGTCCACAGAAGTCAAAGGGTTGAGAACCACTGCTGTACACCAATCACATTCATTCTCATGCCCTGATTAACATTCTACCATGATCCAACAGCATACTGCTACGGCATCAGAGGTTGGGGGCACTTGCATCATTGGAGCTTGGGGCACATTAAAACTTTGGCTCCAATGTCTTTGGACGCCCGGCATCTGGTAAGGATTGTTATTCTGACAAGCCACAAATCCTGTATTTTGGAGCTGATTAGCTAGATCTATATGACATTCCCACTTATAATGTCCCAGTTTATTGCAGAGATTACAAGGAGTTGATCTTTTAGGATATTAACATCCATTCCTGTGCTAGGGTCTATTGGGACTCCTCAGCCTCCACCTTGCATTGGATTCTGTGGCAGTTGATACACACCATGCATTGCACCGACAATGTTTAAAGCTATGGGCATCTGGCTGGTTCTTTGATCTGATTTCATTTGGGCAAGCATGAACTTTTCCTTCAACTTTTTCTGCTTCATCTTTATTTCATCATGGCAATATTTTGCATAATGCAAAATTTCATCAATAGACTTATTCTGCCTACAGATCAAATGCTGCTAGATCGTCATGCTTATTTCTGGTCTCAATACTGTCAAAAACTTTGACACAAAATATCCCATATCCTTTGCCTCTGAAGTCTCCATACCACTATACTGTCTGAATGCTTGTAACAGCCTTTCATAGTAAGCACTGATTGACTACTGATTGACTTCTTTGGTTCCTGGGTTATTCTATCAATCTTGACCCAATCAACATCTTAAGGAGGCACCTTCCCTTTCAGAAATGTCAGGACCTCCTGATATTTCTATATCACCAACAATGAAGGACCCTTAATTACTACTTTCCTAGTTGGTTCTGTCTCAGGCCATCGAACAGCTATTTTACACTCAGTCCACAAATCGTTTGGAACAACAATGGAAAACAATGTATTTAGATCAATCCACAACACCTGTGAAATTTTCACAAACCTTTCAACCTGTTGATACCATTCCACTGGCTTCTCTCACAACTTTGGTAAATCATGAGTAAATGATGCAAGAACACTTTGACTCCATGGCACACGCACATAAACACCACCAGGCATTTCACCCAAAGGGAAAGTTGTAACACTTCCCTCTATTCCAATTGGAGGCAGCTCACCTGAATATTTCTTTACCTTTTTCTTTTTTGCCCATTTGGTCCCCCACTTATCTAATTCATTTAATTTCCTAGTGTTCTGAATCAATTCCCTTATATGAGTTTTCAGTCCTAAAGTTCTCAAATCAGCAATGTCTTGTTCACTGAAACACACTCAATAGCTCCTTTTCAAAGTCGTGGTCTACCTCATATTTTTGAGCCAATTCTGCCAATATATCATGAACTTGGAACACTCGCTTAGTAAGGTCCCTACACATGAATTTGAGCTCTTCCTCTTGATAATTCTCGAGCTGTCCCAAGCCAAGATTTCCAATAATCATTGCACCTAAATCTATTGTCAGCTGTGCCACCTCTAAAGTCCTGTCTCTCGGTGTGGATGGAGGTATTCCCTCACTCACTTCTAAACTAGTACTCGCTTTAGATGGAGTGTTTCCATTAAAGAATTGTACCCAGTCATCTATCTCTTTCGCACTATTGCATTGGGTCCTTGCAGGAATTTTAGGTATGGACTCACTTCCCTGAGCACCATTTCCCAAATTCAAAGGTGGTTCCCATGCAGAAGTAGTATGTATGAGTATCTTCTGATAAGTACCTATCGAAGTGCATCCTGACATATTCAAAGTCGTATGTGCACTCGCTCCACATGGAGTGCTAGTGTGTGTTCAAACTAAAGGAACAAACTCCCTAAAGCCTGAAGTATTTAAAACTCCACACTGAGTATCAGCATTATTGGGTACAGTCAAATTGTATGTATTTCTCCAGGAGCCTTCTGTCTTATATATAGGAACTATCAGGCCTATAGTGATGAGGACTGTAAGATCACCAACAGCACTCACTGTAGGATTAACTAGGGCACATTCTCGCAAGCCTTCACTTATTAACTCACAGGGTACACTAGTGTAAGTAACTCCCAAAGGATTAGGGGTCATCTTAGTTGAAGCAGTTGTGACGGTAGTCGGATAACTACCACCAACAGTTTGCTTTCCACATCCATCTTTAACTTCATTATATAGTGGTTAATATTTGGAAAGTAACACAACCAAAAGGCTATCTCCAAAGTCTTCATCACTGTCCATACTCATATAATCAGGCTCTTTTTGTTTCCTCTCTTTTTTGTTTTTGAGTCGTTTTAATTTTCCCTTTTCCCTCATTCGCATCTTTCATCAGAGCTGAATACAATCTAACTCCTTGTATCATGTTGGTTCTCTATCTCTTCTGTTCAGCATCCCATGTAGCATCTGCATAAGAACTCACAGCTTTCTTCACCCTGCCCTGATATTATTCTGTTTCTCTCACATGAGCAGCACTTTCCCAAGAATTAAGTGCTTCACATTGTGCGGATCTAGGAGGTGGCTTTATTTTGATATATTACACACTCCTCAAATTTTCAATAATCCTCAAGTTAAATGTTCCATGTTATGGGAATCTCAATGGACCATCCTTTTCTGTGATCTTGTAACTTTGACCAAGCCAAACACATGTATGGAGCCCTACACTAATCACCATATAATGACCTGGAGTACCTTCTGGAGGAGCCACTCCTCCGTCCCTACTGTGAATATGAACATCTCTTCTAATCATATCTCATATAACTTTAAAGCAGTTCATGTTTCAAAACTTTTCAAAATATTCCAATTCAATTAAAAAGAATGCCATATCCACAATCGTTTGCTCCAACACAACCGCCAATTGCAGCATGAAACCTTATCACGCTACCCACCAATAGCAGAGCTGCTCCACACCAACCAATCTATACTAATGTAGCACACTGTGACGGAGATCTCCCTCCTTGCAGCAGCTCCGCCCTCCTTTGAAATCATCATCTATGCTTGCTTCAAAATATCACATGATACAAAATACAATGAACTTTGTCTGCTTCACTAAAGAATGAATAGTTTCAATCACACAAGAAAGTTTACAATCACTTCTGATGAGACCTTAACCTGCGGGGTAACATCTAAATCAGTACTGTTTCTCCTGCACATTAAGATTCACTATACCAATTGTCTCACGCTCACTCAATGTAAGTCCCTATTTTAACCTTTGCCATTGACGATGTCTCACAATGAACACAGCAACTTAGCAGACAATATATTATGGAGTCTTCTACACCTTTTAAACAATCCCAGGACCTTAGGTCATGTCAGACCCGATAACCATTGCAATGTCTCTATAAGTCACCACACTCACACAACATCCAAAAACACCTGCACAAAACACAATCCAATTTCACAATCACTACAAGCTAAATGCAAACTGCTGCACTCCCCAACCCTAATAATACTCACGTTCTTGCTGCCAGTACATCTCTCTTCTAATCCTCCACAACTTCGCTGATCCTTCAACTCTGGACATAGACACTAGAGGTTGGGCTCTGGGGACTAACTACTCTAGAGTACGGTTCCAGTTCTCTCCACATCAGAAAGAGAACCATCCTCTGCTACCATCTCATCCAGCAGGGACCCCAAGCTCTCTCTCCGTAGGTCTGATGAATCTTTCTTCTCTGTTCCGAGGGGTGGAGACAATTTTAGCAGATTATTCAAATCAATTGCAGTGCAACTCAATAGTCACACATTATACCTCAGAGTCCTAATTAATGTTTCAAAGAGCTTTATTACAGACTTGAAGCCAAAGTTACATAAGTGAGTCTCAAATCTAAAGCATAGATATATAAGATCACCAACAGAGTACTAAAATGTTGCACAGTATTACATCAGAGCAACATATAAAAGACCAAGACTTCCATAGCAACAATGCAGAAAATCAGGAAACTTCTGTAGAATATTTTGTTCCAGCGAGGTGGGGTGGCATAGAACCATATAGAAATCAAAGTATGAGCTTTATACCTCAATAAGGTTTGCTCTAAGCAAGGGTCAAAGGGAAGCCTAACCTTTCACCAACTAAACCACACTTAAATGTAAATTCTTCCACGTGTGATGACATCATAACCAAAACTCTCATTTGAAAAACAAAACCAAAAACCAATTATAATTGACACTTTAGTCTTCTGAATCATAAAGCATTGAACCTTGATACACCTTCGCAGCCAATAATTTCAAAAGCTATAGCTGCCAGTTCCGGGATACTCCTTCCATCCTGTAGTGCTTCCCCCAGGTTCTCTTTTCTCTCTGGCACAATGAGCTCCTTGCTAACTTCAGCAGCTTTGGAAAAACAAGCTTTCACATTGAAGATTAGAACACACAAAAAGAATGCAGCCTTCACTCCGACTAAAATAAAATGAACACAATATATTTTCAGTTCAATGTTTTAAATGTTATACTTGCCGAATATAAAATAATTATAAAGAAGAAAGGCCCTCATTATGTCATTGGTGGTAAAAACTGCTGCGGCTACCAGCCGTCCGCCGTATTATGACCACAGCTGGATTTCTGCCAGAAGAATGGCAGAAATCCAGCTCTGGCCATGCAGGCGGATGGCTGTAAGGTGGCGCTGCTGTCACCAGCAGCGTCACACCAGTATTATGACCCATAATAGGGCCTGGCGGTGTTCTGTTGGCGGACACTGTTGGTGTCAGCAGTGCCCCATCCTGTCTCCTGCTGGAGGACCCCCCAAACACAGGTAAGTGGATGCTCTGACAGGGAAGGGGTGGGGGGCGTTGTGTGTGTGTGTGGGTGTATGTGTGAATGTTTGTGCGTGCATGTATGCAGGTGTGTGTTCCGTGATTAATGTGTGTGCATGTATGGAGGTGTGAGTGTGTGTATGTTGTGTTCTGTGAATGTGTGTCTGCATGTATGTATGAAAGTGTATGCGGATGAGTGTGTTAATGGATGTATGCATGCGTGGATGAATGTGGTAATGAGTGTGTAAATGCGTGTGTGTGAAAGGGGTGTGAATGTAGGGGAGGTTTGGAGAGGAAGGGGGTGTGGGAGGGAAATCTGGGGAGGGGGGTGGGGGCGGGGAAGACCTCTATCAGTGACAGGGAAGGGATTCCCTGTCACTGATAGTGCCTACCGCAATGGTTTTCGTGGCAGTAAGGGAGCCATGGAAACCATGGCGGTAGGCGGGTCATAATTATGCAGATGGTACAGTGACGGACGCCGGGCTGGAGACTGATTGGCCGTGTGGTACATTGACGTTTCGGCTGATGTTATAATATGGTTGAAAATACCGCCAGCCTGTTGGCAGTACTTTCCACCATATTACCGCCGACCACCAGGGTCATAATGAGGGCCAAAGTTTCTAAAATACTATGGGGGTCATTCCGATGGACCGCCAGGGCCGGGGACCACGGAAGCACCGCCAACAGGCTGGCGGTGCTTCCAGGGCCATTCTGACCGTGGCGGTAAAGCCGCGGTCAGAAAAGGGGAACCGGCGGTTTCCCGCCGGTTTTCCCCTGGCCCAGAGAATCCTCCATGGCGGCGCTGCTTGCTGCGCCGCCATGGGGATTCCGACCCCCTTCCCGCCACCCTGTTTCTGGCGGTTTTCACTGCCACAAACAGGATGGCGGGAACGGGTGTCGTGGGGCCCCTGAGGGCCCCTGCACTGCCCATGCCACTGGCATGGGCAGTGCAGGGGCCCCCTAACAGGGCCCCATAAAGATTTTCACTGTCTGCTTTGCAGACAGTGAAAATCGCGACGGGTGCCACTGCACCCGTCGCACCCCTGCAACTCCGCCGGCTCCATTCGGAGCCGGCTTCCTTGTTGCAGGGTCTTTCCCGCTGGGCCGGCGGGCACCCTTTTGGCGGTCGCCCGCCGGCCCAGCGGGAAAGTCGGAATGACCCTCGCGGTCTTTTGACTGCGGAGCGGTCTTCTGACGGGGTCCCGCCAAAGTCGGAATGACCCCCTATAACATAAACATTCTTGCAAACGAGGATTACATGAGGCAGACATGAAACATTAAGTTAATTGTGCACTTTTAGTGATATATTTCAGTGCACTAAGTTTAACAATTTGTTTGACAAATGATAAAAGTGAAATAACCACCCCTTCTTCTCATGTTTTGAGAGGCATAATGGCACAGCCAGGTTATGCTATTTCACTGCCATTTTCGTCATGAACGGCCAATGGGAAAAGGACAGTGCCAGGGTAGTAATAGCAAGCCAGTTGCAGCTAGAGACATTTTAAGGCATGGGCAAAGTGGGCTCTGATCCAGGGCCTTTCAGGAGGCCCTCTCATAGAGCCAGCTCTGTTCTGCAGTCTTGCCTGATGACCTTGAATAATTCTTAAAGAACACTGTTAAAAATAAAAAAATTCTTAAATTTATTTTTGATGTGGGTGATGTGTAGAGTCTAATACAGACATTTTGCGGAGAAATTTTGTGTTTATGCTTCATGCAACATCAATAAAAAAAGTTTCCTTTAGTTCACAACAGGGGACCTCAAATATGAGAAATATCAGGGTGACACAGAGCTTATTTGTTGTAATATTAGTTTGCTGCTGCTGTGTTACAGTATTAAAAGAGCATGTCACTGTCCCTGAGTATTAAATATAAACCCATTTCAAATTTGGACGTGCCTGTCGCTGTCAGTGACCTGGCCAAAGAGGACATGAAAGGGCTGGAACTGGTTCATATATTTAAAGCCGTTCTTAACAGGGGTCCCTCAAAATACATTGCGCCCAGGACCCCAAAATCCTTAAGGTGTCCCTGGCTGTAACATCTGCTAGCCCATGTTATCTCTAATTGAGATCTGATTCTGGGGGCACCATGAATAATTATACCTTTTTGCACAGTTTCTGTCCTAATGCCAGCATCTTTCCCTGTCAATTGCATTTCAGGCATGACTGATTGATTATAGCTGGAACTCACAGTTATCATGTGGTAGCATTGAGTACATCTTCCACAGACAGGAAGTGAGTTATCTCTTGCACTAAAGTCCTATCCTGCAAATATTATAAATGTGTGTGTACTGTGAAATGCATTATTAACTGGACAATAGCTAAGGAACGGTGCTGAAGTTGCACCATGGACTAGCAAATTTTCAAATATTCCTGTTGAGGAGAATATTCAAATATCTTGTAAAAATTATTTTGAAGAGCCACTCACTTGAAACCATGTAAATATATAGTGGTGCAAAATGCTAAAACAGGGTTAGTGACAACCTTACATATTGAAGAAAAAGTGGAAACTTTCCCCAACACAACACTACTATGCAAACTTATAGTTATCTCTCCAGCCAGTATGACCTGCTCTTCATTGCCTTTTATTTTTTAAGTGTAAACTTTACCAAAAGACAGTTATATCTATTTGCTCTTTGGATGATTGACCAAGGCAAGAACATGGATCACAGAGTCAATGACTTAAAGAGACCGCAAGCAGCAGCATGGAACAGACTAAGGCAGTCATTCTGACTTTGGCGGGCGGCAGAGGCCGCCCGCCAAAGTCCCGCCGTCAGAATACCGCTGCACGGTCAGAAGACCGCCGCAGTAATTCTGAGTTTCCCGCTGGGCTGGTGGGCGACCGCCAGAAGGCCGCCCGCCAGCCCAGTGGGAAACCCCCTTCCATGAGGATGCCGGCTCCGAATGGAGCCGGCGGAGTGGAAGGGGTGCGACGGGTGCTGTTGCACCCGTCGCGATTTTCAGTGTCTGCTTGGCAGACACAGAAAATCTTGGTGGGGCCCTGTTAGGGGGCCCCACGACACTCGTTCCCGCCAGCCAGGTTCTGGCGGTCAAAACCGCCAGAACCAGGCTGGCGGTAAGGGGGTCGGAATCCGCCATGGAGGATTCCCTTGGGCAGCGTGAAACCGGCGGGACACCGCCGGTTTCCCGTTTCTGACCGCGGCTGTACCGCAGCGGTCAGAATGCCCGTGGGAGCACCGCCAGCCTGTTGGCGGTGCTCCCGCGGTCGTTGGCCCTGGCGGCCTTTGTTCTGCCTCTCATCATCAGGTTTCTGGCCTAGGCCCTTAGCAGTGCAGCTCCAGCGCTTCACTAACAGGAAGACAAATGTAGGGGGCTATTTAGAGTTTGATAGATGTCCTGCATGCCAGCCAGAGTGGCACCGTTCAATACCTCCCCACACTGCTGCATTACCGCCTGCCATATTTAGAGATCGCTGCTGGCTCAGTGTTAATTCTCTGTGCCTTCAAAATCAAAGTGGTTCCTCTGAAGGCACTGCAAGTTTATTGCAGGACCACCATCTTTCAGGCAGCCACCAACAAAATTGTTTTTCTTTTTTCAAAAATAGACTACCAAAGCAGGGGTTTGGTGGAATTGAAACACAAACACAAAATAATGACAGCCACATCCTGGGAGCAGTTATTTTTCTTGTTTTTCCCTCAGGTACCATCAGGATTTTTCTTGGCAGAGACAGACAGAAAAATTAGGGGGAGGGGTGGCCTGATGTACTTACTCTGACAGGCACTACTCCCTTCACCCACTGTATTCAGCTTTGTGATGGTGGAGCTAAGTGGGGACATCAGAGATGTTGCAAAGATGACTGGCCGTCTGACTATGGCTGGGTATTGAGGAGACCTCCTACCACCAAACACCACTCACCCCCGTGTAAGCTTGAATTAAAACGTTAGATGCCCTTCCCTTTGGGATTAGGGATCATAAACCCCCGGACGTATTTTCTAATACTCAGTAACCACAATCATGTTCACAAAGTATTTACAGAGTTCAAGGGATGCCTAGCCTTAACAGAGTACGCTAATACATCCACATTCCTGTTACTGACTAAAAAACGTTTGTTCCTGCGTACCCATGTTGGTGGCTGTGAACGAGATCATGACTGTTTTCCCATACCACAAACCCTACCCCTACTTACGCTACAAATCCCAGGGGTAGGATCTCCATCAGGGTGTTCTCATACCTTCCAAACTGGATTGCTGTGGAGGGGGCCTGGCTGTCCGCTAAGATACCTAACTTGGGCGCCACCCTGAGATTGCACCCCCCAAGGGCCAGTGCTCGCTTCAGACCTTCTGCGCATGCGTGGGTGGTTGGCCCTAGGGGCCAGATGCCTGCGACTACTTGCAAACCCCTGTGCCCCTCTGTGTCATCCACACTTCCCAGCCAGCACCCCTTGGAGGGTCCAATTAGCTTGCCACCCAATTTTGCAATAAAAAAGGTACCTATTTATGTTCCCAGTCATGATCTCACCGCACCAGAGGCCCACATTGTTGCCTGATGATGTGGCCTCCACCCCCCAGGAAGAGGTCACGTATGCTGAGAGAGCAAGGCGAGTATATTCTCTAAAAACATTTCATAGCCTACTCGCGAAAGATGAACTCCGTCCTGCAGAAAAAACCCGTCTCCTTTAATGCAGCCATGAGAGATCACAGCCAACCTTGGAGTCTGAAACAACTTGGCCAATTTACTATTGATTCTTCTCACTGAGTCTTTGAGGGCTTTCTCTGAGATCCCGCCCCTCCAGAGAGAACAAGGAATCATGTTTGACCAAGCAAGGACAGCCTGAGGGAATTTTTTGGCCAACCAACCAATTTGGGATATTACCAGTTTAAACAACTGCCTGCGTCCTAGAGCAACCAGATCATTAACCCCAACGTGCTGCCCAATGATGTCCGATGATGAGTAGTCTAAGGTGGGCATTGAATCCTGGAATGTCCTTAATTGAGTGAGCCACAGCCTGCGTTCGACCAAAGAAAGAGATGCAGACACCAACCTCCGATATGCGTGACGCAAAGGCACTTCTTGCAAATAGTTCACCTGCACGTCGGACAAGGGAATGCCCAAATTCCCACACCTTGATGATACCAGCAACTCCTACGTGCACCAGAGTCTTCAGAACTGTCAAATACTTGCAGCGGGTGTCTGCAAAGAGTACAAAGAAAGTGAGGTGTCAAGGAAATGAACTCATAGTATATGCAGTCTCACATGTCGCTTGTAGCAATCCGATGACCACCTTCCAATTCTTTTAACCCCTGCTCCTGGGAATCCCATTACCACAGCCGCTGTGGCTGCCCCTATTCTAAAGTAGTGAGTGCCGAACTCTGAGGCACCCAAACCCGCTGCCAGAAGGGAGCGCATGAGTACCTGTGAGAATAGTGAGAACAAGGCACCCAACTTTGCCACATCCATGGGCCGCCGAGCATCCGGCTTAGAGCCCTGAATGCACTGCCATCCCCTAAGGGCCCTTCTTCCCAAAAATGATTTTGTACCATCGGGCAGTCCCCATAGTTGCACAAAGAAAGAAATAGCAGCAGAGTAATACCTGGTGAACGCAACTGACTTCCCCTCAGTCCTCAAAACTTCTAAAAATGCCAAGATTGAAGCCGGTTCAAAACAAATAGATGATACTGTCCCATCCCTGAAATCAACATATGCTGTAAATGATTTCTGGTAAGCCTTCAGCGTTCTTGGTGCTAAGCTCGCTGCCACAAGGTCCGGTATTCCTTAGCACCAATCTGCCTTAGATGCTTTGGAAACAGTGTTGGGAACTCTTCTGCTCCAGGGAGATGAGACCTGAAAACATGCATCTTAAAACAGGAGAGTGCGTCAGCAGGCTTATTCAACATTCCAAGTACGTGCTTAGCTCTGAAGGTCACATTCAACTTTAAATACAACAATACTATCTCTTTCAGCAGCCTTAGGATCATCTTGCACTTAGCTGCTTGCTGGTTAATGCACTCAACAACTGACATATTATCTGACCAGAAAATCACTGGCTGATTCTGAAATCCCTCCAGCCAAATAGACTGAGCCACTAAAATTGGGAACATGTCCAAGAAACCAATATTAGCAACTAGGCCCTCCTAGACCCAGTATGGGCCATCGCTGAGCGCACCATGCTGTACCAAATTTAGCCCCAAAGCCTTCGCTCCCAGCTGCATCAGTGAAAAGTCCCAATTCCTCATTGGACCTCAGCGGACTGGGCCACACCACCATCCCATTAAAGTCACGCAGAAAAGTTTCCAAAATCCTCATATGTTGTTTGACTACATTGGAAAGCCTGGTGTGATGATCCTTGTCTTTTAACCCTGACATGGCTTGGGCAATTGACTGAGAAAAGGGGCGCCCCATGGGTATGATTCGTAGTGCAAAGTTGAGCTGCCTGACCAAGCACTGCAACTGATGAAGTGTCACCTTCTGCACCCTTAGGCAAGACCGCAACTCGTGTGAAAAAGATACCACCTTCTCCCAGGGCAATCTGGACACACCTGACACTGAATCCAACTCTATCCCTAGGAATTCAATCATGGAACAGGGGCCCGCTGTCTTTCCTTCCACAAATGGAACCCCAAATTCCCTCATGAGTTTTTTAAATACGTCCAATGCACCAGCACATTGATCAGATCCAGCGGGCCCCAGAAAAAGGAAATCATCCAAGTAGTGTAAAACCCACCTATGCTTTGCCCTGTCCGTACATACCCACTCCAAAAAGGTACTACATTTCTCAAAATAGGAACATGACACAGAGCAGCCCATAGGCATACACCTATCAAAGTAATACTTTCCTACCCACTGGAAGCCCAACAAATGGAAGTCCTCGGGATGCACTGGCAACAACCGAAATGCAGATTTAATGTCTGATTTCACCATCAAAGCCCCAGGCCCCAGCTCCTGCAGGATTTGAGTTGCCTGATCCAAAGAAGCATACCTAACCGAACTTAATGCCCCATCATTGGCCTCATTCACAGACTGCCCCTATGGAGCGGACAGATTGTGAATCAGTCTGAACTCCCCTGGCTCTTTTTTGGGGACTACTCCTAAAGGAGAACAAACAAAGCCCTGCATTGGAATTTCATCAAAGGGCCCCGCCACCTGCCCCAAATCCAGTTCCTTCTTGATATTTTTCATTGCCACCCTGGGGTTGGAACGCAAAGACAGGTGATTTTTACAAATGGGCGAGCCAACATAGTCCTGAACCGGTATTCTGAAACTGTCCTTAAGCCCAAATACAACACCTGCACAGCTGCTTGGTTGGGGTAAACGTTAAGCCAAGGGACCATAACCAAAAGATTAACGGGGGATGAATCCTTAACAAAAAATACTGTGCGACCCACGCACCTCAAATCGTCAATCTTATTTCTTGGCACCTTTATCTCGTGATTTTTTAAAACACTTGAATTCTGGGTGGGAGGCCTGGCCACAAAAGGAACAGCAGTGCTTAAAACGGCATGTCCCACGGGAACGCGAGCAAGTGCACCGGTTGAAATCCCAGAAGGCCCCCCTCTCGGCCCCAGTAGCCCTTAGGCTCCTGAGCCCATCCCTGTAGGCCCACGAAAGGGCTGCTGACCTGGCCCATGAGTGTGATTGGTATAACGCAACCAAGTGATTATGTGTATCTGATCCCATGCCAACGAAAGCTTATATGCCTTAATTCTCTTGAATTCCTTATCATATTTCTTCAATGTAGTGCCACCATATTCAGCATGCGCCCCCACAATCCTGTTCTGATAGCAAGCTAACTGCGCACCTAAGCCACTAAAATGTTCAGCTAAAATTGCTTGATAAATGGAGCACGCTCTAACCCAGTTGGACAAAGACTCCTCCACTCTCCTCCTTTGTGGCCCATGCCCACACTCTCTCGAATGCACGCACTCTTTGCAACGCCGCACCTCCTCCTTCTCAGCTTTGTAAACCAGTAAATCGAAGATATCGATGTACGCCCCTTCCAAATCTTCTCTCTCACCTCAACCGGTACATGTAGCCCTAACTGTTCATGCTCCGAGCAAATATCCCTCAAGTCCGTAAGGGGTGAAGGGTGACCAGTACCTGCACTTGCAGTTTCCCAAGCCACCGAAGTCGTTGCTGTAGAGGTCACCACCACTGGGAGATTAACTGCCTGGGTTGAGGGCGTGCCTGACACAGAAGTAACCGGTTGTACCGTGGACGCCGCATCAGTAGTCAATTGGTTCCCCCCTGTAGGGGCTGGGGAGAAGGAGCTGGCCCCCTGCACCCCTGCTAGTGTTTGACTCTGGCCCTTTTTCTTGAGACCCCTGGGCACTCTTTGCAGTGCCCTACCTGGAAACCAATTGTCGCACCTGTTGCCTAATGTCTCCCTCATTAGCCCCTGACAGTGCCTCCCCCACTGCCCTTACCCTTCCTCTGCCCCCACACCCTCTTCGAAGCTGGGGGGATCGCCTCACTAGATGGTATTCCCACCCGCCGGGGCACATCCTTGTTAGAGGATGCAACCACCCCTGAAGAAGAAGTCTGCAAAGATGCTATGGCCTGGTTCATAGCATCCATCCTAAGCATAGGGGCCTCAAGGAGCTCTTCTGTTCGTGACCGTTTCTCAGCCATGACCCATACAGGGACACTGGAACAGGTAAATCTATAAATGGGCCCCACAAGGAAACCCCTCCAAACAGGATTTCGCTCTCCGACCCTAATGGGACTCTCCTTACTAAGAAAGCACTTAATGTAAAGGTCCCCTTACCATAAACCCCAACAGGTATGACAAAAGGCACCTACCCCACACTCCACCTCACATTTAGGGCCCCACCCCACCCTATCTACCAAGAAAAGCAGGACCACTAATGCCCACATACAAAATTGGCCAGGTGGCTGCTCACCCAGTAGCCCCGGAACCCCACAGGAGCCACCACTGAGAGTAATTCGGGTCAGATGAGCTAAGCTTAAACCCGTAAGGGCCCCCGTGAGGCTTGCTGGGCCACTCATGTCGTCCTCTTCTTCCCTGAAATGCTGCAGAAAGCAACCTGCAAAATGGAGCACAAAACGAATTAATTAATGGTAAAAAAAAAAACATGCATAGAAAGAAAAAGGAAAAAAGTAGCCCAAAAGCAGCCCAAAAGTAGCTCAAACGGAGAAAAAAATAGCCCACTGAATGAAAAGTAGCCCAAATGGATTGTTGCGGCTACTGGAGCCCCCTGGTCCGATCGGCGAGCGCGAGAAAGCCTCACTCGCCAACCGCGGCCGCCTTATAAAGCCAGCCGCGTGATGTGATCCTTATGCGCGACCCTGGAAGCACAAAGAGTACTTCTGGGGCTGACAAACAGTGCTTCCGGGGCCACAGGCCCCTCTACAGCCAATCGCCAGTGTTTTCATTGCAGGGTGGGGGCCAGGGAGCCTGCCGCTCCTCGACCCCCATCCCCACGTTCCGGCCCAGTGCCGCTGCCATAAGCAGACCCCCCTGATTGGGGTGGACCCTGTGCATTATAATAGAGTGGGTGGACCAAGGGTTTGATGTACAGGGTACTCTGCCACATTTGTGGCGAAGTACCTTATCTGCTAAGTGCTAAATTAGCCCCAAGGTTTCTTATCAGCTTATGCTCATTGTGCTTATGCTCTGTAGAAGCTGCTACAAGGAGATGAGTGGGATGTGGCTTATCCTATAACACTTTGCATGCATGCAGCATTCAGGTGTTGAATTCAGGGCAGGTAGGTGTAGTTACGAAGAATATAATCTCACCCAAAGTCCCATTATTGCTGCCAACAATTTACATTTGTTGTATTCTAATGTTTGGCACAAGACAGAATAAAAGTTGTTTCTACCCCTGATCTAACTAGCATTGACACAGTCAAGAAGTTTGACGTTGCACCTAGGCACTGAGAAAAGTAATGAAAAAATGATTACTTTGCGTATATAATGCATGTATGCCATAAAGAATTAAATAATTAAATATACTTTTCATATATAAAATAGTCCCTCGTCAATTCCACTATTCCAAATGAGAAGAAAAAAATACAAACAACAAATAAAAAGAATAAAAAGCTAAAATTCTTCTGTGATCGAAGATACGATTGGCCTTGTCCAAGCCATGGCTAAAGGCTCTTGAGCCAAAAAAGGCAATGGTTGAAGGAAGCTGATCTTAAGTTCGACAGAGTATTGTAGAATGCAATGGGTTTTCCACTAATGGCATGTTGCCATACACAGCATTCCTATAAAATTTTTGAAACTTTGTAGTAATAACAGGACATATGAAAAAAATAAGGAAGCGATTACATACAATTTATTCAACACGTATTCATACATTCACATTCACAATGTTTTGCACAAAGAATGCACACATAAATGTGAACTGCCTGTATTTAATGAGAAAATAATTTAGTAAACAAAAATCAAATTGCTGTCACTGAAATGCATTCACAGACCTTCCAAGTCAGACAGTGCCACCATGTGTCACAGGTTATCAGATCCCATCACACATAATCCACTGAGGAGCTGATATCACATGGTATGCACACAATTAGCTGAAATCCCTGGTAGAGAGCAGGTTTCCAGCTGTTTGGAGGTTCTATCCAGCCAAGGTGTGAAACCTCCCTGGAACACTGGTGGCAGCCTCAAAAGCTGTGTTTTTGGTTTGGGGGTACGGTGAATTTACAAGTGCATTGGGCTGTACTCTGCACTAACGTAAGCCCCCTTTAAGGCCCTGTCCCTCCTTACAAGTGAAAACGTTTCACAAGTTGGAATGTCTGCATTTATGATTTCTGCAATCCCAAGTGTCTCTCTTTCTCACTCATATGCACCCTTGCGCGCACACCCACATACACACACGCACCCATCCCTACACACAGTGAATGGATTGCTTTCATCTGAATTATTATGCTGTTTGTAATTAGCATTTTCAAATGGAGAAAAGATGGACATTCATTGAACCGTCTATTATGTTACGTTCAACGTGAACAAAATCTTCCAAATGAAGATATTTTAACTTAGTTGCATATTTATTGAGCTGTAAACGAAATCAAAGTGTTCTGAATTTCAGTCATCCTGTGGCTGGACGTACTGCTCTTAAAATCCATTAAAGGACAATTACTAAGCATAGGGCGATTGAATCTCTTCTCACCATTTGAAACAAAGATGCTCTGAAAGGAAGTTGCATTGGAAAATAATAAAAAAACATGAGATGTATTCAGCCATGTCCACTCAGCATTTAAAAAGCATGTGTATTTATTTGTTAATTTACTGTGTGTCATACCTTCTTCCTACGAGGCTGCCTGCCATCCATCTATTTCTAATGCTATCAGGTGCATGACCTTCATCTCCACTGCACTCCACTTTCAGTACCTCATTCCAATGTGTGTTATCAGACAATGTCAGGCTTCCGAAAAAAGCCTGAGACAGCATAGTAAATATTTTATTTTCATATGAAACGTGCATTTTGCCCCTGCAGTGTCTAATTTTCTCTTTTCGCTAGAATTTAGTCTTGCGAGACCATGCTAACAACCATTGACGAGTCCAGAGGCGTAAAAAACTGTCATTGCAATGACAGATTGATGGGGATGTGCTTCCAGAAAAACAAAAACAGGAAGCAAGCATTGGCTAACTCTGTCTCCAGGAGTAAACAAGCACTGTAAGGGAAAATGCAGAGTGCATCCAATGTGATGTCATTTCATACAGTCAGGGCCACTAGAAAAACGTGATTAATATTAGCAGCTTTTTCTGCATAAATATGATTTTACTTCATTCATTAGGAAGCGATCACCTACTTATTCATTTGCAGATTTTATAAAACTAAGGGCCAAAGGCAAAATGCGAGTCAGTAACTTGTTATTGACTCGCATTTTGGTTTTGCGATTTGGTATTAGGAAATAGCGTGTTTAAGACCTTCCTTCCTAATACTGAATCGCACTGGTATGTATGAATGTTTTACGGCCAGAATGCAGTTGTGAAACATTAATAATTTACCCACTCCTTGAAGGAGGCGGTAAACCATTCACAAAGGGGAAGGGGTCTATAAGGGACCCCTTCCCCTTTGCGAATGGGGCCATCTACATTTTTAACAGCAGGCAGTGGTTTCTGGGACCACTGACTCTCCTTAAAAAATGAAAAGGATACTTTTCATTTTTTGGTTTGAAATGCATCCCATTTTCCTTTAAGGAATACCGGCTGCATTTCAAAAATAAAAAACCTGCTATATTTAAAAAGCAGTCACAGACATGGTGGTCTGCTGACCCCAGCTTGCTACCATCCCTGTGAGTGCTGGCCATTCCCAATGGGTTGCAAACTGCGACCTGCCTCATGAATATTATTAAAACAGGTCCCTTGCAAGCCATTTGGGAATCACAAACAGTGTCTCAGACACTGTTGTACATCAGAGGTTGTATATCAGACTTGCAATTTGTGAACCACTAAAATTTGACAAATTGCGAGCCGCAGCCTCTGGTGGTCGCACATCTGACCCCAAGGGCCAGATGTACAAAGCATTTTTGCAGTCGCAAACAGCTCATTTTACAAAATTGGGCAATTAGTGATGGCAAAAATTATTTCCTGATGCACAAACACCCAAACTGTGATTCTCCAGAATTGCAGTTTGCGTGTAGAAATCACTATTTGGAAGGGGCGTGCTCCGGGCAACCTTTTCAAATAGCGATTGCCAGTGTCATGTATCAAGGTTTTGTGACTGAAATGCAGTCTCAAAACCTTGATATTTTATTACTAACTCAAATGTGGTGGTAATGCATTAGTGTATTGGGAAGGGGTCCCCATGGAACTTCTTCCCCTTTGTGAATGTTGGAAACATATTTTTTAAGAGAAGGCAGTGGTCCCATGCCACTAGGCCACTGCCTAGTCTTAAAAAATGAAACTTCAAAGTTTCATTGTTTTCTTTTTAAATGCACCCTGTTTTTCTTTAAGGAAAATATATATATATATTGTTATGTCGAGGCACCTTGCTGACTTCCTACCACATTTCATGACATATGTTTTATAGCGATTTACTCGCACACCTAGGTTTAGCATGTGGGTTACAAAACTTGTTAAGAGTCACTGGAGGGCTAAAGGAGTCCTTGCCATAAGGAATGCATCTTCTTTATAGAGGAGAGCTAGAATTGCACAATGCCAAATTTGAGGGAGGTCCTTGCACTTATTTACTAGTTCTATCTCTAACTCATTTATTTATATATAAGGAGAATAAGAAGGGTGCTAGTACACAGCCTTGTCGTACCCCTCTCTGTACCCTGATTGATCTAGTGCACTCCCCACTTATCCCACATCTAACCTTAGCGCTACATCCAGAGTATAATTCCTCTATAAAGTTGATTATTGTCAGGTCTACCTCCAGGTCTTCCATTATACTCCACAGCTTGTCATGGATGACACAATCGAACACCAGATATAGGTTCCCTTTCCTAATCTTAGTATATTTCCCAATGAGGATGCTCAAGTTCAAACCCTGCTCCACTGTCGCTATCCCAAGGCAGGAGCCGTATTGCAAATCTGACAGAATGTGATTTGTTTCCTTCCAGTCCTGTAATCTATTCAAGATGATCCGTCTGTCTATTTTAGCTAGCCAATCAAGAAGCGCGATGGGTCTATAACATGCAGGGTTAAGGCGATCATCCTATTTAAATATAGGGACAATGATAGACTCTGGCCAGGTAGAAATGAACCCTGTGGTGCAACATGCCCTTTGAACCAAAGTCAGCAAAGGGCCCCATAATGAAATATTGGCCTTATACACAACCAGTGGGACACCATTGGGCCAGGAGCTTTACTGCCCTTGCTTGCATTAAATGGCACCCACAACTTCATCCAGGCTGAACGGGGGAGTGATAATGGAGAAGTTGTCTATATGATTGGTTGCATCCTCTGTGGGAGCATTCCTAGCCTCTTCTATCTTGGTAGTATATACATCAGAAAAGTAGTCAATCCACTCTCCCTTTAAACTATTAATTATCTTCCAGAATGCTATTTTATCGTTTTTGAGGATTGCTTCGTGAAGTGAGTCCCAAGTCTCTATTTTGAAGTGTTCCTTTTTTTTTTTACCTTGTTCTTACATTTGACTGGTTTACTCATGGCCTTCTTAAGCCGTTTATGGGCCTTCGTGCATACTGAGTCAAACCAACCTTTGTTATTATGCTGCCCCGCCCTTCCCCTGGTCGCGCTAAGACCCTTTTGTACCCCTTGTGTAATCGAGGTTAAGGCGCTCATGCATTTCAATGGGTCTACATCATCCTCAAGACAAAACCCAAAATCTTCAGTATCATCACTAATTAGCTGTTTCAAAAAGCCTTGTGGCTCAATTTGGGTCCAGCGTAATGAGTACTCATTTCATGATGCCAGTTCCATATTATATCATTGTAAATTGTATATTGTAATAATATATATAGATATATACTTTTTTTTTTTATTTAGAAGCAATCACAGACATGGTAGTCTGCTTAGCCCAGCAGGCCACCATCCTTGAGATGGCTCAAGACAAAACCCAAAATCTTCAGTATCATCACTAATTAGCTGTTTCAAAAAGCCTTGTGGCTCAATTTGGGTCCAGCGTAATGAGTACTCATTTCATGATGCCAGTTCCATATTATATCATTGTAAATTGTATATTGTAATAATATATATATATTATATTATATATAGATATATACTTTTTTTTTTTATTTAGAAGCAATCACAGACATGGTAGTCTGCTTAGCCCAACAGGCCACCATCCCTGAGATGGCTGTGATTCCTACTGGGTCAAAAATTGCGACCTACCTAATTAATATTCATGAGGTAGGTTGAATTGTGGCCCACTAGGAAGTGAAAAATAAAAAACTAAATGTTTCTGGCCTAAAATTATTCATAGCTCAAACAGATCAAATGCTATTAAAAAATTTCTGCACATGGGGCGCAGGTCCACACCAGACATCTTTCAAAAGCTAACAGGTCACCTTCAGTTATTGATTGCATTAATTAATTGTTTAACCCTTTAGTGCTGTGCCCAGGCTCCCTCTTCTTCGTGCTTTGCCCTTTTTAAATATTTGCTGCAGTTCATATTTAAGCCTTGTAACTGTAAGAAATTTGGCTGAGGGAGATTGAATCTCCACTCAGGCAACATTCACAGTCCTTGATAGGGTGAACTACAAAAGTCACTAAATTAACCTGTGCTTAGCCTTCTGCTAACTCGACATAAAAGCAGTCAGGCTTAACTTAGAGACAATGTGTAAAATAGTAATGAGGCACACAAAGAGTAATAAAGTAAAAACACAACACAAGAAAAATCCTGGACCAATTTTGAAAAATAGAATAAATTGTAATAAATAAAATGACATCAAATCAAATTAAATCCAATCAGTTGAACCAGCGTTATGATTTTTTTTTTTTTTTAGGGAAATCTAGCACCTAAAAGATTAAATTGCCAACAGTGGGTATTGAGTCCCCTGAGACCGGGACAATGCCAAAAGTTAAGGCCAACTGCAATGGAGAGCGGGTCCGACAGAACTGGTTGATTAGTTCCAGTCTTGGCTTACCTTCAGTCTTAGAAGAAATTTATAAAAAAGGTCTGGAGAAGGTAGAGTCTAAGCATGGCAAGGCAGGAGGCTGCAGCCAAGAGGAAGTTATTGACTACAGGGAGTCACTGGATGAATGCTTGGTGAAGCCATCAACCACTGCGTGGAAAGTTCTATGTATTTTCAGGCCGATAAGGGCATCGTCATCGATGGGGTACTGGTTGTTGTTGAGGCTGTAAAGATTTTTACCTTCAGACTTAAAAAATTTCTGGACCTTGGATTCAACCAGCAGGATCAGACTGTAGCCAAATATTGCTCTCTGAGGCTGTATACTCCTGCTGGGAGGTCCTGCTGAAGAGGATTTGCTGCTGCTGCTGCGGATCGGCTTGCAGGTAGGTAGTCACTCTCAGAAGAGTTTTTGGTGAAAAATATTCCAAGTCCTAGATCCGGACCTGTGGGACAGCACTTGCACCACTTAGGAGATTTGGACTAACTCCCACAGAGGCCAATGGCAGGGTTCAAAGTTGTATCACTGTATCTCATGCAGGAGGCCCAACAATTGGCCATTGGGGTCACTGTGGTGGTCCTAGTTTCAATGAGCAGGTCTAGTCCTCCTTCTTCAAGCATTAGGTCAGCAAGACAGTCCTTTCAGAAGCAGGGCAGGAGGGGAGTCCTTCTGGTTGCAGGGCAGACTTTCTCCTGAATCTTTCATAGTTGCAGGACTGTTCTGATGAATGGCTCTGGAAGTCCAATATTTATACCTGGTGCTAGCCTTTGTGTGTGGGGACCATCATGTCTACCCCCACATCTGGATCTGGACAGTACTTTTCTTCCTTTGCCAAAGCTCAAAGCTGTCTAGGGTGGCAAAAGACTGATATCAAGTTCCTTTGTGAGTGTTGAAAGCAAAACCCCTAGGAGTGCACCCTGCCCATCCTCACCATCTGGCGTCTATGGCCCATCCTGTCCAAATCTGAGCCCCTTTGTGTCGCTGTCTAGAAGGAATACACAAAGCCTGGCCCCAGAGCCATTCACAGTCACTTGGCCCAGCATCCTGGCATAAAGCACAGATGGTTAGGGCAAGAGAATGTCAAATTTTTAAAAGTGGCATTTTCAGAATTGTAACTTAAAATCTGACTACACCATTCAAGAGAGTTTAACATTACAATTCATTTGAGTGTAAACAGCTTATTTCTATCTGCTTCCAATTCAGATTTATCACTTCTTAAATGTAAAAAGGTAACCCAGTGTTAGTCAATAAAAGAGATAGGTCCTATAGGCCCTAAAACAGTGGAAAATAAGTTTTATGAGTTTTTCAATGTTAGGACATATAAGACTTGAGCACACGTCCTATTTTTTAAATACAATGGACCTGCCCTACGAGTTTTTAGGACCTACTTCAGGGGTGACATATATGTATTAAAAAGGAATGCTTAGGCCTGGCAAAAGGTTTATTTTTCCAGGTCCAAATTGCAGTTTACAACTGCACTACAGGCTGCAGTGGCAATCCTGAGACATGATTAAGAAGGCCACTATAGTGCGTGTTGTGGACCTACTAGTAGCATTTATGTTATAGGCCCTGGGTACAGGTAGTACCATTTATTAGAGAATTACAAGGATATTATTTGAGTCAGTTAGGTATAGTCCAATTTTACTATATTAAAAAGAAAAAAACAGAAGCACTTTATCAATAGTTAGTAACGAAAAATTGCACAGAGTCCTAACAGCCCAAATAAACGGTTCAGCACAGGAAAGCAAAGGAAGGCAACACATTTGGGGGGCCCTGCAGAAAAAGGCCAGGTCCAACACTAATTTAAAATATATATATACATATCTAGATTAAACTTGAGTACCTTTTCCCAAATGTTGAGGATTCTAAAGATACACTGGAATGTTCCTCTAGAAGGAATCAACAAAATTGATAAAGTGTGGCAAACGTTTCCTTTGTTTGTTTGTTAGTTTTTAAACTTTAAAAAAGAGAAGTGCAACAAAGTATTTTTTTTTAAATACTTTAATTACATGCTGTGCTAAGATTATAATTTTACCAAATTTCAGAGACAGGCAGATCTGGAAAAAAAAAGAATTTTTTTTTTTTCACCACCGTTTTTGCAATGTTTTAAGTGGTAGAAAATATTTCTTATATTTGCGATTTCACCTTACTTGCAAAATGTGGATGGGACAGGTGTGAAACTAATGGGTAAACCTGAAAAGCTAACTATTTCTGAAAAGTAGATACAATTCTGTAGGGATCGTTTTTGTAGTCTTCTCATAGGTTTCCCAGAGAACAAATCATTAAAGTAACCAATTACTGGAATTATGTATGAAAAAACACAAATAGATGAAAATGTTTTCATCTGCATTTTATACCAATAAAAGCACTCTGTAAAATTAATATAGTGTTACACAGCCCAATCTCTTTCCATTCCATTCCATTGTCAAAACAAACTGATATGAAGAGCGATCAAATGAGCCACAGCCTGTAATTATGTTTTATTGTGTTTCGATCATGCATCAATACAGAAGGTAAAACCTAATAAATGAAAAATTGGTATGAAAGATAGCTGTGCAGTTTTTAAACGCGCCTCAGAATAGTAGTTTTAAATATGGATTATTCATACCTCTCTGAATTTGGGCTTGCTCATCATTTGATTTGATTTAGATAGCATTTTATCAAATGTTTTTTTCCCTGTGGCTTATCTTTGGATGCCAAAAATATAGAGAAATGCAATGGATAATGACATGTTCCATTATTCTATATTTCCACACTTCTTATAAAAAAAGTTTCTCACATGTCTGACTGTGCCTATCACACAGGGCATGAATGGCCCACAAATCTATGATGGCAACTTTAAGATTTTTGATTTGCATTATATTGATTCTTGGGATGGGGTAGCCTGTGGTACTTGGGCTGGTGTTTATCGGTAATGAAAGTAACTCACCAGTCCCAGAAAGTTTTGAAACCTACTCATGGTAGTCCAAGGTGGTGTGGTTTGAATAGATCTCTCTACTGTTCTTGTCCTGAATGCCCTGCAAACAGTTTTTCTTTCAGTTCTCTGCAAGACAACTCTGGAATCTGCAGGGGTCAATTAACATTCTATTGCACAGTGTTCCCACATTTAGGCCCATATTTATACCCTGTTTGTGCTGAATTAGTGTAAATCTTTTTTACGCTAATTCAGCGCAAACTTAACTCCATATATATCCAAAATATTGGAGTTTACGTCATTTTTTGGATGCGTGAAAGCTCCTTGCATCAGTGAGATGCAAGGTAGGCATTCCTGTCCAAAAAATAATTCTAAGCCCCTAGCGCCATATTTATCCACTCAGGCAAAAAAGGCACACAGGTGGGAGGCGGACCCAAAAAATAAGTTATCTCCGATTTGTGTCAAATTTTAATGCCTAGGTCAGACCACATTACTACTTAAGGAAAATACATAGAAGCCCACAAACGCACAGGACAAGATGGAAATGCTACTGCTCCAGCTTGCGAGATGACACAGAGGACAGCAACAACAACAGTAACCACAACCACCACAATTAGACCCACAAAGGCAACAGAGAAGGCAGGAGAGAGTATTCAGAAACAGGACAACCCTCCATGGCCTCAGTGAACAAGACATCATAAGGACATACAGACTCAACCGGCTAGACATACTACACCTGCTGCACCACATTGAGCCAGAAATAACAGCCAGCCTGCAGACCCCACACAACATACCACCTGTGACAAAGCTGCTAGCTGTCCTGCACATGCTGGCAAGTGGATAATTTCAAACAATGGGAGCCCTGGTTTTTGGTGGGTCACAGCCGTCATTCTCTGCATTCCTGCCAAAGGTGTTAGATGCAATAATCTCCCTGACACCCCGCCATATCAGCTTCCCCAACACCCAGCAAAAGCAGCAGGAGATAAAACAGGGGTTCTGCCAATTTCATGGCTTCCAGCATGTACTTGTTCAATTGACTGTACCCATGTCCGACTTGTGCCACCTGCAGCAACTGAGCACATATACCGGAATTGCAAGCACACACATTCCATCAATGTACAGGCCATAGTGGACCACTGGGGACTATTCACAAACATTTTGGCCAAGTATCCTGGGAGTGTCCATGACGCCTACATATTCCGGCACAGCAGGATCAACGAACACTTCCAGGATGGACAATATGGAAATGGCCTACTTGTGGGTAAGTCAACAAACCTAGCAATATATGCACAATACACCAACCCTGTAGGGCACACAAGACATACACCACTACAAAAACACATGGCCACGGTAACACAGATGTGCAGCTAACAACACATGTGCACGATGCTGCAGTACAGCACAATCAGTGCACAGCACAAACAAACACATACACCCACATGTACGTAACACACCCACAACTTGACAGGCACACCACATGAAGGACAGGTGCAGATATGTACCCTTTGCCAACAGAAGAACTACACAAACTACTACAAGTGCCCGAAGTTGCCTACTACGTACTCTTCACACACAGTACACCAAACAAAGAATAGCACAGCAATGTCAATGGCATGCACCATGCTCATGTTACATAAGTCTCAGATAGGCACAGATCCCTCAAATCATGCAGTGGAAGTCACTGCCAGAACAAACATCAAATTCCAGACAACTGCTGCCAATACCAACTACATCTCATCAACACATACCTGACTTACCTGTAGTGTGCATATACATCTGCCTGACGCTTTGGGTCACACATATACGAATATAAAATGAATGCCCATCACATACCATGTACCAGATTTGTGAGAAGTGGTACCACACCTACTGTAGTGCCACCTCACATGCACCACTTACTGACCCACAACACAATCAGGTCTGAACCATAAACAATAAATGTCCCACCATGGGGCAGAGTCACTGTTAGACAGTGCAGCTCATGGATGCCATAGTGGGACCCTGTTGGAGTATAGAGGACATCACTGACCTTACATGCACTGTCCAAGGAACACATTTGCTAAGTAGCTAAGCACCATCCTATAGCCTGCACTGTGCATGTGTTGACAGTATAAATGCTGAATTATTTTTTTGGAAGACAGGTAAGACACTAGGAGTAATGTTGATCATCCTGAAACAATGGCCTACACACCCTTGGACACCTGATGGCTGGCATAAACATCAGCTTCCACTCAGGATCACTAAGGGACTTATGTAAGAGCCCTCAGTGCCATTGTCATGGCCTGCACTGTATGTACAAGTTTGAGGATGACCACTCTTATGTGACTTGCAGTCACATTGGAAATTGATCAACTTCCCACGCAACACTTAGCGTGGAAGGGGCGTGCAATGTGTTTTGCTGCAGGTCTGTCACCGCAACATACATAGCATGATGATGCTGACTCAGATGTAGGTGTCACCTAAAACCTGAGGCACTGCCAACATCAAACACTACCCCAAGGGGGCTGTTTGCAGGTTACAATAAGTAAATAAGAAAAAAGCCGCTAGGAAGAAGGACATAGGTAACGGGCGCTCACAGTAAGTCCATGCAGTCGAGTTCACAGATTATTTATGTCATGGTGCTCATGACAGGAGGATCTTCCTAACTCCTCCAATGTTTCAAAGGAAACTGACAGTAACAACAAACAGCTGTCAGAGCACTCACAAGAGTAAAGTTTTAAGAGTATGGTGATGTAATAAATCCTCTGTGTGAAAGGCAATCACGCCAGGCTCTGGTTCAGGATAAATTTATTTCTTGAAGTAGTTCAATCATAATAGGGAAATGTCCTTGAAATCATGTACAATTAGCCTCCACAGCCAACACGTGTTTCGTCCAATGAGAGATCCCTCTCACGGACTTCATCAGGGCTGAAAGTTGACTCCTAGCCTGGGAGACAACAAGCCAAGTAAGAGTTATCTGAAAACAAAAGTCTGATGCCTTGGTGTATGGTGCCGTAGTCTGTCAGGGAAGTTTTGATGCAGCTTTTGTGTTGGCAGCCCCACTGGTTGTGATCCCGACGTCGGCGCTGGGCCGGCCTCTGAAGCAGAAGGGGCGCCGTCCTAGCGAGAGCGGTGGAGGCTGAACTCAGCCCTGCACTTGTATACGGGGGAACACTGGTAGGCCTAGGCTCGAGCAGAGGGAATCCTGGTGATCTGGAAGTTTACGTCACTCCCTGCGACCAGTTTTCTGTCCCTCCCTGTTCCAGATCACCAGGATTCCCTCTGCTCGAGCCTAGGCCTACCAGTGTTCCCCCGTATACAAGTGCAGGGCTGAGTTCAGCCTCCACCGCTCTCGCTAGGACGGCGCCCCTTCTGCTTCAGAGGCCGGCCCAGCGCCGACGTCGGGATCACAACCAGTGGGGCTGCCAACACAAAAGCTGCATCAAAACTTCCCTGACAGACTACGGCACCATACACCAAGGCATCAGACTTTTGTTTTCAGATAACTCTTACTTGGCTTGTTGTCTCCCAGGCTAGGAGTCAACTTTCAGCCCTGATGAAGTCCGTGAGAGGGATCTCTCATTGGACGAAACACGTGTTGGCTGTGGAGGCTAATTGTACATGATTTCAAGGACATTTCCCTATTATGATTGAACTACTTCAAGAAATAAATTTATCCTGAACCAGAGCCTGGCGTGATTGCCTTTCACACAGAGGATTTATTACATCACCATACTCTTAATACAATAAGTAAATAGACTGTGATTTGAACTCACATGAAAGTGCCAACCAATGCATGCTGCATACTGCTGCACACACAGAAAGAGCCAATTGTCCATCAAAACACCATATGTGTAGGGAGGTGTCCCTTCCTGCACAGACACATCCACTTCCACAGGGCAGCTAGCCAAGCATCCCGGTGCAAGGTTGTTAGTGTCGGTGCACTGCTGCATATAAGCCACTGGCGCAGGGGACAACAAAGGGTTGCCTAGTAACATGTCACACATGATGCATTCCTGCATAGTCAAAATATTGCAGCAGAGTGCTGCCAGTGTTGGAGCTGTGTTGTGCATTGTCACTTACTCATTTAAATGGGCCTAATTGTTGCACTTCATCTGTAATGACACATGTCAAAATGGCTCAGATGTCCAGACTCTGTAGTGCTACTATGTTGCCACCACATCTGACCTCATTGTGTTGTGAGGATGCGTCATGTCCACTCCAGTGATAGCACACTGGTACAAAGGTGCACTACACAACGCATGGTACATACATACTGACCATCAGTTAGGATTCCAAATCATATGTCCCAAGTCCTTGAGCCAATACTCTAGATGGTCATGTCCAACAACACAGTGCTAAGAAAACTTTGCCTAAGGCCAGGAACTCACACCATACCACAAACACATATGAATCACTACCAACTCAAAATTACAACTGCCATGCTACATGACGAACCTATTGCAAGCCTTAAAAACAACTTACTCCTATTATCTTTTGCATCGGATCAGGGTTATGGCATGCACCCATGGATTATGACCCAATTTGCAAACCCAAGTACAGCAGCAGAGCATGCATACATTGACGGACATCATAAGACATGGAATATCGTGGAGAGGACATTTGGCATACTGAAGTAAAGATTCAGGTGCCTGAACATCACAGGAGGCACCCTCCTATATGACCCACACATTGTCTGAAAAATCATCATAACATGCTATCCTGCACAACCTATGTGTCTGTATGAACGTCCCCATGTATGACCAGGTTGATACCCTGGCTGAGGAAGAGGAGGAGAATGGTGGTGTAGAAATGGAGGGGGAACAGTATAACACAGCTGCTGGGATACGCCACAGACAGCACATAGTCGAAAACCTTTTCACTGAAGAACCACTTAAATCACCTTGTCAATTTTGTAAATAAACTTATACAACCAATCCTGCTTTGGTCTCTTCAATCTCCACTACACATACCCTAGGATTGTGAGTCTAACCTCAGGGAGCATGTTACAAATACAAATCTGACAAGTACTGTTGCAACATTATATGTGATGTGTAAGATTGTACTGCCACCATCACAAACATCACTAATAGCCTCTTCACTGGTATGTGACAACTGAAGGATAAACTCTGTGGACCACAACATATGCCAAATGTTGCCAAATTGTTCATCAATAGCTCATCACACACAACTACATCATGTCCAAATAGGAAGTATGCAAGGGGCTCACACATGAGGTAGTGGATGACCAAAATAAGAAAGTTAATCATGTTGGAACAGGACACTGTCACAACTCAGTGTGAGTTGCAATGGCTGCAAGGAACATGTGTGACAATGGGGGGACATAATTGGTAACAACGGTCATCATGATTTGGCAAGGTATAACAAGCAATTGAAGAAGTTGCGCCTGCGCAGTACATCCATGATAATCTGTACTGCCACTGCAATGGGGCCTAATCCTGACACAGGGTACGCATGACCTCACACATTGCACGGACACGTCTGTAGAATTCACTTCAGTGTGTATGAGAACATATGCAGCTAGGGCTGAAGGTCCACCACACAAAACCAACAACCATTGCTAAATTCAATAAGTTTAATCAAACATTCGCGGTCAAAACATAATCTGGGTGGAATGTAGGCAGAGTGTGTCATACACATTATGTACCAAAGATGTACACATGTCAAACATATATGTAGGCCACATACAAGTCTCCATAAACTCCAAATCTACATGCAGAGATAGTTGTTGGGAAACATTTCCTAGGTAGCATTGGTTCAGCCATCATCAACAATGCTTGAGTGGTGTATGTAGTTTTAAAGATTATGCTCTGTATGACAACATTAGACATCACATATGAAAAGACAGTTCCCAATCACAAACCAGAATTATTGCATTGTACTCACTGCCATACATATGTGCATACACTGCTGTCACACATGCACACATATGCACGACGTGCAACTATTTGCATGCTGTTGACTCTGTAACACACACATCGGTGCCACTGCCACACTAAAGCACAGCCCATATCATTTGTATGTTGATATAGGGTGCATCTAAAGACAATGGAACAAAAGCACGCAATCAGTAATTGAATCAAAAAAATGTAGGCAAATACGTATAAAACATCCGCAAACGCAAAGAATATGACACATGGGCCCATAGCGTGAATTCCATCTTCACACTCTTCTCAATGCTGATTTTCAGTGAATTCTATGCATAAAGGTAATGTGCCAATAAAAACAATGCACGTGCATCATGCAACTAAAATACCCACGCAAATGTCAAATGTGTCATATAAATACACGCATAATTGAAATTGTGATGCACTGGGTCAGGAAGTGATGTAATAGAAAATCTTGTTTGCAAGCAGGGTACAGTGGGTGTAGTTTCACTTTCTCTTTACAGTCTGTGCCTCTTTTGAATGTGTGGTTGCGTAAAGGAGCTGGTGATTGTGTCTTGCTTGCGCATTGTATCTTGTGGTTTTTCACCTGTCGTGTTTTGTTAAATATTGTCTGCATTTTGTCCCAGTCATTGTCATTTTGTGTGTTTTTTGTGTATGTTTGTATTTGTACTGTGGGGTGTCTATCCGGGCTAGTTGTTCAGTTGGGATAGTTGGGATTAGTTATTGGGCTTAAGTTTCCATTCCTTTTTTTTTTTTTTCCACGTATTTGGGGTCAACCTTTCCACTAATAACATGTCTGATAGGGAGAGGAAGAGCTGGGTGGCTTTGTGTGGCTGGTAGCCCACTACCTGCCGATGATGCTGGAGATTGGGGCCGAGTCATCCAGGGCTACAAGACTGAGGCCAGGTGGCTGCGGTGGGGCAAGGTGCTCCACCACCTAAAAAGGGTCTATAAGAGCACTAGGAATGAGCACCAGCTTGAGCATCGCTGGGCAGATCTGGTGGCCAGGGAGCAGGATTTGCTCGATCATCTTGGTGTTGAGATCGGTGGACCTTTTGGTGAGTCTCCCATTGGCATACTATTTAATGTTCACCGCTCTTGAATGACAGTAGCAGATGTATTGGAGTGCTGCATGTAATGCTTGTGGAGAGGTTGCATGCAACCAGAAATGATGTGTAACTGAGTCAGCCTAGACATGTCCTACCATTATACCAATGCAGGTCGGATGTCTGTGCATCATGCACAATCATCACTAAGTAACATATTTCAAGGGCCCTGGCGACACCTGTGCCCAGGCATAGTGTCATGTATGATATGCTAAGACACCGCAAACCTACCATATTTACCTGGATTGTGTCAACAAAGTAGGGCAATGCATGTATAGCGCTACTTTCTCATAATTTCACGCGCATGATCCCTGCCATTATGTCAGCAAAGGCAGCTTACCCGCCTTAGGGGGCAATTTAAATGGGGCATTTGATACCATCAGACAACTTTGCCACATCAGTCATGGATTACTCAAAGCATGATTATTGCAGACTTATAATTGAGCAACATGTCCTTCACAAAGTGCCTCTGGGTGCTTTGCAGGACAAGCTTGAGTACCTGAGTCAATTGTCTCACAAAGCACCAGGGTAGTGTCATCTCATTTGTTACATAACTCCCCCTTATAACATGGAGTTCCATATTCTATAGATTGCCCACATATGGTTGTTGCAAGGTGTAGCACTACATGAGTCTCTGGCCCAGTGTAAGTGTGAAGATGTTTGTCAGTGTGTGTTCGTAGTGGTGTGTTTGTTGCACTGTTTTACAAAAGGATAACTAGCTCACTCCTCTAAAATAGTACACACTGAAATTTGTTGTTCACTAATAGTGACAGTGATATGACACTAAGCATGGTTTTCCATTCATATGTTACAGGTGGACCTGCCCCCTACACAATATGTGAAGTGGCGCGATTTGAGGACCCAGCTGTATCCAGTAAGTGTGATAATGTGTTTCCTGTGAGGAAATCCAGGGTTTGGAGTGAGTGAGTCATGAGTGTTGCATACAATGCTAGATGTGATAAGCTGTCAAATGATCAGATTTCAAAGTAGGCTGGATGGTGACATTGTGTCCCATTGAAAGGTTTCCCATGCACCACCAGAGGGTCACATCCTGTGAGGCTTGTGGTGCCCAATGGCCAGTATCGTGTAAACAAGGTGATGACAAGCCACATGTATGGCCATATGTGACTAAGAAGTGCAACACTGTGAGAAGGGGCACTCCTTCATTCTCACAACAGAGGGATGCACCATTTTGGTGTATCCCTCTATTGTCTTGAATATGGAGGACTGGGCTGGCAATTGTCCACCAGCATGGTACTCTGTAGTTTGTGCGCCATGTATGTAACACTTATGTGGAATGTAATTGGTGTGCATGCAGGTCAAGGCCAAATGTGTGCTGGCATGGAAATGGGTGTGTAAGGAATAGTACTGGCAGACCAGGTATTAATGATGAATGGGTGTCTACACCTGGACACATGAATGTAGATGTGACCAATGAATACCAGCTTACTAGTTGTCAGCCTTCCTAACATATGGTCCACTCCCTGAGTCAATGTATGAGTGGGCATGCCTTGGTGGATGATCAGGACAGTTGAGATGATGGATTGCATGGCCATCCCCCCTTACGCACAGGGGGAAAGGAATACGAAATTTGTAGGTAGATGTGATTCTCACAGTGCAGGTGACAGTCATATTGATCAGGCTTTCATGTGTACCTATCAGCACTGTCCCCTTATGGTTACCAACAGCATCTCATTCTCCAAATAACATGCTCAAGTTACTGGTGATGTATGGTTGAAGAATGAAATTTGGGCCTGATCTATGTGAAGTTTATGCTGCCTTTGCATTATTACATTTTCCGCAAAAGCAATGCACACCTCCATTGGTTTGGTTCATAATCTTGTTGTGCGTCACTTTGGTGTCAATGAAATGATGCTAAGGCAGTGTTGTCATTACATTTATCAGGGCCATTGTCTTTCCAGGAATCTGAGTTAGAGTGCATGTGTAATTAAATGTAGAGTGTAAGCCAATAATCTGTACATACTCCACCCAATGCTGACACTGATGGTTGCCTCTCTTCATTTAACAGCTGCCGACATGAGCAATGACAAACTGCGTGCGTTCCAAAAAAGGGCAGTTCCCTAACGCCTTATCCTGGGAGTGGAATCTGGGTTTGGGAGACTGGCTTGACGCTATCATGCTGAGAGACAGCTCTACAGCAGTGCAGTGTGGCACAGCTGCCACCACAACAACACCCACAACTGCAACAGCTTCGACCTCAGTGCATCAGCCTACACCACCTGCTGCCATAGACCCTAAAATACTGCAGGATCTGCAGAGGGACGTCTCACTTGTATTGCAATGGTTAGACAGTTTGGAGAAGGAGGAGGCAGCTAAGTCAAAGAGACTGAAATACACTAAGAAAACCCTCAAGAAGGCAAAGCTATGAGTGTCTTTGGGACTCTCACCTCCCAGTTCTGTCTCTTGCCTCCTCATTTGTATTCATTATTTTATAGTGGGTTTTGGGGGGTTAGTGTTAGGTTAGTGTAGGTATGTAGTTTAGTTAGGAAAAGTGGGTTTGGGGGTGGGTTTTCTACTTTTTACATGTTAATTTGTGGGTGAGTGGGTGTTTGGGTGGTCAAGATGGGGTATATATGTGTTGAAAAAAATACAAAAAAATATATATTTGTTTAGATATAGTTAGTATGTGTGTAGTTCAGTATATGTTGTCCTGCATGTGTAACATAAGGGGGTGAGGGGGAAATGTTTACAGTGTGTTGTTAAATGTGTTAGGCAAGTTTAGCACAGGGTAGTTAGGTTTAGTTGTTGGTTAAGTATAGTTAGAATAGGTTAGTTTAGGTTAGGATAGGTTTTCATGAATTTTTTGTTTAGTTTCATTATTAATAAACATTTGTGGGTACTCCTTTACTTTTTGTGTCATATGCTTGTGTCTCAGGATCTTCCCATGAGTGCACAGGGAACCTTGTGTGTTGACGTAGGGATTCCGTTCTGCCTCAAATCCCTTTCTTGAGATGTTCATCACCTGTTTACAACTCCGCTGTCACAACGGCAGCAACAACACATCTACTTGTCTATGCATCTGCCATCTAGTGTATCCACTACTCAAAGTGACTATGTTAACTTTGTATTGGGCAAGTAGGTGTGGTAATTCAGCTGTCAGTGTTAGGGTCCTGTGTAGGAATGTTGGGCACTGTGGCACATCTGACAACAGCCTACATTTAAAATCTATCCTGCAAAACTGACCAGTGGCAATTACAGATGAGGTTAAGTACCTCTGTTTCACACAAATGTCTTCTACTGGTACTCCCAGCTTATGATATTGCCCAAGAACTCTTTCAAAGCCATTCCTGCCATATGTAGTGGGTGAAGAATACATGTGTTCTACATTTTTGACATACTCAGTGAACTGCTTGTAGTGGATGAGACCAGCATTGTCGTTTATCATGTAGGAACCTTGTGCGTAGATATGTGCCCCCATACTCCTGCACTTTTGTACTGACACTCTGTGACTAATGGCATGGTTACACACATCACAATTCCTAAGCATAGTAGGTGTGTCACAATACACAAAGACACGCTGTTTGTGTAGGAGGTGTTTATTCACAAGTGTCATAGTACAATACTTTCAATGTCCAGGTCTGTTACCCCATTAGTGAAATCATACAATTTTGACACAGCACAAGTCCAGGGTTGAGGGACATGTCATGGGACATGCTTGGGTGAAGAGTCGTTAAGTGCAGAGTAACATGATTTGCCAATTAGTAGGTGAGAGACAATGACATTCCATAGCAGACAGGTCAACAGTGTGTCTTTGAAGAGTGCACATATCCAACTGTGCTAACACTGGCATGATGTTAAGCACAGGACAAAGGAATCACTGGCCATGTGGCATGGGCTGGTGCTACCGGGAACTCTTATGGGTGAAGCTGATCTGTTCCACATCTTCATCCTCCAATGTTTGTGGTGTCTCCTCTGCCCTTGCTGGTGCTGGTGGGGAAGGAGAGGGGGCCACACACACTTCAGTGGTTGGAGATATGGACTCCCAATTCCCAGCAGCTACCATCTGTGGGACAACATATGGCATCACTGCAGCAAGGAGGAACTTTTTTAGAATAGCAGCAATATCCCTGCGGTAGGCAGTCATGTCTGCCTTGAGGGAGGTCACTTCCCAGTGCATGGAGTCCAGCTTTTGCTCAATCACACTGCTGCCAGTTTGGGAGGGCAGTTGTTGTGGCCTCTCCCTCATGGCAGCAGCTATTTCACTCAGACACTGCTGGACTCCATGCATTGGGGAGTGTGTGCCTTGTTTGGCTGCAGTTTGTTCATTGGCCGTAACAAGGTATGTGTGCATACCCTCTAGGCAGGCTGCCATAGCCTGCATCCCCACCCATACCTCCTTGGCCAGCTTCCTCTGGACTCCTACCACTGTCCTCTCAATGCTGGTCCGTGGGTCCTTGGAGTCCTCAGCTGTGTTGGTGCTGGCAGGTTGTACTATTGGGGTGTTGGGTGGGGCATCTGGGATAACTGCTAGATTATTACTCCTCCTTGCAACTAGTGGTGGTGTCTGGAGGGATATGAGGACTTCTTGGAGGGTCTCTTAGCTGATGGTTGTCAGCTGGTCATCCAGGTGATCGGGGTACTCCAAGACATGCAGATCAGCAGGAGAGCCATCATCCTCTGCAATGAGATTGTGTAAAATCAATCTTTCTGTGTTGTGGCAGTTGATATGTCACGTCACTGACTTGCTATTGAAGGCTCATTGTCATCTTAGTTCCCAAACATTGTTCCTGTAAATCATGGTTACAGTCTATGAGCCCTTTGCCACACCTGAGTGTCACATGATGGGAAGCTAAGGTGGGGCAATGGGATGCATCATATCTACTAGGTGTGACGTATATCCTTTTTGTGGCTTGACACCATATTGTCATTGTCAACCCACTCTATGCATCCATTTGCATGGTGAGGCCTTGCAAAGGGTTTTGCAGTGCTCAGGCCACAGCACCACACATGTCAATATGCCGCTGTCCCAGTCTTACATGTTTCTCATACACCCATGTGGTACTAAAACCTTCCACCACCCCAGGGTTGGCATTGCCCGGGCACTATGCTCTTGTTACCATTGATAGCTCCTCATGTTGATGTATGTGTATGTGTGCTACGTTGCACAGCACACATGCACCTAGAGGGGTCAATTTCATCTTCTGTCTGTGCAGGTAAGTGTGCCTTCCTACAGACCTATGATCTCCCTCTCAATGTAGCCATCATTGCCCTATGATACATGAGATGCAGCATGGTGGCAGTGCATCTAATTTGACACAGACACAGGGGTAGATCCAGAGATGGCCAGCATGGGAATAATATTTTTCCTGTGTACATCATTATGTATGAGACAGTGCCTGACAGTAAATGAGTTTCTAGACATAGCCCATTAACTGGAATTGAACTTAGGTCAGGGCCTCAAGCTAGTTTGATGGTGATTCTGCAGGTAGTCATACTGGTCCCTCATTTCAAGTGCGGCAGTCCTATGATCACCTGACTGCCATTGTCTATATGACCACCCCAACAGAGAAGGTGGTAGTGGCAACTGTTGGCAATGGGGAATGCCCCATGGGCCAGGTTTCAAGCATCTTACCGACTGGCAATGCCACCTGTCTTATGACATCAGACCAGTATTACGTTCAACGCTACACTCCAGGCCTGTTCCCACATTTCCACCAGCCTTTGCATAGCGGTGAAACCCCTATGGAAAGGTTGGTGTTGATGTGGTGTGGGGTGCCCCTGCACAGCCCATGCACCTGGCATGGGCAGTGTAGGCGGTCCCATGCCCTGCCCCTTTGGCTTTCCCACTGCCTGATTTGCAGGGCTAAGTGCAGCGTGTCCTGTCACACCCAATGCACCTCAAGACAGGCACTGACTCTATTTGAGCCATCAACAATGTGGGGCTAAGTGCCCCACAGAGCTACCATGAGCAGACAGATTTCCACCCACCATCCCAACGTGCGACTCATCATGCCAACCACAAAGGGTACACTGCACTGGCAGTCTTACCAACACCAGACTTGCCCATGCACCATCACCTGTCCGTCAATGTGGAATTATACACCATTATGCTCACAGTCATACCCCATGTGTTGTATGTGTGAGTTTATTTCCCCATTCCTATGTGTCTCACATGGTTGTGTCAGAGTAGTTGTGGGCTCAGCCTGTAACTGTTGTGACCTACAGTTTACTATCTGTGGTACATATTTTCTGTAGTGTCACATTCCGATTCAACATCAAGATGTGTGTTGCCACACTACACCAGTTTAGTTTGTCTGGGTGGTGATATGTTTCCAGTAATACAGGACAAGCCTTCTATTCCCCCAGTGTCTGCTCAGAGTATTGTATCCTGCTCCCAGGGGGCATCCTCACTGCATGATGGAGTGATGTCTGCCTTATGTGGATGAGTTGTCAATGTGCGGGGTGATGGTGCAACAGGCACATGTCTGGGACAGTTGCAATGAATTGTGTGCTGTAGTATGCAGCACACATGTGTTTGGGCAATAAGGCAAGGCAAGTCATGATGTGACCCCAGATATGACTACCTAGTCTCTAAAGTCTTGATCGTGTTGGTAGGGTAAATATGACTATATGCAAGGGATGTTGTGATGACACAACCAGAGGCACAGTCATTATACATGCCATCCATCCCATGTGTGGCATATGTACATGTAGGTATTTAGGCCTGGTGATTGACATATGTCTAGGTTGTGTGTGTGTTATGGTGTTTGGCACTACCAAGGCCTAGGTACATGTGTAGCTTACGTCATCATGGTGCAACTTGCTTCATGTGCAATGTGTCCCTCTGCGCTCCTTTGACATGCATTGTGTGAGTCCTATGTGCCTCCCCCTTCTTGCACTTGACAAGTTAGCATACTTTTCCCCCCATGCCATTTACCCTGCATTTGTGGTGTTTCCTGCTAGTCTGCGCCATCCTGTCCTGAGATTCAGGTGACCAGTTGCTCCGGGATGACTGCTGCAACCATCTCCTCCATCTCCTCCTCTTGAGGTGCTCGACTACCACCTCCAGTTTGCAGTGCTGCCTTCCTGTTCACTGCCATTTTTTCCTTTGTCCTTCACTTACAATCATGCCAGCATTTCTTGCACTATGTTACAGTTCTCCTCACCTCTGCCACACTATTAATCTTGTCTACTATCTGCTGTCAAATTGCCTCTCTCCTGCCAATTGGCAATTTGGAGGTGACGAAGAATTGATATTCATGCTCCGTCACCTCTCTCACCAGTATTTTGTGCTCCTCTGCACTGAAACAACACTTTCTCTTTTTCTTCTCCCACCCCTGGGTCTTGTCTGTGTCCTTCTGGCTGTTTCCTGGTTGATTGGGGTCACGCTGGGGTCTCTCCTGGCTTTCTGGTTCCATTTTGCCTCTCCTTTGCACTGTTTTCTCCGTTATTTGATGCTAATGGGGGTAAAAATGGTGCATTTACATTTTGCGACATGTTTGCATGTCGTAAAACAGGTTAGAGCTATTTTTCCGGTGTTAACATCATTTTGCCTTACGTCAAGGCGCAATGGTTAACGTCAAAACATTTGACTCTAACCATTTTTTAGTGCCACCCAACTTCATAGTATAAATATGATGCTCAGGTATCAGCATTAAGTAACTAAATTCAAAGCAAAAATTCCACAAATAAATTTCTTTACAAGTTTTGAATTTAGTTACTTATGTATGAACTATTATTTCCAGCATGCATTATTATGGTACAAAAGCGTTCACTATAAAAGAGTTTTGCAGTGTGAATTGGATGTTTGAACTCGAGAAAGACCTAATGGTCGAAACGCGTTGTTCTGCTCTTTTTGTTTCACATTAAACTAAGAATTACTCGTACTTTGTTGGAGTGCACTGCTAATTTTTGATGCAATATATATATATATATATATATATATATATATATATATCTTAAGGTGCCTATTTCAGTGCACAATTAGCATATGATTAAGCCACAACATTTTTGACATCTAGAAATGCCATTTGGATAGGAAAGTCCTTGTTACCTTTGAACCAGGAAAGCCTCACCTCACATAGGGATCTTCCATTCCCCCTCCTAAGCCTCTGCCATCTAGGAAAAATGCATTTCCACTGGAGTCTTGACTAATAGTAGTGCCATTCCACTATCATTTGAGACATTTCCTCTTGCCATTATGCCACATTCATAACTATTGACAAAAAAGAGCAAAAAATGTAATAGAGGTACTAGTATATCTTTGGTTGAAATATTGTGTGCAAGCCTTAATGGCACACTTCTATGGTCTTTCAATATCTTGCACCCCAGGAGAATGCATATTTCATCAAACTCCCAATACCAGAACTGTAATAACTGCAGACAGCAAGGACAAAAGTTTGTACAACCAAGAGGGCCAGTGGTATGTGTTACAATGATTATTCCGTTCAAACTCATTCAACATTCAGCATGTGTTAGATGCAGCCCAGGAATGCAGCAAATTTGAACCCATTTCAATTTAAACTTCCCTAAAATAGACTGTATCATATTATGCAGCCAGTTTTAACCTTAGATTAATCTTGACCTACCACTGCCATACTGTACAGATTTCCAAGCAGTATCCACCTAATGTCTACTTGGTATAACATGTATTTTGGGGATAGCTCTAAAATTCAGCACCTTTCCTCCTTCTCTCTCACATACTATTCTGCCACGTCATTTGCAATGAGATATTTGCAAAGCAGCCTTGATGTTAAAAGCCAAACAGCTGTAGGAGATCCACAAGCAGTAAAATCCATAATTTCCCTTTAAAATCTATGATCAGGTTAACACTTCATGTCTGGTTTGTTTTACTTTTTAGCACAAGCCACATGCAAAGTGTTGGGGTGGGATTTGAATTGAAACCAAAATTAAAGCAAAGCTGTGCGATGTGTGGCCTTGCTTTAACTTGCAGCAAAGAGACGTTCCATGCGGTGACACATGGGTATTCCCATGCAACCACCTATGGGTTTTGACACAAATTTTGAAAAAGTATGTAACTCTGCAACTTAAACAAAAATCCCTCAGCTGGATGGTGGTCAGTCATAAATATTATTGTGCCATAAGTTTGCAATAGTTTTAGGGCTACTGATCTATTAAAATGTGGAGTTGTATGATAATAGAGTGCAAAGTTTGGCTAGTGACCCTGTGGTGAATAAAAGCTATGAAGTCCACGGCATAAACAAGCTTGAAAGACAGCTTTATTACTAGCGCGACCTAGCGTCCAGCCACTCCGGAGAGACCAGGTTCAACTGCCAACTCCCGAATGTTTAGACGCTTGCGTTCGCAGGAACGCGCTAAGAATACACACACATAACATTATCCTCTTCCCTTCTCATTAAATAACTAATAAAGGATGCTAAGAATACTTATATTGTAATTATAAAAAGAGAACACATAAGAAAAACAGAGAACATCTATGGCAAACCAGTTGTTACATCATTATATAATCCTTCAAATAATTAGGAAATTTCCGAGTCCTCATCGGTTGTTTACGAACAGCAACATTTGTTTGATTCTCCCCCTCTTGATTTGCACTGGTACCTTGTGACTCACACCCCTCAGCTTCATGACCAGAACCATGCCTTACACCAGAAGTAGACACTTCCTCTCCTCCCCAGAAGAAAGAGCTAGAACATTCTTCCTCCCCACGACTTAAATCACACTCACCACCCCTCTGGTACAAGGCTACATTCCTCACATTCCACTTCTCTCCTCCTTCGATCTCAACACGAAATTTTCCCACCTTCCTCACACAAAACGGCCCCCTAAATTTAGAAACACTCCCCTTCAGTCTACCAGACTTGACTTTGACCCAATCTCCAACCCTCAATCCATGCTTGTGCTGAGAGGCTACAGAAGTCTTGCATCCACCAGATGGAACCCACTCTTGAAGCCAAGAAGGAATCAATTTAGTCCCCACCGATCGTCCCCTCATCACTCGAAAAGGAGAGCTACCAGTAGCATTATGAATCGTGGAACGATAAGCTCGTACAACATCAATTATCATTTTCCGCACACAACAATGATTAGCCAGAGCTAGTTGTATAGTACCCTTGATTAACCTGTTGATTCTTTCAACTATTCCATTACCCTGTGGATAATATAGGGACGTCCTGGTATGACACACTCCACAATTCTTCAAAAATAAACACATCTCATTTGAAGTCAATTGAGTGCCATTGTCTGTAATAAGAACCGTGGGAATACCTTCCTCCATAAAAATATCCTCCAAAACCTTTATGGTTGTGGTCGTGGTAATATCACGTACAAATCTAACCACTAACCATCTTGAGTGCACATCTATCACCACCACTGCGAAATGCATTTGAAGCGGAAGTTCCAATAGTGGACCGATAAAATCCAAACAAATTGTGTGCCAAGGTTTCCCTGGATCTTCAATATGCCCTTCCACCCTGCCCACACCAACTTTCAACCTTTTTTCACTCTCCTTACACAGCCTACACTGCTCCACCCAACACTTAACCTGACCATCTAAGCCTGGCCACCAAAAAAACTCCTTCAACCTCCTACTTGTCATTCCCTGACCCAAATGACCCTCATGAGCCAGAGAAAATAATTTAAACCTCAACCCAATTGGTGGAATAAAACGCTCACCCCGCATCAATACACTCTCCCCACAAAACGACAATTCGTCCAACACATCCAAAAATGGCCTCACAGACAGTGGAAGAGAACTCCCTCTTCTAACCCCTAAAGAAACTAACTTAAAAACACATTTCAGACAATCATCCACAGCCATCTCATGCTTCCATTCTTCCAATGTGAATGTACCTAAACCCCACTCTACCACATCACCAATGGAGGCCACAGCATCATCAGTATCACAACACCTTATCGATTGAGAATCAACTCCCTCCCAATCAATAGACAACCTAGACAGGCAATCCGCCTGAACATTTTTCCAACCTTGGACATACTCCACACAATACAAATATTCTTGTAACCTAGCAGAAAGTCTGGCCAACCTCGCTGACCCCTTTCCCACACCACCAGCAGACAGTATCCTTAACAGTGGTTTGTGATCACTCCTTAGAGTAAACTCCAATCCCCACAAATATGTTCTAAAGTACTCTGTTCCCCAGACAGCCGCCAAGGCCTCACGTTCAATAACAGAATAGTTACGTTCTGTCATGGTCAAAGTTCGAGACGCAAACGCCACAGTTTTTTCACCCTTACCATGCATTTGTGACAACACCGCTCCCAACCCTGTGCTACTGGCATCCACAGTCAAAATAGAGCGCATATTAATATCAAAAGCTGTTAGGATACCAGCTCCACAAATTTCTTCTTTGATCCCATTAAAACACAACGTCTGCTCATCCGACCAACAAAACTTACTTCCCTTCCTCAACAATTTCCGAAGATCCTCAGTTTTGCTTGCAAACTTATCTACAAATTTAGAGTAATATTCCACAAGACCCAAAAAGGACCTCAACTGTTCCTTATCAGTCGGAGCTGGTGCCAACTTAATAGCTTCTAATAAGCTTTTCTTTGGCTTGATACTCCCATTCGAAATCGAGTACCCTAGGTAGTCAATTTCTTCTACCAGAAAGGTGCACTTCTCTTTATTCAAGCTCAGACCAGCCTCATCAATAATCTTAAGAACTTTTCGGAGTGTAATGTTGTGTTCACCAACTGTTTCCCCCATCACTAGCACATCGTCCTGGAAAAATAATACTCCTTTAACATCCCCAAACAATTTAGCCATCATTCGCTGAAACACACTTGCCGCAGATGCCAAACCAAAAGGCATGCGGGTAAATTGAAAAGTACCTTCTGGAGTGATAAACGCCGTAATATGTTTGGATTCAGAATGAAGCCTAATCTGATGATAGGCACTTCTCAAATCTAATTTTGAGAAAAACTTACCATCCTTAACCGAGATTAACAGCTCATTAATATTTGGCAAAGGATAGACATCCACCACAACATTCTGGTTGACAGACCTCAAATCCACACACAACCTCACATTGCCATCTGACTCCGTGTAATAACAACTGGAGATACCCATGGAGAAACCTCCACTGGTTCGATGATACCCTCTTTTAACATGTTGCTTATTACTTTCTTGACTTCATCCCTGACAACAAATGGTATTTTACGAACCTTGTGTTGAGTTGGGTAAGCATCATCCTTCAAGATAATCTTATGTACATAACCTTTTAAACATCCCAACTCTTTCTTAAAAACATTACCAGCCCCCTTTAAAATATCATCCAACTGTATGTAATCTATCAACAAAACCTGATTGGATGTCCTGGGACTGATATCTATGTTGAGATCAAATTGATGCATCCAACCTAGGATGGGTGGACCTTCAACTGCCACATAGATTTTCCCAATAACCTTTCTATCCTTGAATTGAATTTCTTTTAACATATATCCCAGCAGTTGAATTTCCACACCTTGATACCCACCAGGGGATATATCTTTTGGCAACAATTCTTCCTTCGCCCACCAACATTTAAAGAGACTCTCAGGGATTATGGTGTACAAAGAACCAGAATCCACCATGAGATTCACTTGGACATCCCCAATATAGAATTGAGCCATTGGTCTAGAGCATCTACGGTCACTCACACACACACTCGGAATCCTTCCATCCTCAATTGCTAATATCCTGTCCTCACAAGTTGATTCACAGCAGTCTTCCACAATATTTATGCTCGGTTTCAACTCCTTAACAAATCGGTTACCTTCCCTGCACACACGAGCATAACGCCCCCTGCGACCACATTTGCGACATTCCTTATTGATAGCAAAACATTTCTTGGAATCCCCCAAGTGTAAAGTACTGCCACACCGAAAACACTCCTTTCCTTTGCTTTTAGTACCCCCCATACCCCCCACTTTCTTTGGTACAGTTCCAAGTTCCTGTTGAGATCCAGTAGACTTGCTTGATAAAACCATAACTTCTCCAGTTTTCTCTTTCCTTTCTATTTCTTTTATACAACGCCTCGATTCTTCAATAACTTTCGTAAGGTCAATCGCTTCTTGCAAGGTAGGATCCTTTGCCGCCCACAACCTCTCCTGAATTCTTTTATCACGGCACTGAAGGATAAGTTGATCACGTATCAGTTCATCTGTCATAGTACCAAACCTACATTTGACTGATAATTCCCTCAGCCTGGACACAAAATCGTCAATAGACTCATGAAAATCCTGGGGTTGCGTATAGAATTTATACCTAGCTAGTACCAAATTGGTTTCCTTAGCAAACCTATTCTCCAACCGTTTAATGGCTTCTTTAAAAACGTCATCCATAGGCTGTCCATTTGGCCCCATGGAAGGAGGAAGATATTTAAAAATCCTTTGACCCTCACACCCCAAAGTACTTAAAAGAATAGCTTTCTTCCTTAGAGAAGAAAAACCTTGTCCATCCAACGCTACTATATAATTCTCCAACATTTCTATCCAATCTTCCCAAGGAAGAGTTGGAACCCCTGGAAGTGGAAGAAATAATGGTGGCGGAGAAATATTTGCTTGGGTAGCCATGGGTCCTGTAAATAAAAATGTTTTAACACCAAATAGTTACAATAGAGCCCTCCAAATGCACAGTATATTAAGTCACTTCCCCTGTAGTGCAAGCTCCTTTCCTCCAACCTGTGTTCCTGAATAAATCAAAGGATTTCCCTGTTTGTTGCCAAGTAGACGCTAAGGCTCAACAAAGTAAAGAGCGTCTAAGATTTCACGTCGCTAGAATGCTGTCACATCACCGGCCAATATGCAGAGCGTCTAAATTTGCCACGGAGACACCAACACTCTGACAGGCTGCCGGCCGATGTGCGAAGCGCTCCTGGTTGCCTAGGAGACGCTGACACACTTGCCGGCCCATAAAAGAGAAATGCCGTAGGAGCGCAGTAACCAGCCCCTTCCACAGTAGCCAGCAAGCAGAAACAGTCGAAAGTACGGCCGGAATGACCCCAAATCCGTGTTCTCACACCTTCAAGCTGCTTCGATGAGACACCGCTGCTGAAAGCCGCCGCCGGGCAAAACAAGATCCTCACGACCAGCCGCTACCAACAACCGGAACAAAAGAACGGCAGAAATAGAATCCAGGGCTGACCTAGGTCGGGCAAAACCCTTGTCGCCAAACTGTGGTGAATAAAAGCTATGAAGTCCACCGCATAAACAAGCTTGAAAGACAGCTTTATTACTAGCGCGACCTAGCGTCCAGCCACTCCGGAGAGACCAGGTTCAACTGCCAACTCCCGAATGTTTAGACGCTTGCGTTCGCAGGAACGCGCTAAGAATACACACACATAACAGACCCCTCAACACTTTCCTATGATGTGGAACACAAACTTACTTATACTGATACAGTTTAATTGTCCTTTCCAAGCTAATTTTATAACTCAGTTACATACTTCATGATGAATATAAGTAGTTAGATCTAATTGCCTTGAATAAAAAATGGACTTAAGAAGAATGTTTATTCTAATTAAATGAATTGCCTTTTCCACAAACAATAGAAGATTTTACGTAGGTGCTATAATATCTGCCAACAGAAACCTGATTGGTGTAGATCCCAAAAAAATAATTATACTTGATGTAGAGTCAACACCCTTGCTATAATATGTAAATGCTAAATCCCACATGTGTGATGTGGTTCACCATTCATTATCTAACTAAAAAGGCACACTCTTTCTGGCACTCATTTACTGTACCTAGCACATCGTTTTTTTTTATTATACTGATCTGTATTTATGAAACATACTTATATAACACAGACATTGCCGCGTGGCAGGGGTAACACTTTACAATAAACAATACATTGGAAATCCGATGTAACTTTTGATGAACTTGACTTCAATAATAGAGTAAGATGTAATGCAGGTCAATAGCGACTAAGAGATGGATAACTAGTGATCATAGAACATAAGAAAATCATTTAAATCTGTAGTCTTAAATGTTTTGAATAAGTGAGTCTACAAACTTCTTTTAAATCTAAACTGGAGTTTGTTCGTTCTATGAGCTTCAAGGACAGGATTCCTAATTCAGGCGGCCATAAAGTAGAGGTTTTTGTTCAAGGTTTACTTTGTCCTTATTTTTGGTGTCTCCAGCAGCAAACATGATTTATCCTTGGTATTTCCTTTACCTTCTCAGAGTATCAATTTATCGTTTAGGTAGGAAGGGCTCTCTAAGTGAAGAGTTTCGTAAGTTTAGCATGCCAGCTTGAACTGTGTTCTTGTCTCCAGAGGAAGTCAACGAAGGTCCTTCAGTATAGGGGTGATATGGTATGATTTCTGTATTTCTTTGACAAGTGTGGCGGCTGCATGCTGGATGCCTTTAGGAGGTGATAAATTATTTGTATGTAGGCCTGCAAATGACACATTGCTTCAAGTAAAATTAGATAAGACCAACAGTTAAACAATGAATTGGAAATCTTCATGCGTAATGGCTGGCTTCAGTGTTTTTGAAGCTGTGTCTGTTAATTGTGTGAAAAGCTGCTGATGCTTTCAGCAATACCAGTGGGCGCGCATCTTTACCGTCTAACATGAGCATGATGTCATCTAGGACTTCCAGGGCAGTAGTCTCCATGCAGTAGATCAGTCTGATTGCCATTTAAAAGTGTAGGCCCAGCTTCAAGAGATACAGGAAATATTCCTGCTTTGAGAAAAGAGTTGAAGATTTTCAGAATCGAAGGAGCAGTATCTCTGGCACAGGGATTTAGCAGAAAGGCTGGCATTGGGTCGACCCTGTAAATGGAGGGTTTCATCGTAGCAATAGTTTTGAACAGTGATTTTAAATTATGCTGATTAAAGGATGCTCATTTCTATATATATATATATATATATATATATATATATATATATATATATTTTTTTTTTTTTATCATAGGAGAGGTTGCTTCCTTTTGGAACTATTCTGAACTTTGAAAAAATACATGTGCTGTTATTCACAGTCAGTAGTGAGATGTGTGATTTATAGAGAGTGTGGCTGTTTTGAAGAGTGATATTGTGTAGTTTAGAACCTCCCTTTTATTAATGCTGCAACTCTCCTCCTGTATTATATGGTCCAAATGTTACACTAGTGCCAAAATAAAACATATTTTAGAAAAGTGGTTGCCAATCAAAATAATATTTTGCAAGAGTTAATGGTTGTTGATTTGACATTTTATTTGTATCGTAAATCATCTACCTTCCACTCAACTTATTTTCGAGTCTAACACAGAACAATATAAAAGACACTCCCCTATGTGGCACTCTGAACATAATTGATAGCCTCCCTGTCTTGATTAGTGCCATCCAAAAATATTTGCAGATGTGCATTTCCTGCTGCCTTATGGTCTCTGTCCCTCCTTTTTCGAGACATACCATAACTGCACCCTAGCTTGTTTGACTGCATCAGCATGTTCATATTCGTCAATACTATGACAAAGTATTTGTTACTTTCTATTTGCAGAGTACGGTCTAGTGTCTAATTATTTCCACCTTTATTTCACACTCCGTCTCCCCTACCCAAGACCGTTAGGATCCCCCTCAAAACTTGATTGAAAGCCCCCTTGGATGAAAACTTGGTTTCCTGTTTGATTGAGCCTCCTGCCCTTTTTGATTAACCTGTGAATTTGAATCAACGTATTCTTGACGATTTCTAGCCCATGCCATCCTTCTAGTAGCTCTAACCCATTAATACAGCACAACAAAACAGGAGTATGGTATTCCGGAAACTGTTTTGCTCATCCTATCATTAGTCCCTTCAGTTTAGCTCTCTCCTTCATTGTACTAACCATCTACCCGAAGACAACTTTCAACTCAGTGCCATGTACAAACATTTCCACATTTGCCTTTTAAGCATCTTTGGGCTTACGCACCAATAACTTTGTGCTTTTGACCTAAGTGCTAAGCACATCCTTTATAAACTGAATAATTGTTCACGGCTCTTCCATAATCATAACTTTGCCCTGCCAGACGATTCTCGGCTTCGAAAACTGCATAAGCTGAGCCTGAGTCCCAAAATGCATCAGTCCAGGTATGTAAATGTATGTATATGTGTCTCTATGTAGGCTGAATAAATAGAAAAGTTGAGGAGAAACTTAAAAGGGAAACCCATATAAGTAGCAGTAATGGGCAGAGACGCAGCCTCTTGAAATATTAACCGCTGAAGCTGGAAATCCTAAAAGAATACAGCCACTGTGTGTCGATCATCGCTTTCCCTAAGTTTCTTGAATGACACTCTGAGTTCTCTGGCAACTGATGAATATTTTGCAGTCTGTTTCACAAATACAATAATTGTACTATGACTCTTTTCCCCTCTTGGTTTGGGGTTACCCACCGAACAAAGCGAGGGATGGCTGCAGCAAACGCTGCTCAGGTTTCCCTTCAGTAACAGCTGTAGTTGCTCCAGGCACAGTGAGTGAGAATGAGTGACAGCAACAGTCAGTGGAATTGATTGCATGAAAGAGTGAAACTAAGAGTGAATGTGAGCGAGTGTGAATGACAGGGCAAATGAGTGAGGGAAAATAACGGAGTCAAAGTGAGAATAAGTGAGAGTGAGTGAGAATAAAGGAGTGCGAGTATGAGTGAGTATGAATGAGTGGGAAAGTATGAGTGGGAGAGAAGCATAGTGCCTAGATTACCTAAATGGCAACATTCTGACACAGGCCAAGTGCATGTAACTTTAACATATGAGGAATCATGGTATATGAGGGTCACCCATATAAAAATGCTATCCCTGGTATACTCGGGTAAATTTTGACATACAGGGCTACCAAAACACTTTGAAGAAAATGGGGTCAACTCATGAGGAGCGTTAGGTTTCCTTGGCTCTGCATACCATCAAAGGGCTTGAATATTTGCTGAGAGACATGTCAAAGCCTGTATTTTCTAACAAATGTATGAAAAAATGGTGCTTTAAATGAGCTGTCCCTCAGATGTTTCCTAAATGTTCTCAGGGAACAACCCCCTTAAGCTCTTCTAGAAGAGGTCCGGTTCACTAGTTTCACTAGTTCGCTACAAATCCGGGCATGCATTAGTCTCCATCGCTTGAAAAGATCATATCAGCACCCAAATATATGTGGTATCTAAAATAGACATTTTTCTTTATTGTGCTGTTATATTAACCTTGCAGTTATTATGGAACTTCAGCAGTGCCAATTATCTTGGTGTCATTGGGTTAAGATCATATGGCAACAATATCTGGGAAGATTCAAGGTCCTTTCTGACTTCACTTCGCCTCTGCAGGACTACTCTTTTTCCTCTCTTTGTTGGTCTTTTGCTCCTGCCTTTCTTGTGCTTTGCCTTTGTTCTTTTTGCCTCTTTTTCACACTTCCCTCTGTGCGCTTTTGCTTTTTTTCGGGTTTGTGTTTTTGTGTAAATGCTACAGTCAGTATGTGAAGTTTGTGAACACCTTTGTGTGCGCGTTTACTCACATCTGCCTTTCAAGTAATACCAGTGATAGCATGGAAGCCTGTTAATAGTGACAGATGAGAATGGAGCTCCCATTCAGTTCTGGGCGGTGAGCCAGTGATTCTCCACGATTTTTGTCCCATGTAAGTTCCTCGACGTGACATGGGGCTGGGTCCTGAGAATTCCAGCTGCATGTTCATAGGATGAAAATGATCATATATAGTTGGGCCTATAGAAGATAGTCTCTGTTTACATAGTGCTGCAAAGCAAAACAACTTTCATACCAGAGTTGAGTTCAGAAAATTAATCTTCGAGGCAACTGTGCAGAAGTCATTGGCACTCCTGATTTGAACCCTGCTTGACCATTGTGAAAGAGATACTTCTCTTTGTATAACTACTTAATTCCCCTTTTCTAACCACTAGAGTGCAGCAATGCGAAAGGCTTTTGTTGTGTCTCTACCATTTTTTCAGGTAAAAACTCGCACAATTACCTGCATGCTGAGTCCCATAGAAAATGAAGAGACAGTTATGTAGAGAGTCTGTGTTAAGCAGGCAGATGAAATTCAATATATAGCTGGAGTTCCTGTTCACTGTTTTTCATTTGTGCCTTAGCCAAAACAAAAACTTGGCTTTGCAGCACGGCAGGAAAATGAGTTTTAGCCTCGAGTGAAAAGTAAATAAGCAAACAAGCAGCATGTAGTATGGGAAAAAGTACCCCTTGACACACATTATAAGGATGTTGCCAGTCGCTAAAGAGTTCCATGATGATATAGAGGATAGAGGCCGAAGGTCGAATTCCTTGATAAGGTCATGGAACATCGAGGCGACTTAGCACATAGTATTAAGGTACAACCGAGTGTATTTTATTCCTTGTGATACATAGTCAGGCGGTCGTCCATCACACAAACTGTTTAAATCCTTGGGAGCATATTCATAATGCCCTAGCGCCACGTTAGCGTCACTATTATTGAAGTTAATGTGGCACAACGAAGACGAATTCCCAGCGCCCTATTTACAGAGTGTTGCAAGGCATGCATTGCGCCACTCTGTAAACCTTTGCACTACATTATGGCATAATGTATGCAAAGGGGGCGTTCCCCCGTTAGGGGAGCCGGAAAAATGGTGTAAGGAAATCTATGAGATTTCCTTGCTCCAATTTTTACGGCACTTTTAACACCTGCTCAAGAGCAGGCGTTAAAAGGGTGCTTCCATTCTTTAGAATGGGGCTCTATGTACTCTGCAGGAGTAGCGCCAATATTTTGGCACTACTCCTGCAGAGTACATCAATAGCGTCATGAGAAATGACGCTATTGCCCTCTACCATGCAACACTGTGCACCGTAATTCAAATACGGCGCACACATGGTGGTGGTAGGGGGTTGCAGGGAAAGTAGCGCTGCACTCGGTGCAGTGCTGTAGGAGGCTGGACTGGCTTGTAGTGAGTACCAAGGGGTACTTGCACCTTGCACCAGGCCCAGTTATCCCTTATTAGTGTATAGGGTGTCTAGCAGCTTAGGCTGATAGATAATGGTAGCTTAGCAGAGCAGCTTAGGCTGAACTAGGAGACGTGTGAAGCTACTACAGTACCACTTAGTGTCATATGCACAATATCATAAGAAAACACAATACACAGTTATACTAAAAATAAAGGTACTTTATTTTTATGACAATATGCCAAAGTATCTTAGAGTGTACCCTCAGTGAGAGGATAGGAAATATACACAAGATATATATACACAATAGCAAAAATATGCAGTATAGTCTTAGAAAACAGTGCAAACAATGTATAGTTACAATAGGATGCAATGGGGAAACATAGGGATAGGGGCAACACAAACCATATACTCCAGAAGTGGAATGCGAACCACGAATGGACCCCAAACCTATGTGACCTTGTAGAGGGTCGCTGGGACTATTAGAAAATAGTGAGAGTTAGCAAAATAACCCTCCCCAAGACCCTGAAAAGTGAGTGCAAAGTGCACTAAAGTTCCCCTAAGGACAAAAGAGTCGTGTTAGAGGAATAATGCAGGGAAGACACAAACCAGCAATGCAATAACTGTGGATTTCCAATCTAGGGTACCTGTGGAACAAGGGGACCAAGTCCAAAAGTCACAAGCAAGTCGGAGATGGGCAGATGCCCAGGAAATGCCAGCTGCGGGTGCAAAGAAGCTTCGACTGGACAGAAGAAGCTGAGGTTTCTGCAGGAACGAAAAGGGCTAGAGACTTTCCCTTTGGTGGACGGATCCCACTCGCCTTGGAGAGTCGTGCAGAAGTGTTTTCCCGCCGGAAGGATGCCAACAAGCCTTGCTACACGCAAATCGTGTGTTTGGCGTTTTTGGACGCTGCTGGGGCCCAGGAGGGACCAGGAGGTCGCAAATTGGACCTGAAGAGAGAGGGGACGTCGAGCAAGACAAAGAGCCCTCATTGAAGCAGGTAGCTCCCAGGGAAGTGCCAGAAACCGGCACTACGAGGATGCGTGAAACGGTGCTCGCCGAAGTTGCACAAAGGAGTCCCACGTCGCCGGAGACCAACTTAGAAAGTTGTGCAATGCAGGTTAGAGTGCCGTGGACCCAGGCTTGGCTGTGCACGAAGGATTTCCGCCGGAAGTGCACAGGGGCCGGAGCAGCTGCAAAGTCGCGGTTCCCAGCAATGCAGCCCAGCGAGGTGAGGCAAGGACTTACCTCCACCAAACTTGGGCTGAAGAGTCACTGGACTGTGGGGGTCACTTGGACAGCGTCGCTGGATTCGAGGGACCTCGCTCGTTGTGCTGAGAGGAGACCCAAGGGACCGGTAATGCAGCTTTTTGGTGCCTGCGGTTGCAGGGGGAAGATTCCGTCGACCCACGGGAGATTTCTTCGGAGCTTCTGGTGCAGAGAGGAGGCAGGCTACCCCCACAGCATGCACAAGCAGGAAAACAGTCGAGAAGGCTGCAGGATCAGCGTTACAGAGTTGCAGTAGTCGTCTTTGCTACTATGTTGCAGGTTTGCAGGCTTCCAGCGCGGTCAGCGGTCGTTTCCTTATCAGAAGGTGAAGAGGGAGATGCAGAGGAACTCGGCTGAGCTCATGCATTCGTTATCTAAAGTTTCCCCAGAGACAGAGACCCTAAATAGCCAGAAAAGAGGGTTTGGCTACCTAGGAGAGAGGAAAGGCTACTAACACCTGAAGGAGCCTATCACAAGGAGTCTCTGACGTCACCTGGTGGCACTGGCCACTCAGAGCAGTCCAGTGTGCCAGCAGCACCTCTGTTTCCAAGATGGCAGAGGTCTGGAGCACACTGGAGGAGCTCTGGACACCTCCCAGGGGAGGTGCAGGTCAGGGGAGTGGTCACTCCCCTTTCCTTTGTCCAGTTTCGCGCCAGAGCAGGGGCTAAGGGGTCCCTGAACCGGTGTAGACTGGCTTATGCAGAATTGGGCACATCTGTGCCCAACAAAGCATTTCCAGAGGCTGGGGGAGGCTACTCCTCCCCTGCCTTCACACCATTTTCCAAAGGGAGAGGGTGTCACACCCTCTCTCAGAGGAAGTTCTTTGTTCTGCCATCCTGGGCCAGGCCTGGCTGGACCCCAGGAGGGCAGCTGCCTGTCTGAGGGGTTGGCAGCAGCAGCAGCTGCAGAGAAACCCCAGGAAGGGCAGTCTGGCAGTACCAGGGTCTGTGCTACAGACCACTGGGATCATGGAATTGTACCAACAATGCCAGGATGGCATAGAGGGGGCAATTCCATGATCATAGACATGTTACATGGCCATATTCGGAGTTACCATGGTGGAGCTACATATAGGTAGTGACCTATATGTAGTGCACGCGTGTAATGGTGTCCCCGCACTCACAAAGTTCAGTGAATTGGCTCTGAACAATGTGGGGGCACCTTGGCTAGTGCCAGGGTGCTCTCACACTAAGTAACTTTGCACCTAACCTTTACCAGGTAAAGGTTAGACATATAGGTGACTTATAAGTTACTTAAGTGCAGTGTAAAATGGCTGTGAAATAACGTGGACGTTATTTCACTCAGGCTGCAGTGGCAGGCCTGTGTAAGAATTGTCAGAGCTCCCTATGGGTGGCAAAAGAAATGCTGCAGCCCATAGGGATCTCCTGGACCCCCAATACCCTGGGTACCTCAGTACCATATACTAGGGAATTATAAGGGTGTTCCAGTAAGCCAATGTAAATTGGTAAAAATGGTCACTAGCCTGTCAGTGACAATTTGGAAAGAAATGAGAGAGCATAACCACTGAGGTTCTGATTAGCAGAGCCTCAGTGAGACAGTTAGTCACTACACAGGTAACACATTCAGGCACACTTATGAGCACTGGGGCCCTGGGTTACCAGGGTCCCAGTGACACATACAACTAAAACAACATATATACAGTGAAAAATGGGGGTAACATGCCAGGCAAGATGGTACTTTCCTACACAACCCCCCCCCCAAACGAAGGACAATAAGACTAGCCATTACCTGATGAGTCTTCATTGTCTAAGTGGAAATATCTGGAGAGTCCATCTGCATTGGAGTGGCTACTCCCAGGTCTATGTTCCACTGTATAGTCCATTCCCTGTAGGTATATGGACCACCTCAACAATTTAGGATTTTCACCTTTCATTTGTTTTAGCCAAAGTAGAGGTTTGTGGTCTGTCTGAACAATGAAGTGAGTGCCAAACAGGTATGGCCTCAACTTCTTCAGAGCCCAGACCACAGCAAAGGCCTCCCTCTCAATGGCAGACCAACGCTTTTCTCTAGGGGTCAACCTCCTACTAATAAAAGCAACAGGTTGATCCTGGCCCTCAGAATTAAGTTGTGATAGGACTGCCCCTACTCCTAATTCAGATGCATCAGTTTGGACATAGAATTTTTTAGAGTAACAAGGGCTTTTCAGGACAGGTGCAGAGCACATGGCCTGCTTCAGCTCCTCAAAAGCTTTCTGACAGCTTGCTGTCCATAATACCTTTTTAGGCAGTTTCTTGGATGTGAGGTCATTAAGAGGGGCTGCAATGGAGCCATAGTTCTTAATGAACCTCCTGTAATACCCAGTGAGGCCTAGGAAGGCTCTCACCTGAGTCTGAGTGGTAGGGGGAACCCAATCAATAATAGTTTGGATCTTCCCCTGAAGTGGTGCAATCTGTTCCCCACCAACAAGGTGTCCCAGATAAACCACCTTACCCTGCCCTATCTGGCACTTTGAAGCCTTGATAGTGAGGCCTGCCTTTTGCAGAGCCTCCAAAACTTTCCATAGGTGGACCAGGTGATCATCCCAGCTGGAGCTAAAGACAGCTATATCGTCCAAATATGCTGCACTGAAAGCTTCCAGCCCTTGCAGGACTGTGTTCACCAACCTCTGAAAAGTGGCAGGTGCATTTTTCAAACCAAAAGGCATTACAGTAAACTGGTAATGTGCTCCAATGGTAGAAAATGCAGTTTTAAGTTTAGCATCTTCTGACAATTTGATCTGCCAATACCCTGCAGTCAAATCAAAAGTGCTTAGATACTTGGCAGATGCCAGTGTATCTATGAGCTCATCTGCCCTGGGTATAGGGTGAGCATCAGTTTTGGTTACCAAGTTGAGACCTCTATAGTCTACACAAAACCTCATTTCCTTCTTTCCATCTTTAGAATTGGGTTTTGGTACCAGTACCACAGGAGAAGCCCATGGACTGTCAGAGTGCTCAACTACTCCTAGTTCCAACATTTTCTGAACTTCTTGCTTTATGCAGTCCCTGGCATGGTCAGGCTGCCTATAGATCTTACTTTTGACAGGTAAACTGTCTCCAGTATCTATAGTGTGCTCACACCAAGAAGTGGTGCCTGGCACAATGGAGAAGAGTTCTGAAAATTGTCCTAGGAGATTTATGCAATTATCTTTCTGCTCAGCAGTAAGACAATCAGCCAAAACTACACCTTCCACAAGAGCATCTTGTTCTGTGGAAGAGAAGAGATCAGGTAGAGGATCACTGTCTTCTTCCTATCCCTCATCTGTTGCCATGAGCAGGGTGAGATCAGCCCTGTCATAGTAGGGTTTCAGGCGGTTGACATGGAGCACCCTAAGGGGACTCCTGGCAGTGCCTAAGTCAACCAAGTAGGTGACTTCACCCTTCTTTTCAACAATTGTGTGGGGTCCACTCCATTTATCTTGGAGTGCTCTTGGGGCCACAGGCTCCAAGACCCACACTTTCTGCCCTGGTTGGTACTGAACCAAAACAGCCTTCTGATCATGCCATTGCTTCTGGAGCTCTTGGCTGGCCTGAAGGTTTTTACTGGCCTTTTTCATGTACTCAGCCATCCTTGATCTGAGGCCAAGTACATAATCCACAATATCCTGTTTAGGAGCTTTTAAAGGTTGTTCCCAACCCTCCTTTACAAGTGTGAGTGGACCCCTAACAGGGTGTCCAAAAAGAAGTTCAAAGGGGCTGAAGCCCACTCCTTTCTGGGGTACCTCCCTGTAGGCAAAAAGGAGGCATGGTAGAAGGATATCCCATCTCCTGCGGAGTTTTTCAGGGAGTCCCATAATCATGCCTTTGAGAGTTTTATTAAATCTCTCCACCAGTCCATTTGTTTGTGGATGATAGGGTGTTGTGAACTTGTAAGTTACACCACACTCCTTCCACATGGCCTTTAAGTATGCAGACATGAAATTGCTTCCTCTGTCTGATACTACTTCCTTTGGGAAGCCCACCCTGGAAAATATTCCCAGGAGGGCCTTTGCCACTGCAGGAGCTGTAGTGGTCCTTAAAGGAATAGCTTCAGGATATCTTGTGGCATGGTCCACTACCACTAAGATAAACCTATTGCCTGAAGCAGTAGGAGGGTCAAGGGGGCCAACTATGTCAACCCCTACCCTTTCAAAGGGAACCCCAACCACAGGCAGTGGGATAAGGGGTGCCTTTGGGGTGCCACCTGTCTTGCCACTGGCTTGACAGGTTTCACAGGACTTGCAAAATTATTTTGTGTCCTCAGACATCCTAGGCCAATGAAACAGGGGAACAAGCCTGTCCCAAGTTTTCATTTGACCCAGGTGCCCAGCTAAGGGAATGTCATGTGCCAGTGTTAGGAGGAACTTTCTGTACTCCTGAGGAATCACTAATCTCCTGGCAGCTCCAGGTTTAGGATCCCTATGCTCAGTGTACAAGAGGTTGTCCTCCCAGTAAACTCTGTGAGAGTCACTGACATCCCCATTAGCCTGTTTGACAGCTTGCTGTCTGAGACCCTCTAATGTGGGACAGGTTTGCGGTGCCACACTCAGCTCCTCTCTGGCAGGCCCCCCTTCACCCAAAAGCTCAGCAGTGTCTGCTTCCAGCTCCTCTGGTGTAGGTTCTGCACAGGGAGGGAATTCTTCTTCCTCAGAAGTTGAATCCACTGTAGAGGGAGGGATAGTAGGAAGTGGTTTGCTTCTACTAACCCTAGCTTTAGGGAGCACTTGGTCCATTGTTCCAGGATCCAAGCTTCCCTGTCCTTTTTGCTTTTTGACCTGAGCCCTTGTCAAAGCAAAAATATGCCCTGGGATGCCCAGCATTGCTGCATGGGCCTCCAACTCCACATCTGACCAAGCTGATGTCTCCAAATCATTCCCTAATAGACAGTCTACAGGTAAATCTGAAGCTACCACAACTTTCTTTGGACCAGATACCCCCCCCCCAGTTGAGATTTACAACAGCCATGGGGTGGCTTTGTGTTATGTTGTGAGCATCGGTTACTTGGTACTGGTGTCCAAGTATGTGTTGTTCAGGGTGCACCAGTTTCTCAATCACCATTGTGACACTGGCACCTGTGTCCCTGTAGGCCTGGACCTCAACACCATTTATTAGGGTTAGTTGCTTGTACTTCTCCAAGTTATGGGGGCAAGCAACCAAAGTGGCTAAGTCAATAGCCCCTTCAGAGACTAAAGTAGCCTCTGTGGTCTCCCTAATTAGACCAACCCCAACTAAATTACCAAAAGTGAGCCCAGCTACTCCCTTGGATTGGCTATTAGTAGGTTTGCTCCCACCACCACTGCTATTAGTAGGGACACTAGGTGTAGCAGTAGGGGTTGTAGTGGTAGGAGCTGTGGTGCCTTTCTTTGGACAACTGGGATCTGTTGTCCAATGGCCTTTTATCTTACATAAATAGCACCATGGTTTCTTTTCCTTGTTCTGATTAAAGGAGGATTTGGACCCACCACCCCCACCAGAGTGTTTTTGTGGGCCTGATGAAGACTCATTTTTAGATTTGTCCCCACCCTTGTCAGAAGACTTACCATCCTTCTTCTTGTTGCCATCTTTGTCACCCCCTGTATGAACTTTTCTGTTCACTCTTGTTCTGACCCATTTGTCTGCCTTCTTTCCCAATTCTTGGGGAGAGGTCAGATCAGAGTCCACTAAGTACTGGTGCAACAAATCAGACACACAATTATTAAGAATATGCTCTCTCAGGATTAAGTTATACAGGCTGTCATAATCAGTAACTTTACTGCCATGTAACCACCCCTCCAAGGCCTTCACTGCCTGGTCAATGAAATCAACCCAGTCTTGTGAAGACTCCTTTTTGGTCTCTCTGAACTTTATCCTGTACTGTTCAGTGGTTAAGCCATAACCATCCAGGAGTGCATTCTTAAGAACTTGGAAATTATTGGCATCATTTTCTTTCACTGTAAGGAGCCTATCCCTACCTTTTCCACTAAATGATAGCCATAGGATAGCAGCCCACTGCTTTTGAGGGACATCCTGTACAGCACAGGCCCTCTCAAGTGCAGCAAACCACTTGTTAATGTCATCCCCCTCCTTATAAGGGGGAACTATCTTTTGCAGATTCCTGGAATCATGCTCTTTTGCAGGATGACTATGGGGAATACTGCTGCTGCCACCATGGGTTTCTAAACCCAACTTCTGTCTTTCCCTCTCTACTTCTAAAGACTGTCTATCCAAATCCAGCTGTTGCTTCTTGAGCTTCAGTCTGGTTTGTTCCACTCTCAATCTATTGAGCTCCCTTTCTAACAATCTGTCATCAGGGTGGGTGGGAGGGACATTTCTAGATACAGAGGTATGATGGGAATGAACAGAAGGAGACCTGTCCCTTACAGAGGGCACCCTAACAGCTTGGCTACCAGTATAATGTGAGAGCACACCATTAGTATGGTGTGATTCAACCTATGTACCAACTATGCTAGACTGTCTAGTAATGGGCAGGCTGAGAAGTTTCTTTCCTGAACCTTTTCCTGGGGGAGTCCCTGGATCAGATTGAGAACCATTAGCTACTTTTTCTACAGATTGGGCACTTATGGCCTTATCCTGTACTCTAAGCATATTAATTAACAGTTCTAAGGCAGGATTCTTCCCTACACTCAAACCTCTCTCTATGCAGAGACTCCTTGCTCCTTTCCAGCTAAGGTGATCATATGCAAGTTTGGACAGTTCAACATTTTTGCCTGTGCCAGACATTTTTTAGAGAGAGTTAAAGTGATAGAAAAAGAGAAAAAAGTTTTCAGAACTTTTTGGAAAGACAGAAAAACTTTTTAAACTTTTAAGAACTTTTTGAAAGTTTAGAAGTACTTTTCAGCACTTAGAAAAGAGTGAAAAGAGGAAATGCAAAACTTTTTGGCTATGTGTATATACACTGACCTTGTTTTGTATATTTTTCTCTTATGAAAAGTACAATGACAAGAGTGGTAAGTAGTCTCAAGCACTTATCCCACCACTGCACAACCAATGTAGGAGGCTGGACTGGCTTGTAGTGAGTACCAAGGGGTACTTGCACCTTGCACCAGGCCCAGTTATCCCTTATTAGTGTATAGGGTGTCTAGCAGCTTAGGCTGATAGATAATGGTAGCTTAGCAGAGCAGCTTAGGCTGAACTAGGAGACGTGTGAAGCTACTACAGTACCACTTAGTGTCATATGCACAATATCATAAGAAAACACAATACACAGTTATACTAAAAATAAAGGTACTTTATTTTTATGACAATATGCCAAAGTATCTTAGAGTGTACCCTCAGTGAGAGGATAGGAAATATACACAAGATATATATACACAATAGCAAAAATATGCAGTATAGTCTTAGAAAACAGTGCAAACAATGTATAGTTACAATAGGATGCAATGGGGAAACATAGGGATAGGGGCAACACAAACCATATACTCCAGAAGTGGAATGCGAATCACGAATGGACCCCAAACCTATGTGACCTTGTAGAGGGTCGCTGGGACTATTAGAAAATAGTGAGAGTTAGCAAAATAACCCTCCCCAAGACCCTGAAAAGTGAGTGCAAAGTGCACTAAAGTTCCCCTAAGGACAAAAGAGTCGTGTTAGAGGAATAATGCAGGGAAGACACAAACCAGCAATACAACAACTGTGGATTTCCAATCTAGGGTACCTGTGGAACAAGGGGACCAAGTCCAAAAGTCACAAGCAAGTCGGAGATGGGCAGATGCCCAGGAAATGCCAGCTGCGGGTGCAAAGAAGCTTCGACTGGACAGAAGAAGCTGAGGTTTCTGCAGGAACGAAAAGGGCTAGAGACTTCCCCTTTGGTGGACGGATCCCTCTCGCCTTGGAGAGTCGTGCAGAAGTGTTTTCCTGCCGGAAGGACGCCAACAAGCCTTGCTACACGCAAATTGTGCGTTTGGCGTTTTTGGACGCTGCTGGGGCCCAGGAGGGACCAGGAGGTCGCAAATTGGACCTGAAGAGAGAGGGGACATCGAGCAAGACAAAGAGCCCTCACTGAAGCAGGTAGCACCCAGAGAAGTGCCAGAAACCGGCACTACGAGGATGCGTGAAACGGTGCTCGCCGAAGTTGCACAAAGGAGTCCCACGTCGCCGGAGACCAACTTAGAAAGTCGTGCAATGCAGGTTAGAGTGCCGTGGACCCAGGCTTGGCTGTGCACGAAGGATTTCCGCCGGAAGTGCACAGGGGCCGGAGCAGCTGCAAAGTCGCGGTTCCCAGCAATGCAGCCCAGCGAGGTGAGGCAAGGACTTACCTCCACCAAACTTGGGCTGAAGAGTCACTGGACTGTGGGGGTCACTCGGACAGCGTCGCTGGATTCGAGGGACCTCGCTCGTTGTGCTGAGAGGAGACCCAAGGGACCGGTAATGCAGCTTTTTGGTGCCTGCGGTTGCAGGGGGAAGATTCCGTCGACCCACGGGAGATTTCTTCGGAGCTTCTGGTGCAGAGAGGAGGCAGGCTACCCCCACAGCATGCACAAGCAGGAAAACAGTCGAGAAGGCGGCAGGATCAGCGTTACAGAGTTGCAGTAGTCGTCTTTGCTACTATGTTGCAGGTTTGCAGGCTTCCAGCGCGGTCAGCGGTCGTTTCCTTATCAGAAGGTGAAGAGGGAGATGCAGAGGAACTCGGCTGAGCTCATGCATTCGTTATCTAAAGTTTCCCCAGAGACAGAGACCCTAAATAGCCAGAAAAGAGGGTTTGGCTACCTAGGAGAGAGGAAAGGCTACTAACACCTGAAGGAGCCTATCACAAGGAGTCTCTGACGTCACCTGGTGGCACTGGCCACTCAGAGCAGTCCAGTGTGCCAGCAGCACCTCTGTTTCCAAGATGGCAGGGGTCTGGAGCACACTGGAGGAGCTCTGGACACCTCCCAGGGGAGGTGCAGGTCAGGGGAGTGGTCACTCCCCTTTCCTTTGTCCAGTTTCGCGCCAGAGCAGGGGCTAAGGGGTCCCTGAACCGGTGTAGACTGGCTTATGCAGAATTGGGCACATCTGTGCCCAACAAAGCATTTCCAGAGGCTGGGGGAGGCTACTCCTCCCCTGCCTTCACACCATTTTCCAAAGGGAGAGGGTGTCACACCCTCTCTCAGAGGAAGTTCTTTGTTCTGCCATCCTGGGCCAGGCCTGGCTGGACCCCAGGAGGGCAGCTGCCTGTCTGAGGGGTTGGCAGCAGCAGCAACTGCAGAGAAACCCCAGGAAGGGCAGTCTGGCAGTACCAGGGTCTGTGCTACAGACCACTGGGATCATGGAATTGTACCAACAATGCCAGGATGGCATAGAGGGGGCAATTCCATGATCATAGACATGTTACATGGCCATATTCGGAGTTACCATGGTGGAGCTACATATAGGTAGTGACCTATATGTAGTGCACGTGTGTAATGGTGTCCCCGCACTCACAAAGTTCAGTAAATTGGCTCTGAACAATGTGGGGGCACCTTGGCTAGTGCCAGGGTGCCCTCACACTAAGTAACTTTGCACCTAACCTTTACCAGGTAAAGGTTAGACATATAGGTGACTTATAAGTTACTTAAGTGCAGTGTAAAATGGCTGTGAAATAACGTGGACGTTATTTCACTCAGGCTGCAGTGGCAGGCCTGTGTAAGAATTGTCAGAGCTCCCTATGGGTGGCAAAAGAAATGCTGCAGCCCATAGGGATCTCCTGGACCCCCAATACCCTGGGTACCTCAGTACCATATACTAGGGAATTATAAGGGTGTTCCAGTAAGCCAATGTAAATTGGTAAAAATGGTCACTAGCATGTCAGTGACAATTTGGAAAGAAATGAGAGAGCATAACCACTGAGGTTCTGATTAGCAGAGCCTCAGTGAGACAGTTAGTCACTACACAGGTAACACATTCAGGCACACTTATGAGCACTGGGGCCCTGGGTTACCAGGGTCCCAGTGACACATACAACTAAAACAACATATATACAGTGAAAAATGGGGGTAACATGCCAGGTAAGATGGTACTTTCCTACACAACCCCCCCCCAAACGAAGGACAATAAGACTAGCCATTACCTGATGAGTCTTCATTGTCTAAGTGGAAATATCTGGAGAGTCCATCTGCATTGGAGTGGCTACTCCCAGGTCTATGTTCCACTGTATAGTCCATTCCCTGTAGGGATATGGACCACCTCAACAATTTAGGATTTTCACCTTTCATTTGTTTTAGCCAAAGTAGAGGTTTGTGGTCTGTCTGAACAATGAAGTGAGTGCCAAACAGGTATGGCCTCAACTTCTTCAGAGCCCAGACCACAGCAAAGGCCTCCCTCTCAATGGCAGACCAACGCTTTTCTCTAGGGGTCAACCTCCTACTAATAAAAGCAACAGGTTGATCCTGGCCCTCAGAATTAAGTTGTGATAGGACTGCCCCTACTCCTAATTCAGATGCATCAGTTTGGACATAGAATTTTTTAGAGTAACAAGGGCTTTTCAGGACAGGTGCAGAGCACATGGCCTGCTTCAGCTCCTCAAAAGCTTTCTGACAGCTTGCTGTCCATAATACCTTTTTAGGCATTTTCGTGGATGTGAGGTCATTAAGAGGGGCTGCAATGGAGCCATAGTTCTTAATGAACCTCCTGTAATACCCAGTGAGGCCTAGGAAGGCTCTCACCTGAGTCTGAGTGGTAGGGGGAACCCAATCAATAATAGTTTGGATCTTCCCCTGAAGTGGTGCAATCTGTTCCCCACCAACAAGGTGTCCCAGATAAACCACCTTACCCTGCCCTATCTGGCACTTTGAAGCCTTGATAGTGAGGCCTGCCTTTTGCAGAGCCTCCAAAACTTTCCATAGGTGGACCAGGTGATCATCCCAGCTGGAGCTAAAGACAGCTATATCGTCCAAATATGCTGCACTGAAAGCTTCCAGCCCTTGCAGGACTGTGTTCACCAACCTCTGAAAAGTGGCAGGTGCATTTTTCAAACCAAAAGGCATTACAGTAAACTGGTAATGTCCTCCAATGGTAGAAAATGCAGTTTTAGGTTTAGCATCTTCTGACAATTTGATCTGCCAATACCCTGCAGTCAAATCAAAAGTGCTTAGATACTTGGCAGATGCCAGTGTATCTATGAGCTCATCTGCCCTGGGTATAGGGTGAGCATCAGTTTTGGTTACCAAGTTGAGACCTCTATAGTCTACACAAAACCTCATTTCCTTCTTTCCATCTTTAGAATTGGGTTTTGGTACCAGTACCACAGGAGAAGCCCATGGACTGTCAGAGTGCTCAACTACTCCTAGTTCCAACATTTTCTGAACTTCTTGCTTTATGCAGTCCCTGACATGGTCAGGCTGCCTATAGATCTTACTTTTGACAGGTAAACTGTCTCCAGTATCTATAGTGTGCTCACACCAAGAAGTGGTGCCTGGCACAATGGAGAAGAGTTCTGAAAATTGTCCTAGGAGATTTATGCAATTATCTTTCTGCTCAGCAGTAAGACAATCAGCCAAAACTACACCTTCCACAAGAGCATCTTGTTCTGTGGAAGAGAAGAGATCAGGTAGAGGATCACTGTCTTCTTCCTGTCCCTCATCTGTTGCCATGAGCAGGGTGAGATCAGCCCTGTCATAGTAGGGTTTCAGGCGGTTGACATGGAGCACCCTAAGGGGACTCCTGGCAGTGCCTAAGTCAACCAAGTAGGTGACTTCACCCTTCTTTTCAACAATTGTGTGGGGTCCACTCCATTTATCTTGGAGTGCTCTTGGGGCCACAGGCTCCAAGACCCACACTTTCTGCCCTGGTTGGTACTGAACCAAAACAGCCTTCTGATCATGCCATTGCTTCTGGAGCTCTTGGCTGGCCTGAAGGTTTTTACTGGCCTTTTTCATGTACTCAGCCATCCTTGATCTGAGGCCAAGTACATAATCCACAATATCCTGTTTAGGAGCTTTTAAAGGTTGTTCCCAACCCTCCTTTACAAGTGTGAGTGGACCCCTAACAGCGTGTCCAAAAAGAAGTTCAAAGGGGCTGAAGCCCACTCCTTTCTGGGGTACCTCCCTGTAGGCAAAAAGGAGGCATGGTAGAAGGATATCCCATCTCCTGCGGAGTTTTTCAGGGAGTCCCATAATCATGCCTTTGAGAGTTTTATTAAATCTCTCCACCAGTCCATTTGTTTGTGGATGATAGGGTGTTGTGAACTTGTAAGTTACACCACACTCCTTCCACATGGCCTTTAAGTATGCAGACATGAAATTGCTTCCTCTGTCTGATACTACTTCCTTTGGGAAGCCCACCCTGGAAAATATTCCCAGGAGGGCCTTTGCCACTGCAGGAGCTTTAGTGGTCCTTAAAGGAATAGCTTCAGGATATCTTGTGGCATGGTCCACTACCACTAAGATAAACCTATTGCCTGAAGCAGTAGGAGGGTCAAGGGGGCCAACTATGTCAACCCCTACCCTTTCAAAGGGAACCCCAACCACAGGCAGTGGGATAAGGGGTGCCTTTGGGGTGCCACCTGTCTTGCCACTGGCTTGACAGGTTTCACAGGACTTGCAAAATTCTTTTGTGTCCTCAGACATCCTAGGCCAATGAAACAGGGGAACAAGCCTGTCCCAAGTTTTCATTTGACCCAGGTGCCCAGCTAAGGGAATGTCATGTGCCAGTGTTAGGAGGAACTTTCTGTACTCCTGAGGAATCACTAATCTCCTGGCAGCTCCAGGTTTAGGATCCCTATGCTCAGTGTACAAGAGGTTGTCCTCCCAGTAAACTCTGTGAGAGTCACTGACATCCCCATTAGCCTGTTTGACAGCTTGCTGTCTGAGACCCTCTAATGTGGGACAGGTTTGCTGTGCCACACTCAGCTCCTCTCTGGCAGGCCCCCCTTCACCCAAAAGCTCAGCAGTGTCTGCTTCCAGCTCCTCTGGTGTAGGTTCTGCACAGGGAGGGAATTCTTCTTCCTCAGAAGTTGAATCCACTGTAGAGGGAGGGATAGTAGGAAGTGGTTTGCTTCTACTAACCCTAGCTTTAGGGAGCACTTGGTCCATTGTTCCAGGATCCAAGCTTCCCTGTCCTTTTTGCTTTTTGACCTGAGCCCTTGTCAAAGCAAAAATATGCCCTGGGATGCCCAGCATTGCTGCATGGGCCTCCAACTCCACATCTGACCAAGCTGATGTCTCCAAATCATTCCCTAATAGACAGTCTACAGGTAAATCTGAAGCTACCACAACTTTCTTTGGACCAGATACCCCCCCCCCAGTTGAGATTTACAACAGCCATGGGGTGGCTTTGTGTTATGTTGTGAGCATCGGTTACTTGGTACTGGTGTCCAAGTATGTGTTGTTCAGGGTGCACCAGTTTCTCAATCACCATTGTGACACTGGCACCTGTGTCCCTGTAGGCCTGGACCTCAACACCATTTATTAGGGTTAGTTGCTTGTACTTCTCCAAGTTATGGGGGCAAGCAACCAAAGTGGCTAAGTCAATAGCCCCTTCAGAGACTAAAGTAGCCTCTGTGGTCTCCCTAATTAGACCAACCCCAACTAAATTACCAAAAGTGAGCCCAGCTACTCCCTTGGATTGGCTATTAGTAGGTTTGCTCCCACCACCACTGCTATTAGTAGGGACACTAGGTGTAGCAGTAGGGGTTGTAGTGGTAGGAGCTGTGGTGCCTTTCTTTGGACAACTGGGATCTGTTGTCCAATGGCCTTTTATCTTACATAAATAGCACCATGGTTTCTTTTCCTTGTTCTGATTAAAGGAGGATTTGGACCCACCACCCCCACCAGAGTGTTTTTGTGGGCCTGATGAAGACTCATTTTTAGATTTGTCCCCACCCTTGTCAGAAGACTTACCATCCTTCTTTTTGTTGCCATCTTTGTCACCCCCTGTATGAACTTTTCTGTTCACTCTTGTTCTGACCCATTTGTCTGCCTTCTTTCCCAATTCTTGGGGAGAGGTCAGATCAGAGTCCACCAAGTACTGGTGCAACAAATCAGACACACAATTATTAAGAATATGCTCTCTCAGGATTAAGTTATACAGGCTGTCATAATCAGTAACTTTACTGCCATGTAACCACCCCTCCAAGGCCTTCACTGCCTGGTCAATGAAATCAACCCAGTCTTGTGAAGACTCCTTTTTGGTCTCTCTGAACTTTATCCTGTACTGTTCAGTGGTTAAGCCATAACCATCCAGGAGTGCATTCTTAAGAACTTGGAAATTATTGGCATCATTTTCTTTCACTGTAAGGAGCCTATCCCTACCTTTTCCACTAAATGATAGCCATAGGATAGCAGCCCACTGCTTTTGAGGGACATCCTGTACAGCACAGGCCCTCTCAAGTGCAGCAAACCACTTGTTAATGTCATCCCCCTCCTTATAAGGGGGAACTATCTTGTGCAGATTCCTGGAATCATGCTCTTTTGCAGGATGACTATGGGGAATACTGCTGCTGCCACCATGGGTTTCTAAACCCAACTTCTGTCTTTCCCTCTCTACTTCTAAAGACTGTCTATCCAAATCCAGCTGTTGCTTCTTGAGCTTCAGTCTGGTTTGTTCCACTCTCAATCTATTGAGCTCCCTTTCTAACAATCTGTCATCAGGGTGGGTGGGAGGGACATTTCTAGATACAGAGGTATGATGGGAATGAACAGAAGGAGACCTGTCCCTTACAGAGGGCACCCTAACAGCTTGGCTACCAGTATAATGTGAGAGCACACCATTAGTATGGTGTGATTCAACCTCTGTACCAACTATGCTAGACTGTCTAGTAATGGGCAGGCTGAGAAGTTTCTTTCCTGAACCTTTTCCTGGGGGAGTCCCTGGATCAGATTGAGAACCATTAGCTACTTTTTCTACAGATTGGGCACTTATGGCCTTATCCTGTACTCTAAGCATATTAATTAACAGTTCTAAGGCAGGATTCTTCCCTACACTCAAACCTCTCTCTATGCAGAGACTCCTTGCTCCTTTCCAGCTAAGGTGATCATATGCAAGTTTGGACAGTTCAACATTTTTGCCTGTGCCAGACATTTTTTAGAGAGAGTTAAAGTGATAGAAAAAGAGAAAAAAGTTTTCAGAACTTTTTGGAAAGACAGAAAAACTTTTTAAACTTTTAAGAACTTTTTGAAAGTTTAGAAGTACTTTTCAGCACTTAGAAAAGAGTGAAAAGAGGAAATGCAAAACTTTTTGGCTATGTGTATATACACTGACCTTGTTTTGTATATTTTTCTCTTATGAAAAGTACAATGACAAGAGTGGTAAGTAGTCTCAAGCACTTATCCCACCACTGCACAACCAATGTAGGAGGCTGGACTGGCTTGTAGTGAGTACCAAGGGGTACTTGCACCTTGCACCAGGCCCAGTTATCCCTTATTAGTGTATAGGGTGTCTAGCAGCTTAGGCTGATAGATAATGGTAGCTTAGCAGAGCAGCTTAGGCTGAACTAGGAGACGTGTGAAGCTACTACAGTACCACTTAGTGTCATATGCACAATATCATAAGAAAACACAATACACAGTTATACTAAAAATAAAGGTACTTTATTTTTATGACAATATGCCAAAGTATCTTAGAGTGTACCCTCAGTGAGAGGATAGGAAATATACACAAGATATATATACACAATAGCAAAAATATGCAGTATAGTCTTAGAAAACAGTGCAAACAATGTATAGTTACAATAGGATGCAATGGGGAAACATAGGGATAGGGGCAACACAAACCATATACTCCAGAAGTGGAATGCGAACCACGAATGGACCCCAAACCTATGTGACCTTGTAGAGGGTCGCTGGGACTATTAGAAAATAGTGAGAGTTAGCAAAATAGCCCTCCCCAAGACCCTGAAAAGTGAGTGCAAAGTGCTCTAAAGTTCCCCTAAGGACAAAAGAGTCGTGTTAGAGGAATAATGCAGGGAAGACACAATCCAGCAATGCAACAACTGTGGATTTCCAATCTAGGGTACCTGTGGAACAAGGGGACCAAGTCCAAAAGTCACAAGCAAGTCGGAGATGGGCAGATGCCCAGGAAATGCCAGCTGCGGGTGCAAAGAAGCTTCGACTGGACAGAAGAAGCTGAGGTTTCTGCAGGAACGAAAAGGGCTAGAGACTTCCCCTTTGGTGGACGGATCCCTCTCGCCTTGGAGAGTCGTGCAGAAGTGTTTTCCCGCCGGAAAGATGCCAACAAGCCTTGCTACACGCAAATCGTGCGTTTGGCGTTTTTGGACGCTGCTGGGGCCCAGGAGGGACCAGGAGGTCGCAAATTGGACCTGAAGAGAGAGGGGACGTCGCGCAAGACAAAGAGCCCTCATTGAAGCAGGTTGCACCCGGAGAAGTGCCAGAAACCGGCACTACGAGGATGCGTGAAATGGTGCTCGCCGAAGTTGCACAAAGGAGTCCCACGTCGCCGGAGACCAACTTAGAAAGTCGTGCAATGCAGGTTAGAGTGCCGTGGACCCAGGCTTGGCTGTGCATGAAGGATTTCCGCCGGAAGTGCACAGGGGCCGGAGCAGCTGCAAAGTCGCGGTTCCCAGCAATGCAGCCCAGCGAGGTGAGGCAAGGACTTACCTCCACCAAACTTGGGCTGAAGAGTCACTGGACTGTGGGGGTCACTTGGACAGTGTCGCTGGATTCGAGGGACCTCGCTCGTCGTGCTGAGAGGAGACCCAAGGGACCGGTAATGCAGCTTTTTGGTGCCTGCGGTTGCAGGGGGAAGATTCCGTCGACCCACGGGAGATTTCTTCGGAGCTTCTGGTGCAGAGAGGAGGCAGGCTACCCCCACAGCATGCACAAGCAGGAAAACAGTCGAGAAGGCGGCAGGATCAGCGTTACAGAGTTGCAGTAGTCGTCTTTGCTACTATGTTGCAGGTTTGCAGGCTTCCAGCGCGGTCAGCGGTCGTTTCCTTATCAGAAGGTGAAGAGGGAGATGCAGAGGAACTCGGCTGAGCTCATGCATTCGTTATCTAAAGTTTCCCCAGAGACAGAGACCCTAAATAGCCAGAAAAGAGGGTTTGGCTACCTAGGAGAGAGGAAAGGCTACTAACACCTGAAGGAGCCTATCACAAGGAGTCTCTGACGTCACCTGGTGGCACTGGCCACTCAGAGCAGTCCAGTGTGCCAGCAGCACCTCTGTTTCCAAGATGGCAGAGGTCTGGAGCACACTGGAGGAGCTCTGGACACCTCCCAGGGGAGGTGCAGGTCAGGGGAGTGGTCACTCCCCTTTCCTTTGTCCAGTTTCGCGCCAGAGCAGGGGCTAAGGGGTCCCTGAACCGGTGTAGACTGGCTTATGCAGAATTGGGCACATCTGTGCCCAACAAAGCATTTCCAGAGGCTGGGGGAGGCTACTCCTCCCCTGCCTTCACACCATTTTCCAAAGGGAGAGGGTGTCACACCCTCTCTCAGAGGAAGTTCTTTGTTCTGCCATCCTGGGCCAGGCCTGGCTGGACCCCAGGAGGGCAGCTGCCTGTCTGAGGGGTTGGCAGCAGCAGCAGCTGCAGAGAAACCCCAGGAAGGGCAGTCTGGCAGTACCAGGGTCTGTGCTACAGACCACTGGGATCATGGAATTGTACCAACAATGCCAGGATGGCATAGAGGGGGCAATTCCATGATCATAGACATGTTACATGGCCATATTCGGAGTTACCATGGTGGAGCTACATATAGGTAGTGACCTATATGTAGTGCACGCGTGTAATGGTGTCCCTGCACTCACAAAGTTCAGTGAATTGGCTCTGAACAATGTGGGGGCACCTTGGCTAGTGCCAGGGTGCCCTCACACTAAGTAACTTTGCACCTAACCTTTACCAGGTAAAGGTTAGACATATAGGTGACTTATAAGTTACTTAAGTGCAGTGTAAAATGGCTGTGAAATAACGTGGACGTTATTTCACTCAGGCTGCAGTGGCAGGCCTGTGTAAGAATTGTCAGAGCTCCCTATGGGTGGCAAAAGAAATGCTGCAGCCCATAGGGATCTCCTGGACCCCCAATACCCTGGGTACCTCAGTACCATATACTAGGGAATTATAAGGGTGTTCCAGTAAGCCAATGTAAATTGGTAAAAATGGTCACTAGCCTGTCAGTGACAATTTGGAAAGAAATGAGAGAGCATAACCACTGAGGTTCTGATTAGCAGAGCCTCAGTGAGACAGTTAGTCACTACACAGGTAACACATTCAGGCACACTTATGAGCACTGGGGCCCTGGGTTACCAGGGTCCCAGTGACACATACAACTAAAACAACATATATACAGTAAAAAATGGGGGTAACATGCCAGGCAAGATGGTACTTTCCTACACAACCCCCCCCAAACGAAGGACAATAAGACTAGCCATTACCTGATGAGTCTTCATTGTCTAAGTGGAAATATCTGGAGAGTCCATCTGCATTGGAGTGGCTACTCCCAGGTCTATGTTCCACTGTATAGTCCATTCCCTGTAGGGATATGGACCACCTCAACAATTTAGGATTTTCACCTTTCATTTGTTTTAGCCAAAGTAGAGGTTTGTGGTCTGTCTGAACAATGAAGTGAGTGCCAAACAGGTATGGCCTCAACTTCTTCAGAGCCCAGACCACAGCAAAGGCCTCCCTCTCAATGGCAGACCAACGCTTTTCTCTAGGGGTCAACCTCCTACTAATAAAAGCAACAGGTTGATCCTGGCCCTCAGAATTAAGTTGTGATAGGACTGCCCCTACTCCTAATTCAGATGCATCAGTTTGGACATAGAATTTTTTAGAGTAACAAGGGCTTTTCAGGACAGGTGCAGAGCACATGGCCTGCTTCAGCTCCTCAAAAGCTTTCTGACAGCTTGCTGTCCATAATACCTTTTTAGGCATTTTCGTGGATGTGAGGTCATTAAGAGGGGCTGCAATGGAGCCATAGTTCTTAATGAACCTCCTGTAATACCCAGTGAGGCCTAGGAAGGCTCTCACCTGAGTCTGAGTGGTAGGGGGAACCCAATCAATAATAGTTTGGATCTTCCCCTGAAGTGGTGCAATCTGTTCCCCACCAACAAGGTGTCCCAGATAAACCACCTTACCCTGCCCTATCTGGCACTTTGAAGCCTTGATAGTGAGGCCTGCCTTTTGCAGAGCCTCCAAAACTTTCCATAGGTGGACCAGGTGATCATCCCAGCTGGAGCTAAAGACAGCTATATCGTCCAAATATGCTGCACTGAAAGCTTCCAGCCCTTGCAGGACTGTGTTCACCAACCTCTGAAAAGTGGCAGGTGCATTTTTCAAACCAAAAGGCATTACAGTAAACTGGTAATGTCCTCCAATGGTAGAAAATGCAGTTTTAGGTTTAGCATCTTCTGACAATTTGATCTGCCAATACCCTGCAGTCAAATCAAAAGTGCTTAGATACTTGGCAGATGCCAGTGTATCTATGAGCTCATCTGCCCTGGGTATAGGGTGAGCATCAGTTTTGGTTACCAAGTTGAGACCTCTATAGTCTACACAAAACCTCATTTCCTTCTTTCCATCTTTAGAATTGGGTTTTGGTACCAGTACCACAGGAGAAGCCCATGGACTGTCAGAGTGCTCAACTACTCCTAGTTCCAACATTTTCTGAACTTCTTGCTTTATGCAGTCCCTGACATGGTCAGGCTGCCTATAGATCTTACTTTTGACAGGTAAACTGTCTCCAGTATCTATAGTGTGCTCACACCAAGAAGTGGTGCCTGGCACAATGGAGAAGAGTTCTGAAAATTGTCCTAGGAGATTTATGCAATTATCTTTCTGCTCAGCAGTAAGACAATCAGCCAAAACTACACCTTCCACAAGAGCATCTTGTTCTGTGGAAGAGAAGAGATCAGGTAGAGGATCACTGTCTTCTTCCTGTCCCTCATCTGTTGCCATGAGCAGGGTGAGATCAGCCCTGTCATAGTAGGGTTTCAGGCGGTTGACATGGAGCACCCTAAGGGGACTCCTGGCAGTGCCTAAGTCAACCAAGTAGGTGACTTCACCCTTCTTTTCAACAATTGTGTGGGGTCCACTCCATTTATCTTGGAGTGCTCTTGGGGCCACAGGCTCCAAGACCCACACTTTCTGCCCTGGTTGGTACTGAACCAAAACAGCCTTCTGATCATGCCATTGCTTCTGGAGCTCTTGGCTGGCCTGAAGGTTTTTACTGGCCTTTTTCATGTACTCAGCCATCCTTGATCTGAGGCCAAGTACATAATCCACAATATCCTGTTTAGGAGCTTTTAAAGGTTGTTCCCAACCCTCCTTTACAAGTGTGAGTGGACCCCTAACAGGGTGTCCAAAAAGAAGTTCAAAGGGGCTGAAGCCCACTCCTTTCTGGGGTACCTCCCTGTAGGCAAAAAGGAGGCATGGTAGAAGGATATCCCATCTCCTGCGGAGTTTTTCAGGGAGTCCCATAATCATGCCTTTGAGAGTTTTATTAAATCTCTCCACCAGTCCATTTGTTTGTGGATGATAGGGTGTTGTGAACTTGTAAGTTACACCACACTCCTTCCACATGGCCTTTAAGTATGCAGACATGAAATTGCTTCCTCTGTCTGATACTACTTCCTTTGGGAAGCCCACCCTGGAAAATATTCCCAGGAGGGCCTTTGCCACTGCAGGAGCTTTAGTGGTCCTTAAAGGAATAGCTTCAGGATATCTTGTGGCATGGTCCACTACCACTAAGATAAACCTATTGCCTGAAGCAGTAGGAGGGTCAAGGGGGCCAACTATGTCAACCCCTACCCTTTCAAAGGGAACCCCAACCACAGGCAGTGGGATAAGGGGTGCCTTTGGGGTGCCACCTGTCTTGCCACTGGCTTGACAGGTTTCACAGGACTTGCAAAATTCTTTTGTGTCCTCAGACATCCTAGGCCAATGAAACAGGGGAACAAGCCTGTCCCAAGTTTTCATTTGACCCAGGTGCCCAGCTAAGGGAATGTCATGTGCCAGTGTTAGGAGGAACTTTCTGTACTCCTGAGGAATCACTAATCTCCTGGCAGCTCCAGGTTTAGGATCCCTATGCTCAGTGTACAAGAGGTTGTCCTCCCAGTAAACTCTGTGAGAGTCACTGACATCCCCATTAGCCTGTTTGACAGCTTGCTGTCTGAGACCCTCTAATGTGGGACAGGTTTGCTGTGCCACACTCAGCTCCTCTCTGGCAGGCCCCCCTTCACCCAAAAGCTCAGCAGTGTCTGCTTCCAGCTCCTCTGGTGTAGGTTCTGCACAGGGAGGGAATTCTTCTTCCTCAGAAGTTGAATCCACTGTAGAGGGAGGGATAGTAGGAAGTGGTTTGCTTCTACTAACCCTAGCTTTAGGGAGCACTTGGTCCATTGTTCCAGGATCCAAGCTTCCCTGTCCTTTTTGCTTTTTGACCTGAGCCCTTGTCAAAGCAAAAATATGCCCTGGGATGCCCAGCATTGCTGCATGGGCCTCCAACTCCACATCTGACCAAGCTGATGTCTCCAAATCATTCCCTAATAGACAGTCTACAGGTAAATCTGAAGCTACCACAACTTTCTTTGGACCAGATACCCCCCCCCCAGTTGAGATTTACAACAGCCATGGGGTGGCTTTGTGTTATGTTGTGAGCATCGGTTACTTGGTACTGGTGTCCAAGTATGTGTTGTTCAGGGTGCACCAGTTTCTCAATCACCATTGTGACACTGGCACCTGTGTCCCTGTAGGCCTGGACCTCAACACCATTTATTAGGGTTAGTTGCTTGTACTTCTCCAAGTTATGGGGGCAAGCAACCAAAGTGGCTAAGTCAATAGCCCCTTCAGAGACTAAAGTAGCCTCTGTGGTCTCCCTAATTAGACCAACCCCAACTAAATTACCAAAAGTGAGCCCAGCTACTCCCTTGGATTGGCTATTAGTAGGTTTGCTCCCACCACCACTGCTATTAGTAGGGACACTAGGTGTAGCAGTAGGGGTTGTAGTGGTAGGAGCTGTGGTGCCTTTCTTTGGACAACTGGGATCTGTTGTCCAATGGCCTTTTATCTTACATAAATAGCACCATGGTTTCTTTTCCTTGTTCTGATTAAAGGAGGATTTGGACCCACCACCCCCACCAGAGTGTTTTTGTGGGCCTGATGAAGACTCATTTTTAGATTTGTCCCCACCCTTGTCAGAAGACTTACCATCCTTCTTTTTGTTGCCATCTTTGTCACCCCCTGTATGAACTTTTCTGTTCACTCTTGTTCTGACCCATTTGTCTGCCTTCTTTCCCAATTCTTGGGGAGAGGTCAGATCAGAGTCCACCAAGTACTGGTGCAACAAATCAGACACACAATTATTAAGAATATGCTCTCTCAGGATTAAGTTATACAGGCTGTCATAATCAGTAACTTTACTGCCATGTAACCACCCCTCCAAGGCCTTCACTGCCTGGTCAATGAAATCAACCCAGTCTTGTGAAGACTCCTTTTTGGTCTCTCTGAACTTTATCCTGTACTGTTCAGTGGTTAAGCCATAACCATCCAGGAGTGCATTCTTAAGAACTTGGAAATTATTGGCATCATTTTCTTTCACTGTAAGGAGCCTATCCCTACCTTTTCCACTAAATGATAGCCATAGGATAGCAGCCCACTGCTTTTGAGGGACATCCTGTACAGCACAGGCCCTCTCAAGTGCAGCAAACCACTTGTTAATGTCATCCCCCTCCTTATAAGGGGGAACTATCTTGTGCAGATTCCTGGAATCATGCTCTTTTGCAGGATGACTATGGGGAATACTGCTGCTGCCACCATGGGTTTCTAAACCCAACTTCTGTCTTTCCCTCTCTACTTCTAAAGACTGTCTATCCAAATCCAGCTGTTGCTTCTTGAGCTTCAGTCTGGTTTGTTCCACTCTCAATCTATTGAGCTCCCTTTCTAACAATCTGTCATCAGGGTGGGTGGGAGGGACATTTCTAGATACAGAGGTATGATGGGAATGAACAGAAGGAGACCTGTCCCTTACAGAGGGCACCCTAACAGCTTGGCTACCAGTATAATGTGAGAGCACACCATTAGTATGGTGTGATTCAACCTCTGTACCAACTATGCTAGACTGTCTAGTAATGGGCAGGCTGAGAAGTTTCTTTCCTGAACCTTTTCCTGGGGGAGTCCCTGGATCAGATTGAGAACCATTAGCTACTTTTTCTACAGATTGGGCACTTATGGCCTTATCCTGTACTCTAAGCATATTAATTAACAGTTCTAAGGCAGGATTCTTCCCTACACTCAAACCTCTCTCTATGCAGAGACTCCTTGCTCCTTTCCAGCTAAGGTGATCATATGCAAGTTTGGACAGTTCAACATTTTTGCCTGTGCCAGACATTTTTTAGAGAGAGTTAAAGTGATAGAAAAAGAGAAAAAAGTTTTCAGAACTTTTTGGAAAGACAGAAAAACTTTTTAAACTTTTAAGAACTTTTTGAAAGTTTAGAAGTACTTTTCAGCACTTAGAAAAGAGTGAAAAGAGGAAATGCAAAACTTTTTGGCTATGTGTATATACACTGACCTTGTTTTGTATATTTTTCTCTTATGAAAAGTACAATGACAAGAGTGGTAAGTAGTCTCAAGCACTTATCCCACCACTGCACAACCAATGTAGGAGGCTGGACTGGCTTGTAGTGAGTACCAAGGGGTACTTGCACCTTGCACCAGGCCCAGTTATCCCTTATTAGTGTATAGGGTGTCTAGCAGCTTAGGCTGATAGATAATGGTAGCTTAGCAGAGCAGCTTAGGCTGAACTAGGAGACGTGTGAAGCTACTACAGTACCACTTAGTGTCATATGCACAATATCATAAGAAAACACAATACACAGTTATACTAAAAATAAAGGTACTTTATTTTTATGACAATATGCCAAAGTATCTTAGAGTGTACCCTCAGTGAGAGGATAGGAAATATACACAAGATATATATACACAATAGCAAAAATATGCAGTATAGTCTTAGAAAACAGTGCAAACAATGTATAGTTACAATAGGATGCAATGGGGAAACATAGGGATAGGGGCAACACAAACCATATACTCCAGAAGTGGAATGCGAACCACGAATGGACCCCAAACCTATGTGACCTTGTAGAGGGTCGCTGGGACTATTAGAAAATAGTGAGAGTTAGCAAAATAGCCCTCCCCAAGACCCTGAAAAGTGAGTGCAAAGTGCACTAAAGTTCCCCTAAGGACAAAAGAGTCGTGTTAGAGGAATAATGCAGGGAAGACACAATCCAGCAATGCAACAACTGTGGATTTCCAATCTAGGGTACCTGTGGAACAAGGGGACCAAGTCCAAAAGTCACAAGCAAGTCGGAGATGGGCAGATGCCCAGGAAATGCCAGCTGCGGGTGCAAAGAAGCTTCGACTGGACAGAAGAAGCTGAGGTTTCTGCAGGAACGAAAAGGGCTAGAGACTTCCCCTTTGGTGGACGGATCCCTCTCGCCTTGGAGAGTCGTGCAGAAGTGTTTTCCCGCCGGAAAGACGCCAACAAGCCTTGCTACACGCAAATCGTGCGTTTGGCGTTTTTGGACGCTGCTGGGGCCCAGGAGGGACCAGGAGGTCGCAAATTGGACCTGAAGAGAGAGGGGACGTCGCGCAAGACAAAGAGCCCTCATTGAAGCAGGTAGCACCCGGAGAAGTGCCAGAAACCGGCACTACGAGGATGCGTGAAATGGTGCTCGCCGAAGTTGCACAAAGGAGTCCCACGTCGCCGGAGACCAACTTAGAAAGTCGTGCAATGCAGGTTAGAGTGCCGTGGACCCAGGCTTGGCTGTGCATGAAGGATTTCCGCCGGAAGTGCACAGGGGCCGGAGCAGCTGCAAAGTCGCGGTTCCCAGCAATGCAGCCCAGCGAGGTGAGGCAAGGACTTACCTCCACCAAACTTGGGCTGAAGAGTCACTGGACTGTGGGGGTCACTTGGACAGCGTCGCTGGATTCGAGGGACCTCGCTCGTCGTGCTGAGAGGAGACCCAAGGGACCGGTAATGCAGCTTTTTGGTGCCTGCGGTTGCAGGGGGAAGATTCCGTCGACCCACGGGAGATTTCTTCGGAGCTTCTGGTGCAGAGAGGAGGCAGGCTACCCCCACAGCATGCACAAGCAGGAAAACAGTCGAGAAGGCGGCAGGATCAGCGTTACAGAGTTGCAGTAGTCGTCTTTGCTACTATGTTGCAGGTTTGCAGGCTTCCAGCGCGGTCAGCGGTCGTTTCCTTATCAGAAGGTGAAGAGGGAGATGCAGAGGAACTCGGCTGAGCTCATGCATTCGTTATCTAAAGTTTCCCCAGAGACAGAGACCCTAAATAGCCAGAAAAGAGGGTTTGGCTACCTAGGAGAGAGGAAAGGCTACTAACACCTGAAGGAGCCTATCACAAGGAGTCTCTGACGTCACCTGGTGGCACTGGCCACTCAGAGCAGTCCAGTGTGCCAGCAGCACCTCTGTTTCCAAGATGGCAGAGGTCTGGAGCACACTGGAGGAGCTCTGGACACCTCCCAGGGGAGGTGCAGGTCAGGGGAGTGGTCACTCCCCTTTCCTTTGTCCAGTTTCGCGCCAGAGCAGGGGCTAAGGGGTCCCTGAACCGGTGTAGACTGGCTTATGCAGAATTGGGCACATCTGTGCCCAACAAAGCATTTCCAGAGGCTGGGGGAGGCTACTCCTCCCCTGCCTTCACACCATTTTCCAAAGGGAGAGGGTGTCACACCCTCTCTCAGAGGAAGTTCTTTGTTCTGCCATCCTGGGCCAGGCCTGGCTGGACCCCAGGAGGGCAGCTGCCTGTCTGAGGGGTTGGCAGCAGCAGCAGCTGCAGAGAAACCCCAGGAAGGGCAGTCTGGCAGTACCAGGGTCTGTGCTACAGACCACTGGGATCATGGAATTGTACCAACAATGCCAGGATGGCATAGAGGGGGCAATTCCATGATCATAGACATGTTACATGGCCATATTCGGAGTTACCATGGTGGAGCTACATATAGGTAGTGACCTATATGTAGTGCACGCGTGTAATGGTGTCCCTGCACTCACAAAGTTCAGTGAATTGGCTCTGAACAATGTGGGGGCACCTTGGCTAGTGCCAGGGTGCCCTCACACTAAGTAACTTTTCACCTAACCTTTACCAGGTAAAGGTTAGACATATAGGTGACTTATAAGTTACTTAAGTGCAGTGTAAAATGGCTGTGAAATAACGTGGACGTTATTTCACTCAGGCTGCAGTGGCAGGCCTGTGTAAGAATTGTCAGAGCTCCCTATGGGTGGCAAAAGAAATGCTGCAGCCCATAGGGATCTCCTGGACCCCCAATACCCTGGGTACCTCAGTACCATATACTAGGGAATTATAAGGGTGTTCCAGTAAGCCAATGTAAATTGGTAAAAATGGTCACTAGCCTGTCAGTGACAATTTGGAAAGAAATGAGAGAGCATAACCACTGAGGTTCTGATTAGCAGAGCCTCAGTGAGACAGTTAGTCACTACACAGGTAACACATTCAGGCACACTTATGAGCACTGGGGCCCTGGGTTACCAGGGTCCCAGTGACACATACAACTAAAACAACATATATACAGTGAAAAATGGGGGTAACATGCCAGGCAAGATGGTACTTTCCTACACAACCCCCCCCCAAACGAAGGACAATAAGACTAGCCATTACCTGATGAGTCTTCATTGTCTAAGTGGAAATATCTGGAGAGTCCATCTGCATTGGAGTGGCTACTCCCAGGTCTATGTTCCACTGTATAGTCCATTCCCTGTAGGGATATGGACCACCTCAACAATTTAGGATTTTCACCTTTCATTTGTTTTAGCCAAAGTAGAGGTTTGTGGTCTGTCTGAACAATGAAGTGAGTGCCAAACAGGTATGGCCTCAACTTCTTCAGAGCCCAGACCACAGCAAAGGCCTCCCTCTCAATGGCAGACCAACGCTTTTCTCTAGGGGTCAACCTCCTACTAATAAAAGCAACAGGTTGATCCTGGCCCTCAGAATTAAGTTGTGGTAGGACTGCCCCTACTCCTAATTCAGATGCATCAGTTTGGACATAGAATTTTTTAGAGTAACAAGGGCTTTTCAGGACAGGTGCAGAGCACATGGCCTGCTTCAGCTCCTCAAAAGCTTTCTGACAGCTTGCTGTCCATAATACCTTTTTAGGCATTTTCTTGGATGTGAGGTCATTAGGAGGGGCTGCAATGGAGCCATAGTTCTTAATGAACCTCCTGTAATACCCAGTGAGGCCTAGGAAGGCTCTCACCTGAGTCTGAGTGGTAGGGGGAACCCAATCAATAATAGTTTGGATCTTCCCCTGAAGTGGTGCAATCTGTTCCCCACCAACAAGGTGTCCCAGATAAACCACCTTACCCTGCCCTATCTGGCACTTTGAAGCCTTGATAGTGAGGCCTGCCTTTTGCAGAGCCTCCAAAACTTTCCATAGGTGGACCAGGTGATCATCCCAGCTGGAGCTAAAGACAGCTATATCGTCCAAATATGCTGCACTGAAAGCTTCCAGCCCTTGCAGGACTGTGTTCACCAACCTCTGAAAAGTGGCAGGTGCATTTTTCAAACCAAAAGGCATTACAGTAAACTGGTAATGTCCTCCAATGGTAGAAAATGCAGGTTTAGGTTTAGCATCTTCTGACAATTTGATCTGCCAATACCCTGCAGTCAAATCAAAAGTGCTTAGATACTTGGCAGATGCCAGTGTATCTATGAGCTCATCTGCCCTGGGTATAGGGTGAGCATCAGTTTTGGTTACCAAGTTGAGACCTCTATAGTCTACACAAAACCTCATTTCCTTCTTTCCATCTTTAGAATTGGGTTTTGGTACCAGTACCACAGGAGAAGCCCATGGACTGTCAGAGTGCTCAACTACTCCTAGTTTCAACATTTTCTGAACTTCTTGCTTTATGCAGTCCCTGACATGGTCAGGCTGCCTATAGATCTTACTTTTGACAGGTAAACTGTCTCCAGTATCTATAGTGTGCTCACACCAAGAAGTGGTGCCTGGCACAATGGAGAAGAGTTCTGAAAATTGTCCTAGGAGATTTATGCAATTATCTTTCTGCTCAGCAGTAAGACAATCAGCCAAAACTACACCTTCCACAAGAGCATCTTGTTCTGTGGAAGAGAAGAGATCAGGTAGAGGATCACTGTCTTCTTCCTGTCCCTCATCTGTTGCCATGAGCAGGGTGAGATCAGCCCTGTCATAGTAGGGTTTCAGGCGGTTGACATGGAGCACCCTAAGGGGACTCCTGGCAGTGCCTAAGTCAACCAAGTAGGTGACTTCACCCTTCTTTTCAACAATTGTGTGGGGTCCACTCCATTTATCTTGGAGTGCTCTTGGGGCCACAGGCTCCAAGACCCACACTTTCTGCCCTGGTTGGTACTGAACCAAAACAGCTTTCTGATCATGCCATTGCTTCTGGAGCTCTTGGCTGGCCTGAAGGTTTTTACTGGCCTTTTTCATGTACTCAGCCATCCTTGATCTGAGGCCAAGTACATAATCCACAATATCCTGTTTAGGAGCTTTTAAAGGTTGTTCCCAACCCTCCTTTACAAGTGTGAGTGGACCCCTAACAGGGTGTCCAAAAAGAAGTTCAAAGGGGCTGAAGCCCACTCCTTTCTGGGGTACCTCCCTGTAGGCAAAAAGGAGGCATGGTAGAAGGATATCCCATCTCCTGCGGAGTTTTTCAGGGAGTCCCATAATCATGCCTTTGAGAGTTTTATTAAATCTCTCCACCAGTCCATTTGTTTGTGGATGATAGGGTGTTGTGAACTTGTAAGTTACACCACACTCCTTCCACATGGCCTTTAAGTATGCAGACATGAAATTGCTTCCTCTGTCTGATACTACTTCCTTTGGGAAGCCCACCCTGGAAAATATTCCCAGGAGGGCCTTTGCCACTGCAGGAGCTTTAGTGGTCCTTAAAGGAATAGCTTCAGGATATCTTGTGGCATGGTCCACTACCACTAAGATAAACCTATTGCCTGAAGCAGTAGGAGGGTCAAGGGGGCCAACTATGTCAACCCCTACCCTTTCAAAGGGAACCCCAACCACAGGCAGTGGGATAAGGGGTGCCTTTGGGGTGCCACCTGTCTTGCCACTGGCTTGACAGGTTTCACAGGACTTGCAAAATTATTTTGTGTCCTCAGACATCCTAGGCCAATGAAACAGGGGAACAAGCCTGTCCCAAGTTTTCATTTGACCCAGGTGCCCAGCTAAGGGAATGTCATGTGCCAGTGTTAGGAGGAACTTTCTGTACTCCTGAGGAATCACTAATCTCCTGGCAGCTCCAGGTTTAGGATCCCTATGCTCAGTGTACATGAGGTTGTCCTCCCAGTAAACTCTGTGAGAGTCACTGACATCCCCATTAGCCTGTTTGACAGCTTGCTGTCTGAGACCCTCTAATGTGGGACAGGTTTGCTGTGCCACACTCAGCTCCTCTCTGGCAGGCCCCCCTTCACCCAAAAGCTCAGCAGTGTCTGCTTCCAGCTCCTCTGGTGTAGGTTCTGCACAGGGAGGGAATTCTTCTTCCTCAGAAGTTGAATCCACTGTAGAGGGAGGGATAGTAGGAAGTGGTTTGCTTCTACTAACCCTAACTTTAGGGAGCACTTGGTCCATTGTTCCAGGATCCAAGCTTCCCTGTCCTTTTTGCTTTTTGGCCTGAGCCCTTGTCAAAGCAAAAATATGCCCTGGGATGCCCAGCATTGCTGCATGGGCCTCCAACTCCACATCTGACCAAGCTGATGTCTCCAAATCATTCCCTAATAGACAGTCTACAGGTAAATCTGAAGCTACCACAACTTTCTTTGGACCAGATACCCCCCCCCCCCCAGTTGAGATTTACAACAGCCATGGGGTGGCTTTGTGTTATGTTGTGAGCATCGGTTACTTGGTACTGGTGTCCAAGTATGTGTTGTTCAGGGTGCACCAGTTTCTCAATCACCATTGTGACACTGGCACCTGTGTCCCTGTAGGCCTGGAAGTCAAAACCATTTATTAGGGTTAGTTGCTTGTACTTCTCCAAGTTATGGGGGCAAGCAACCAAAGTGGCTAAGTCAATAGCCCCTTCAGAGACTAAAGTAGCCTCTGTGGTCTCCCTAATTTGACCAACCCCAACTAAATTACCAAAAGTGAGCCCAGCTACTCCCTTGGATTGGCTATTAGTAGGTTTGCTCCCACCACCACTGCTATTAGTAGGGACACTAGGTGTAGCAGTAGGGGTTGTAGTGGTAGGAGCTGTGGTGCCTTTCTTTGGACAACTAGGATCTGTTGTCCAATGGCCTTTTATCTTACATAAATAGCACCATGGTTTCTTTTCCTTGTTCTGATTAAAGGAGGATTTGGACCCACCACCCCCACCAGAGTGTTTTTGTGGGCCTGATGAAGACTCATTTTTAGATTTGTCCCCACCCTTGTCAGAAGACTTACCATCCTTCTTTTTGTTGCCATCTTTGTCACCCCCTGTATGAACTTTTCTGTTCACTCTTGTTCTGACCCATTTGTCTGCCTTCTTTCCCAATTCTTGGGGAGAGGTCAGATCAGAGTCCACCAAGTACTGGTGCAACAAATCAGACACACAATTATTAAGAATATGCTCTCTCAGGATTAAGTTATACAGGCTGTCATAATCAGTAACTTTACTGCCATGTAACCACCCCTCCAAGGCCTTCACTGCCTGGTCAATGAAATCAACCCAGTCTTGTGAAGACTCCTTTTTGGTCTCTCTGAACTTTATCCTGTACTGTTCAGTGGTTAAGCCATAACCATCCAGGAGTGCATTCTTAAGAACTTGGAAATTATTGGCATCATTTTCTTTCACTGTAAGGAGCCTATCCCTACCTTTTCCACTAAATGATAGCCATAGGATAGCAGCCCACTGCTTTTGAGGGACATCCTGTACAGCACAGGCCCTCTCAAGTGCAGCAAACCACTTGTTAATGTCATCCCCCTCCTTATAAGGGGGAACTATCTTGTGCAGATTCCTGGAATCATGCTCTTTTGCAGGATGACTATGGGGAATACTGCTGCTGCCACCATGGGTTTCTAAACCCAACTTCTGTCTTTCCCTCTCTACTTCTAAAGACTGTCTATCCAAATCCAGCTGTTGCTTCTTGAGCTTCAGTCTGGTTTGTTCCACTCTCAATCTATTGAGCTCCCTTTCTAACAATCTGTCATCAGGGTGGGTGGGAGGGACATTTCTAGATACAGAGGTATGATGGGAATGAACAGAAGGAGACCTGTCCCTTACAGAGGGCACCCTAACAGCTTGGCTACCAGTATAATGTGAGAGCACACCATTAGTATGGTGTGATTCAACCTCTGTACCAACTATGCTAGACTGTCTAGTAATGGGCAGGCTGAGAAGTTTCTTTCCTGAACCTTTTCCTGGGGGAGTCCCTGGATCAGATTGAGAACCATTAGCTACTTTTTCTACAGATTGGGCACTTATGGCCTTATCCTGTACTCTAAGCATATTAATTAACAGTTCTAAGGCAGGATTCTTCCCTACACTCAAACCTCTCTCTATGCAGAGACTCCTTGCTCCTTTCCAGCTAAGGTGATCATATGCAAGTTTGGACAGTTCAACATTTTTGCCTGTGCCAGACATTTTTTAGAGAGAGTTAAAGTGATAGAAAAAGAGAAAAAAGTTTTCAGAACTTTTTGGAAAGACAGAAAAACTTTTTAAACTTTTAAGAACTTTTTGAAAGTTTAGAAGTACTTTTCAGCACTTAGAAAAGAGTGAAAAGAGGAAATGCAAAACTTTTTGGCTATGTGTATATACACTGACCTTGTTTTGTATATTTTTCTCTTATGAAAAGTACAATGACAAGAGTGGTAAGTAGTCTCAAGCACTTATCCCACCACTGCACAACCAATGTAGGAGGCTGGACTGGCTTGTAGTGAGTACCAAGGGGTACTTGCACCTTGCACCAGGCCCAGTTATCCCTTATTAGTGTATAGGGTGTCTAGCAGCTTAGGCTGATAGATAATGGTAGCTTAGCAGAGCAGCTTAGGCTGAACTAGGAGACGTGTGAAGCTACTACAGTACCACTTAGTGTCATATGCACAATATCATAAGAAAACACAATACACAGTTATACTAAAAATAAAGGTACTTTATTTTTATGACAATATGCCAAAGTATCTTAGAGTGTACCCTCAGTGAGAGGATAGGAAATATACACAAGATATATATACACAATAGCAAAAATATGCAGTATAGTCTTAGAAAACAGTGCAAACAATGTATAGTTACAATAGGATGCAATGGGGAAACATAGGGATAGGGGCAACACAAACCATATACTCCAGAAGTGGAATGCGAATCACGAATGGACCCCAAACCTATGTGACCTTGTAGAGGGTCGCTGGGACTATTAGAAAATAGTGAGAGTTAGCAAAATAACCCTCCCCAAGACCCTGAAAAGTGAGTGCAAAGTGCACTAAAGTTCCCCTAAGGACAAAAGAGTCGTGTTAGAGGAATAATGCAGGGAAGACACAAACCAGCAATGCAACAACTGTGGATTTCCAATCTAGGGTACCTGTGGAACAAGGGGACCAAGTCCAAAAGTCACAAGCAAGTCGGAGATGGGCAGATGCCCAGGAAATGCCAGCTGCGGGTGCAAAGAAGCTTCGACTGGACAGAAGAAGCTGAGGTTTCTGCAGGAACGAAAAGGGCTAGAGACTTCCCCTTTGGTGGACGGATCCCTCTCGCCTTGGAGAGTCGTGCAGAAGTGTTTTCCCGCCGGAAGGACGCCAACAAGCCTTGCTACACGCAAATTGTGCTTTTGGCGTTTTTGGACACTGCTGGGGCCCAGGAGGGACCAGGAGATCGCAAATTGGACCTGAAGAGAGAGGGGACGTCGAGCATGACAAAGAGCCCTCACTGAAGCAGGTAGCACCCGGAGAAGTGCCAGAAACCGGCACTACGAGGATGCGTGAAACGGTGCTCGCCGAAGTTGCACAAAGGAGTCCCACGTCGCCGGAGACCAACTTAGAAAGTCGTGCAATGCAGGTTAGAGTGCCGTGGACCCAGGCTTGGCTGTGCACGAAGGATTTCCGCCGGAAGTGCACAGGGGCCGGAGCAGCTGCAAAGTCGCGGTTCCCAGCAATGCAGCCCAGCGAGGTGAGGCAAGGACTTACCTCCACCAAACTTGGGCTGAAGAGTCACTGGACTGTGGGGGTCACTTGGACAGCATCGCTGGATTCGAGGGACCTCGCTCGTTGTGCTGAGAGGAGACCCAAGGGACCGGTAATGCAGCTTTTTGGTGCCTGCGGTTGCAGGGGGAAGATTCCGTCGACCCACGGGAGATTTCTTCGGAGCTTCTGGTGCAGAGAGGAGGCAGGCTACCCCCACAGCATGCACAAGCAGGAAAACAGTCGAGAAGGCGGCAGGATCAGCGTTACAGAGTTGCAGTAGTCGTCTTTGCTACTATGTTGCAGGTTTGCAGGCTTCCAGCGCGGTCAGCGGTCGTTTCCTTATCAGAAGGTGAAGAGGGAGATGCAGAGGAACTCGGCTGAGCTCATGCATTCGTTATCTAAAGTTTCCCCAGAGACAGAGACCCTAAATAGCCAGAAAAGAGGGTTTGGCTACCTAGGAGAGAGGAAAGGCTACTAACACCTGAAGGAGCCTATCACAAGGAGTCTCTGACGTCACCTGGTGGCACTGGCCACTCAGAGCAGTCCAGTGTGCCAGCAGCACCTCTGTTTCCAAGATGGCAGGGGTCTGGAGCACACTGGAGGAGCTCTGGACACCTCCCAGGGGAGGTGCAGGTCAGGGGAGTGGTCACTCCCCTTTCCTTTGTCCAGTTTCGCGCCAGAGCAGGGGCTAAGGGGTCCCTGAACCGGTGTAGACTGGCTTATGCAGAATTGGGCACATCTGTGCCCAACAAAGCATTTCCAGAGGCTGGGGGAGGCTACTCCTCCCCTGCCTTCACACCATTTTCCAAAGGGAGAGGGTGTCACACCCTCTCTCAGAGGAAGTTCTTTGTTCTGCCATCCTGGGCCAGGCCTGGCTGGACCCCAGGAGGGCAGCTGCCTGTCTGAGGGGTTGGCAGCAGCAGCAGCTGCAGAGAAACCCCAGGAAGGGCAGTCTGGCAGTACCAGGGTCTGTGCTACAGACCACTGGGATCATGGAATTGTACCAACAATGCCAGGATGGCATAGAGGGGGCAATTCCATGATCATAGACATGTTACATGGCCATATTCGGAGTTACCATGGTGGAGCTACATATAGGTAGTGACCTATATGTAGTGCACGCGTGTAATGGTGTCCCCGCACTCACAAAGTTCAGTGAATTGGCTCTGAACAATGTGGGGGCACCTTGGCTAGTGCCAGGGTGCCCTCACACTAAGTAACTTTGCACCTAACCTTTACCAGGTAAAGGTTAGACATATAGGTGACTTATAAGTTACTTAAGTGCAGTGTAAAATGGCTGTGAAATAACGTGGACGTTATTTCACTCAGGCTGCAGTGGCAGGCCTGTGTAAGAATTGTCAGAGCTCCCTATGGGTGGCAAAAGAAATGCTGCAGCCCATAGGGATCTCCTGGACCCCCAATACCCTGGGTACCTCAGTACCATATACTAGGGAATTATAAGGGTGTTCCAGTAAGCCAATGTAAATTGGTAAAAATGGTCACTAGCATGTCAGTGACAATTTGGAAAGAAATGAGAGAGCATAACCACTGAGGTTCTGATTAGCAGAGCCTCAGCGACACAGTTAGTCACTACACAGGTAACACATTCAGGCACACTTATGAGCACTGGGGCCCTGGGTTACCAGGGTCCCAGTGACACATACAACTAAAACAACATATATACAGTGAAAAATGGGGGTAACATGCCAGGTAAGATGGTACTTTCCTACACAACCCCCCCCAAACGAAGGACAATAAGACTAGCCATTACCTGATGAGTCTTCATTGTCTAAGTGGAAATATCTGGAGAGTCCATCTGCATTGGAGTGGCTACTCCCAGGTCTATGTTCCACTGTATAGTCCATTCCCTGTAGGGATATGGACCACCTCAACAATTTAGGATTTTCACCTTTCATTTGTTTTAGCCAAAGTAGAGGTTTGTGGTCTGTCTGAACAATGAAGTGAGTGCCAAACAGGTATGGCCTCAACTTCTTCAGAGCCCAGACCACAGCAAAGGCCTCCCTCTCAATGGCAGACCAACGCTTTTCTCTAGGGGTCAACCTCCTACTAATAAAAGCAACAGGTTGATCCTGGCCCTCAGAATTAAGTTGTGATAGGACTGCCCCTACTCCTAATTCAGATGCATCAGTTTGGACATAGAATTTTTTAGAGTAACAAGGGCTTTTCAGGACAGGTGCAGAGCACATGGCCTGCTTCAGCTCCTCAAAAGCTTTCTGACAGCTTGCTGTCCATAATACCTTTTTAGGCATTTTCTTGGATGTGAGGTCATTAAGAGGGGCTGCAATGGAGCCATAGTTCTTAATGAACCTCCTGTAATACCCAGTGAGGCCTAGGAAGGCTCTCACCTGAGTCTGAGTGGTAGGGGGAACCCAATCAATAATAGTTTGGATCTTCCCCTGAAGTGGTGCAATCTGTTCCCCACCAACAAGGTGTCCCAGATAAACCACCTTACCCTGCCCTATCTGGCACTTTGAAGCCTTGATAGTGAGGCCTGCCTTTTGCAGAGCCTCCAAAACTTTCCATAGGTGGACCAGGTGATCATCCCAGCTGGAGCTAAAGACAGCTATATCGTCCAAATATGCTGCACTGAAAGCTTCCAGCCCTTGCAGGACTGTGTTCACCAACCTCTGAAAAGTGGCAGGTGCATTTTTCAAACCAAAAGGCATTACAGTAAACTGGTAATGTCCTCCAATGGTAGAAAATGCAGTTTTAGGTTTAGCATCTTCTGACAATTTGATCTGCCAATACCCTGCAGTCAAATCAAAAGTGCTTAGATACTTGGCAGATGCCAGTGTATCTATGAGCTCATCTGCCCTGGGTATAGGGTGAGCATCAGTTTTGGTTACCAAGTTGAGACCTCTATAGTCTACACAAAACCTCATTTCCTTCTTTCCATCTTTAGAATTGGGTTTTGGTACCAGTACCACAGGAGAAGCCCATGGACTGTCAGAGTGCTCAACTACTCCTAGTTCCAACATTTTCTGAACTTCTTGCTTTATGCAGTCCCTGACATGGTCAGGCTGCCTATAGATCTTACTTTTGACAGGTAAACTGTCTCCAGTATCTATAGTGTGCTCACACCAAGAAGTGGTGCCTGGCACAATGGAGAAGAGTTCTGAAAATTGTCCTAGGAGATTTATGCAATTATCTTTCTGCTCAGCAGTAAGACAATCAGCCAAAACTACACCTTCCACAAGAGCATCTTGTTCTGTGGAAGAGAAGAGATCAGGTAGAGGATCACTGTCTTCTTCCTGTCCCTCATCTGTTGCCATGAGCAGGGTGAGATCAGCCCTGTCATAGTAGGGTTTCAGGCGGTTGACATGGAGCACCCTAAGGGGACTCCTGGCAGTGCCTAAGTCAACCAAGTAGGTGACTTCACCCTTCTTTTCAACAATTGTGTGGGGTCCACTCCATTTATCTTGGAGTGCTCTTGGGGCCACAGGCTCCAAGACCCACACTTTCTGCCCTGGTTGGTACTGAACCAAAACAGCCTTCTGATCATGCCATTGCTTCTGGAGCTCTTGGCTGGCCTGAAGGTTTTTACTGGCCTTTTTCATGTACTCAGCCATCCTTGATCTGAGGCCAAGTACATAATCCACAATATCCTGTTTAGGAGCTTTTAAAGGTTGTTCCCAACCCTCCTTTACAAGTGTGAGTGGACCCCTAACAGGGTGTCCAAAAAGAAGTTCAAAGGGGCTGAAGCCCACTCCTTTCTGGGGTACCTCCCTGTAGGCAAAAAGGAGGCATGGTAGAAGGATATCCCATCTCCTGCGGAGTTTTTCAGGGAGTCCCATAATCATGCCTTTGAGAGTTTTATTAAATCTCTCCACCAGTCCATTTGTTTGTGGATGATAGGGTGTTGTGAACTTGTAAGTTACACCACACTCCTTCCACATGGCCTTTAAGTATGCAGACATGAAATTGCTTCCTCTGTCTGATACTACTTCCTTTGGGAAGCCCACCCTGGAAAATATTCCCAGGAGGGCCTTTGCCACTGTAGGAGCTTTAGTGGTCCTTAAAGGAATAGCTTCAGGATATCTTGTGGCATGGTCCACTACCACTAAGATAAACCTATTGCCTGAAGCAGTAGGAGGGTCAAGGGGGCCAACTATGTCAACCCCTACCCTTTCAAAGGGAACCCCAACCACAGGCAGTGGGATAAGGGGTGCCTTTGGGGTGCCACCTGTCTTGCCACTGGCTTGACAGGTTTCACAGGACTTGCAAAATTCTTTTGTGTCCTCAGACATCCTAGGCCAATGAAACAGGGGAACAAGCCTGTCCCAAGTTTTCATTTGACCCAGGTGCCCAGCTAAGGGAATGTCATGTGCCAGTGTTAGGAGGAACTTTCTGTACTCCTGAGGAATCACTAATCTCCTGGCAGCTCCAGGTTTAGGATCCCTATGCTCAGTGTACAAGAGGTTGTCCTCTCAGTAAACTCTGTGAGAGTCACTGACATCCCCATTAGCCTGTTTGACAGCTTGCTGTCTGAGACCCTCTAATGTGGGACAGGTTTGCTGTGCCACACTCAGCTCCTCTCTGGCAGGCCCCCCTTCACCCAAAAGCTCAGCAGTGTCTGCTTCCAGCTCCTCTGGTGTAGGTTCTGCACAGGGAGGGAATTCTTCTTCCTCAGAAGTTGAATCCACTGTAGAGGGAGGGATAGTAGGAAGTGGTTTGCTTCTACTAACCCTAGCTTTAGGGAGCACTTGGTCCATTGTTCCAGGATCCAAGCTTCCCTGTCCTTTTTGCTTTTTGGCCTGAGCCCTTGTCAAAGCAAAAATATGCCCTGGGATGCCCAGCATTGCTGCATGGGCCTCCAACTCCACATCTGACCAAGCTGATGTCTCCAAATCATTCCCTAATAGACAGTCTACAGGTAAATCTGAAGCTACCACAACTTTCTTTGGACCAGATACCCCCACCCCAGTTGAGATTTACAACAGCCATGGGGTGGCTTTGTGTTATGTTGTGAGCATCGGTTACTTGGTACTGGTGTCCAAGTATGTGTTGTTCAGGGTGCACCAGTTTCTCAATCACCATTGTGACACTGGCACCTGTGTCCCTGTAGGCCTGGACCTCAACACCATTTATTAGGGTTAGTTGCTTGTACTTCTCCAAGTTATGGGGGCAAGCAACCAAAGTGGCTAAGTCAATAGCCCCTTCAGAGACTAAAGTAGCCTCTGTGGTCTCCCTAATTAGACCAACCCCAACTAAATTACCAAAAGTGAGCCCAGCTACTCCCTTGGATTGGCTATTAGTAGGTTTGCTCCCACCACCACTGCTATTAGTAGGGACACTAGGTGTAGCAGTAGGGGTTGTAGTGGTAGGAGCTGTGGTGCCTTTCTTTGGACAACTGGGATCTGTTGTCCAATGGCCTTTTATCTTACATAAATAGCACCATGGTTTCTTTTCCTTGTTCTGATTAAAGGAGGATTTGGACCCACCACCCCCACCAGAGTGTTTTTGTGGGCCTGATGAAGACTCATTTTTAGATTTGTCCCCACCCTTGTCAGAAGACTTACCATCCTTCTTTTTGTTGCCATCTTTGTCACCCCCTGTATGAACTTTTCTGTTCACTCTTGTTCTGACCCATTTGTCTGCCTTCTTTCCCAATTCTTGGGGAGAGGTCAGATCAGAGTCCACCAAGTACTGGTGCAACAAATCAGACACACAATTATTAAGAATATGCTCTCTCAGGATTAAGTTATACAGGCTGTCATAATCAGTAACTTTACTGCCATGTAACCACCCCTCCAAGGCCTTCACTGCCTGGTCTATGAAATCAACCCAGTCTTGTGAAGACTCCTTTTTGGTCTCTCTGAACTTTATCCTGTACTGTTCAGTGGTTAAGCCATAACCATCCAGGAGTGCATTCTTAAGAACTTGGAAATTATTGGCATCATTTTCTTTCACTGTAAGGAGCCTATCCCTACCTTTTCCACTAAATGATAGCCATAGGATAGCAGCCCACTGCTTTTGAGGGACATCCTGTACAGCACAGGCCCTCTCAAGTGCAGCAAACCACTTGTTAATGTCATCCCCCTCCTTATAAGGGGGAACTATCTTGTGCAGATTCCTGGAATCATGCTCTTTTGCAGGATGACTATGGGGAATACTGCTGCTGCCACCATGGGTTTCTAAACCCAACTTCTGTCTTTCCCTCTCTACTTCTAAAGACTGTCTATCCAAATCCAGCTGTTGCTTCTTGAGCTTCAGTCTGGTTTGTTCCACTCTCAATCTATTGAGCTCCCTTTCTAACAATCTGTCATCAGGGTGGGTGGGAGGGACATTTCTAGATACAGAGGTATGATGGGAATGAACAGAAGGAGACCTGTCCCTTACAGAGGGCACCCTAACAGCTTGGCTACCAGTATAATGTGAGAGCACACCATTAGTATGGTGTGATTCAACCTCTGTACCAACTATGCTAGACTGTCTAGTAATGGGCAGGCTGAGAAGTTTCTTTCCTGAACCTTTTCCTGGGGGAGTCCCTGGATCAGATTGAGAACCATTAGCTACTTTTTCTACAGATTGGGCACTTATGGCCTTATCCTGTACTCTAAGCATATTAATTAACAGTTCTAAGGCAGGATTCTTCCCTACACTCAAACCTCTCTCTATGCAGAGACTCCTTGCTCCTTTCCAGCTAAGGTGATCATATGCAAGTTTGGACAGTTCAACATTTTTGCCTGTGCCAGACATTTTTTAGAGAGAGTTAAAGTGATAGAAAAAGAGAAAAAAGTTTTCAGAACTTTTTGGAAAGACAGAAAAACTTTTTAAACTTTTAAGAACTTTTTGAAAGTTTAGAAGTACTTTTCAGCACTTAGAAAAGAGTGAAAAGAGGAAATGCAAAACTTTTTGGCTATGTGTATATACACTGACCTTGTTTTGTATATTTTTCTCTTATGAAAAGTACAATGACAAGAGTGGTAAGTAGTCTCAAGCACTTATCCCACCACTGCACAACCAATGTAGGAGGCTGGACTGGCTTGTAGTGAGTACCAAGGGGTACTTGCACCTTGCACCAGGCCCAGTTATCCCTTATTAGTGTATAGGGTGTCTAGCAGCTTAGGCTGATAGATAATGGTAGCTTAGCAGAGCAGCTTAGGCTGAACTAGGAGACGTGTGAAGCTACTACAGTACCACTTAGTGTCATATGCACAATATCATAAGAAAACACAATACACAGTTATACTAAAAATAAAGGTACTTTATTTTTATGACAATATGCCAAAGTATCTTAGAGTGTACCCTCAGTGAGAGGATAGGAAATATACACAAGATATATATACACAATAGCAAAAATATGCAGTATAGTCTTAGAAAACAGTGCAAACAATGTATAGTTACAATAGGATGCAATGGGGAAACATAGGGAGAGGGGCAACACAAACCATATACTCCAGAAGTGGAATGCGAATCACGAATGGACCCCAAACCTATGTGACCTTGTAGAGGGTCGCTGGGACTATTAGAAAATAGTGAGAGTTAGCAAAATAACCCTCCCCAAGACCCTGAAAAGTGAGTGCAAAGTGCACTAAAGTTCCCCTAAGGACAAAAGAGTCGTGTTAGAGGAATAATGCAGGGAAGACACAAACCAGCAATACAACAACTGTGGATTTCCAATCTAGGGTACCTGTGGAACAAGGGGACCAAGTCCAAAAGTCACAAGCAAGTCGGAGATGGGCAGATGCCCAGGAAATGCCAGCTGCGGGTGCAAAGAAGCTTCGACTGGACAGAAGAAGCTGAGGTTTCTGCAGGAACGAAAAGGGCTAGAGACTTCCCCTTTGGTGGACGGATCCCTCTCGCCTTGGAGAGTCGTGCAGAAGTGTTTTCCTGCCGGAAGGACGGCAACAAGCCTTGCTACACGCAAATTGTGCGTTTGGCGTTTTTGGACGCTGCTGGGGCCCAGGAGGGACCAGGAGGTCGCAAATTGGACCTGAAGAGAGAGGGGACGTCGAGCAAGACAAAGAGCCCTCACTGAAGCAGGTAGCACCCGGAGAAGTGCCAGAAACCGGCACTACGAGGATGCGTGAAACGGTGCTCGCCGAAGTTGCACAAAGGAGTCCCACGTCGCCGGAGACCAACTTAGAAAGTCGTGCAATGCAGATTAGAGTGCCGTGGACGCAGGCTTGGCTGTGCACGAAGGATTTCCGCCGGAAGTGCACAGGGGCCGGAGCAGCTGCAAAGTCGCGGTTCCCAGCAATGCAGCCCAGCGAGGTGAGGCAAGGACTTACCTCCACCAAACTTGGGCTGAAGAGTCACTGGACTGTGGGGGTCACTCGGACAGCGTCGCTGGATTCGAGGGACCTTGCTCGTTGTGCTGAGAGGAGACCCAAGGGACCGGTAATGCAGCTTTTTGGTGCCTGCGGTTGCAGGGGGAAGATTCCGTCGACCCACGGGAGATTTCTTCGGAGCTTCTGGTGCAGAGAGGAGGCAGGCTACCCCCACAGCATGCACAAGCAGGAAAACAGTCTAGAAGGCGGCTGGATCAGCGTTACAGAGTTGCAGTAGTCGTCTTTGCTACTATGTTGCAGGTTTGCAGGCTTCCAGCGCGGTCAGCGGTCGTTTCCTTATCAGAAGGTGAAGAGGGAGATGCAGAGGAACTCGGCTGAGCTCATGCATTCATTATCTAAAGTTTCCCCAGAGACAGAGACCCTAAATAGCCAGAAAAGAGGGTTTGGCTACCTAGGAGAGAGGAAAGGCTACTAACACCTGAAGGAGCCTATCACAAGGAGTCTCTGACGTCACCTGGTGGCACTGGCCACTCAGAGCAGTCCAGTGTGCCAGCAGCACCTCTGTTTCCAAGATGGCAGGGGTCTGGAGCACACTGGAGGAGCTCTGGACACCTCCCAGGGGAGGTGCAGGTCAGGGGAGTGGTCACTCCCCTTTCCTTTGTCCAGTTTCGCGCCAGAGCAGGGGCTAAGGGGTCCCTGAACCGGTGTAGACTGGCTTATGCAGAATTGGGCACATCTGTGCCCAACAAAGCATTTCCAGAGGCTGGGGGAGGCTACTCCTCCCCTGCCTTCACACCATTTTCCAAAGGGAGAGGGTGTCACACCCTCTCTCAGAGGAAGTTCTTTGTTCTGCCATCCTGGGCCAGGCCTGGCTGGACCCCAGGAGGGCAGCTGCCTGTCTGAGGGGTTGGCAGCAGCAGCAACTGCAGAGAAACCCCAGGAAGGGCAGTCTGGCAGTACCAGGGTCTGTGCTACAGACCACTGGGATCATGGAATTGTACCAACAATGCCAGGATGGCATAGAGGGGGCAATTCCATGATCATAGACATGTTACATGGCCATATTCGGAGTTACCATGGTGGAGCTACATATAGGTAGTGACCTATATGTAGTGCACGCGTGTAATGGTGTCCCCGCACTCACAAAGTTCAGTGAATTGGCTCTGAACAATGTGGGGGCACCTTGGCTAGTGCCAGGGTGCCCTCACACTAAGTAACTTTGCACCTAACCTTTACCAGGTAAAGGTTAGACATATAGGTGACTTATAAGTTACTTAAGTGCAGTGTAAAATGGCTGTGAAATAACGTGGACGTTATTTCACTCAGGCTGCAGTGGCAGGCCTGTGTAAGAATTGTCAGAGCTCCCTATGGGTGGCAAAAGAAATGCTGCAGCCCATAGGGATCTCCTGGACCCCCAATACCCTGGGTACCTCAGTACCATATACTAGGGAATTATAAGGGTGTTCCAGTAAGCCAATGTAAATTGGTAAAAATGGTCACTAGCATGTCAGTGACAATTTGGAAAGAAATGAGAGAGCATAACCACTGAGGTTCTGATTAGCAGAGCCTCAGTGAGACAGTTAGTCACTACACAGGTAACACATTCAGGCACACTTATGAGCACTGGGGCCCTGGGTTACCAGGGTCCCAGTGACACATACAACTAAAACAACATATATACAGTGAAAAATGGGGGTAAAATGCCAGGTAAGATGGTACTTTCCTACACAACCCCCCCCCAAACGAAGGACAATAAGACTAGCCATTACCTGATGAGTCTTCATTGTCTAAGTGGAAATATCTGGAGAGTCCATCTGCATTGGAGTGGCTACTCCCAGGTCTATGTTCCACTGTATAGTCCATTCCCTGTAGGGATATGGACCACCTCAACAATTTAGGATTTTCACCTTTCATTTGTTTTAGCCAAAGTAGAGGTTTGTGGTCTGTCTGAACAATGAAGTGAGTGCCAAACAGGTATGGCCTCAACTTCTTCAGAGCCCAGACCACAGCAAAGGCCTCCCTCTCAATGGCAGACCAACGCTTTTCTCTAGGGGTCAACCTCCTACTAATAAAAGCAACAGGTTGATCCTGGCCCTCAGAATTAAGTTGTGATAGGACTGCCCCTACTCCTAATTCAGATGCATCAGTTTGGACATAGAATTTTTTAGAGTAACAAGGGCTTTTCAGGACAGGTGCAGAGCACATGGCCTGCTTCAGCTCCTCAAAAGCTTTCTGACAGCTTGCTGTCCATAATACCTTTTTAGGCATTTTCGTGGATGTGAGGTCATTAAGAGGGGCTGCAATGGAGCCATAGTTCTTAATGAACCTCCTGTAATACCCAGTGAGGCCTAGGAAGGCTCTCACCTGAGTCTGAGTGGTAGGGGGAACCCAATCAATAATAGTTTGGATCTTCCCCTGAAGTGGTGCAATCTGTTCCCCACCAACAAGGTGTCCCAGATAAACCACCTTACCCTGCCCTATCTGGCACTTTGAAGCCTTGATAGTGAGGCCTGCCTTTTGCAGAGCCTCCAAAACTTTCCATAGGTGGACCAGGTGATCATCCCAGCTGGAGCTAAAGACAGCTATATCGTCCAAATATGCTGCACTGAAAGCTTCCAGCCCTTGCAGGACTGTGTTCACCAACCTCTGAAAAGTGGCAGGTGCATTTTTCAAACCAAAAGGCATTACAGTAAACTGGTAATGTCCTCCAATGGTAGAAAATGCAGTTTTAGGTTTAGCATCTTCTGACAATTTGATCTGCCAATACCCTGCAGTCAAATCAAAAGTGCTTAGATACTTGGCAGATGCCAGTGTATCTATGAGCTCATCTGCCCTGGGTATAGGGTGAGCATCAGTTTTGGTTACCAAGTTGAGACCTCTATAGTCTACACAAAACCTCATTTCCTTCTTTCCATCTTTAGAATTGGGTTTTGGTACCAGTACCACAGGAGAAGCCCATGGACTGTCAGAGTGCTCAACTACTCCTAGTTCCAACATTTTCTGAACTTCTTGCTTTATGCAGTCCCTGACATGGTCAGGCTGCCTATAGATCTTACTTTTGACAGGTAAACTGTCTCCAGTATCTATAGTGTGCTCACACCAAGAAGTGGTGCCGGGCACAATGGAGAAGAGTTCTGAAAATTGTCCTAGGAGATTTATGCAATTATCTTTCTGCTCAGCAGTAAGACAATCAGCCAAAACTACACCTTCCACAAGAGCATCTTGTTCTGTGGAAGAGAAGAGATCAGGTAGAGGATCACTGTCTTCTTCCTGTCCCTCATCTGTTGCCATGAGCAGGGTGAGATCAGCCCTGTCATAGTAGGGTTTCAGGCGATTGACATGGAGCACCCTAAGGGGACTCCTGGCAGTGCCTAAGTCAACCAAGTAGGTGACTTCACCCTTCTTTTCAACAATTGTGTGGGGTCCACTCCATTTATCTTGGAGTGCTCTTGGGGCCACAGGCTCCAAGACCCACACTTTCTGCCCTGGTTGGTACTGAACCAAAACAGCCTTCTGATCATGCCATTGCTTCTGGAGCTCTTGGCTGGCCTGAAGGTTTTTACTGGCCTTTTTCATGTACTCAGCCATCCTTGATCTGAGGCCAAGTACATAATCCACAATATCCTGTTTAGGAGCTTTTAAAGGTTGTTCCCAACCCTCCTTTACAAGTGTGAGTGGACCCCTAACAGGGTGTCCAAAAAGAAGTTCAAAGGGGCTGAAGCCCACTCCTTTCTGGGGTACCTCCCTGTAGGCAAAAAGGAGGCATGGTAGAAGGATATCCCATCTCCTGCGGAGTTTTTCAGGGAGTCCCATAATCATGCCTTTGAGAGTTTTATTAAATCTCTCCACCAGTCCATTTGTTTGTGGATGATAGGGTGTTGTGAACTTGTAAGTTACACCACACTCCTTCCACATGGCCTTTAAGTATGCAGACATGAAATTGCTTCCTCTGTCTGATACTACTTCCTTTGGGAAGCCCACCCTGGAAAATATTCCCAGGAGGGCCTTTGCCACTGTAGGAGCTTTAGTGGTCCTTAAAGGAATAGCTTCAGGATATCTTGTGGCATGGTCCACTACCACTAAGATAAACCTATTGCCTGAAGCAGTAGGAGGGTCAAGGGGGCCAACTATGTCAACCCCTACCCTTTCAAAGGGAACCCCAACCACAGGCAGTGGGATAAGGGGTGCCTTTGGGGTGCCACCTGTCTTGCCACTGGCTTGACAGGTTTCACAGGACTTGCAAAATTCTTTTGTGTCCTCAGACATCCTAGGCCAATGAAACAGGGGAACAAGCCTGTCCCAAGTTTTCATTTGACCCAGGTGCCCAGCTAAGGGAATGTCATGTGCCAGTGTTAGGAGGAACTTTCTGTACTCCTGAGGAATCACTAATCTCCTGGCAGCTCCAGGTTTAGGATCCCTATGCTCAGTGTACAAGAGGTTGTCCTCTCAGTAAACTCTGTGAGAGTCACTGACATCCCCATTAGCCTGTTTGACAGCTTGCTGTCTGAGACCCTCTAATGTGGGACAGGTTTGCTGTGCCACACTCAGCTCCTCTCTGGCAGGCCCCCCTTCACCCAAAAGCTCAGCAGTGTCTGCTTCCAGCTCCTCTGGTGTAGGTTCTGCACAGGGAGGGAATTCTTCTTCCTCAGAAGTTGAATCCACTGTAGAGGGAGGGATAGTAGGAAGTGGTTTGCTTCTACTAACCCTAGCTTTAGGGAGCACTTGGTCCATTGTTCCAGGATCCAAGCTTCCCTGTCCTTTTTGCTTTTTGGCCTGAGCCCTTGTCAAAGCAAAAATATGCCCTGGGATGCCCAGCATTGCTGCATGGGCCTCCAACTCCACATCTGACCAAGCTGATGTCTCCAAATCATTCCCTAATAGACAGTCTACAGGTAAATCTGAAGCTACCACAACTTTCTTTGGACCAGATACCCCCACCCCAGTTGAGATTTACAACAGCCATGGGGTGGCTTTGTGTTATGTTGTGAGCATCGGTTACTTGGTACTGGTGTCCAAGTATGTGTTGTTCAGGGTGCACCAGTTTCTCAATCACCATTGTGACACTGGCACCTGTGTCCCTGTAGGCCTGGACCTCAACACCATTTATTAGGGTTAGTTGCTTGTACTTCTCCAAGTTATGGGGGCAAGCAACCAAAGTGGCTAAGTCAATAGCCCCTTCAGAGACTAAAGTAGCCTCTGTGGTCTCCCTAATTAGACCAACCCCAACTAAATTACCAAAAGTGAGCCCAGCTACTCCCTTGGATTGGCTATTAGTAGGTTTGCTCCCACCACCACTGCTATTAGTAGGGACACTAGGTGTAGCAGTAGGGGTTGTAGTGGTAGGAGCTGTGGTGCCTTTCTTTGGACAACTGGGATCTGTTGTCCAATGGCCTTTTATCTTACATAAATAGCACCATGGTTTCTTTTCCTTGTTCTGATTAAAGGAGGATTTGGACCCACCACCCCCACCAGAGTGTTTTTGTGGGCCTGATGAAGACTCATTTTTAGATTTGTCCCCACCCTTGTCAGAAGACTTACCATCCTTCTTTTTGTTGCCATCTTTGTCACCCCCTGTATGAACTTTTCTGTTCACTCTTGTTCTGACCCATTTGTCTGCCTTCTTTCCCAATTCTTGGGGAGAGGTCAGATCAGAGTCCACCAAGTACTGGTGCAACAAATCAGACACACAATTATTAAGAATATGCTCTCTCAGGATTAAGTTATACAGGCTGTCATAATCAGTAACTTTACTGCCATGTAACCACCCCTCCAAGGCCTTCACTGCCTGGTCTATGAAATCAACCCAGTCTTGTGAAGACTCCTTTTTGGTCTCTCTGAACTTTATCCTGTACTGTTCAGTGGTTAAGCCATAACCATCCAGGAGTGCATTCTTAAGAACTTGGAAATTATTGGCATCATTTTCTTTCACTGTAAGGAGCCTATCCCTACCTTTTCCACTAAATGATAGCCATAGGATAGCAGCCCACTGCTTTTGAGGGACATCCTGTACAGCACAGGCCCTCTCAAGTGCAGCAAACCACTTGTTAATGTCATCCCCCTCCTTATAAGGGGGAACTATCTTGTGCAGATTCCTGGAATCATGCTCTTTTGCAGGATGACTATGGGGAATACTGCTGCTGCCACCATGGGTTTCTAAACCCAACTTCTGTCTTTCCCTCTCTACTTCTAAAGACTGTCTATCCAAATCCAGCTGTTGCTTCTTGAGCTTCAGTCTGGTTTGTTCCACTCTCAATCTATTGAGCTCCCTTTCTAACAATCTGTCATCAGGGTGGGTGGGAGGGACATTTCTAGATACAGAGGTATGATGGGAATGAACAGAAGGAGACCTGTCCCTTACAGAGGGCACCCTAACAGCTTGGCTACCAGTATAATGTGAGAGCACACCATTAGTATGGTGTGATTCAACCTCTGTACCAACTATGCTAGACTGTCTAGTAATGGGCAGGCTGAGAAGTTTCTTTCCTGAACCTTTTCCTGGGGGAGTCCCTGGATCAGATTGAGAACCATTAGCTACTTTTTCTACAGATTGGGCACTTATGGCCTTATCCTGTACTCTAAGCATATTAATTAACAGTTCTAAGGCAGGATTCTTCCCTACACTCAAACCTCTCTCTATGCAGAGACTCCTTGCTCCTTTCCAGCTAAGGTGATCATATGCAAGTTTGGACAGTTCAACATTTTTGCCTGTGCCAGACATTTTTTAGAGAGAGTTAAAGTGATAGAAAAAGAGAAAAAAGTTTTCAGAACTTTTTGGAAAGACAGAAAAACTTTTTAAACTTTTAAGAACTTTTTGAAAGTTTAGAAGTACTTTTCAGCACTTAGAAAAGAGTGAAAAGAGGAAATGCAAAACTTTTTGGCTATGTGTATATACACTGACCTTGTTTTGTATATTTTTCTCTTATGAAAAGTACAATGACAAGAGTGGTAAGTAGTCTCAAGCACTTATCCCACCACTGCACAACCAATGTAGGAGGCTGGACTGGCTTGTAGTGAGTACCAAGGGGTACTTGCACCTTGCACCAGGCCCAGTTATCCCTTATTAGTGTATAGGGTGTCTAGCAGCTTAGGCTGATAGATAATGGTAGCTTAGCAGAGCAGCTTAGGCTGAACTAGGAGACGTGTGAAGCTACTACAGTACCACTTAGTGTCATATGCACAATATCATAAGAAAACACAATACACAGTTATACTAAAAATAAAGGTACTTTATTTTTATGACAATATGCCAAAGTATCTTAGAGTGTACCCTCAGTGAGAGGATAGGAAATATACACAAGATATATATACACAATAGCAAAAATATGCAGTATAGTCTTAGAAAACAGTGCAAACAATGTATAGTTACAATAGGATGCAATGGGGAAACATAGGGAGAGGGGCAACACAAACCATATACTCCAGAAGTGGAATGCGAATCACGAATGGACCCCAAACCTATGTGACCTTGTAGAGGGTCGCTGGGACTATTAGAAAATAGTGAGAGTTAGCAAAATAACCCTCCCCAAGACCCTGAAAAGTGAGTGCAAAGTGCACTAAAGTTCCCCTAAGGACAAAAGAGTCGTGTTAGAGGAATAATGCAGGGAAGACACAAACCAGCAATACAACAACTGTGGATTTCCAATCTAGGGTACCTGTGGAACAAGGGGACCAAGTCCAAAAGTCACAAGCAAGTCGGAGATGGGCAGATGCCCAGGAAATGCCAGCTGCGGGTGCAAAGAAGCTTCGACTGGACAGAAGAAGCTGAGGTTTCTGCAGGAACGAAAAGGGCTAGAGACTTCCCCTTTGGTGGACGGATCCCTCTCGCCTTGGAGAGTCGTGCAGAAGTGTTTTCCTGCCGGAAGGACGCCAACAAGCCTTGCTACACGCAAATTGTGCGTTTGGCGTTTTTGGACGCTGCTGGGGCCCAGGAGGGACCAGGAGGTCGCAAATTGGACCTGAAGAGAGAGGGGACGTCGAGCAAGACAAAGAGCCCTCACTGAAGCAGGTAGCACCCGGAGAAGTGCCAGAAACCGGCACTACGAGGATGCGTGAAACGGTGCTCGCCGAAGTTGCACAAAGGAGTCCCACGTCGCCGGAGACCAACTTAGAAAGTCGTGCAATGCAGATTAGAGTGCCGTGGACGCAGGCTTGGCTGTGCACGAAGGATTTCCGCCGGAAGTGCACAGGGGCCGGAGCAGCTGCAAAGTCGCGGTTCCCAGCAATGCAGCCCAGCGAGGTGAGGCAAGGACTTACCTCCACCAAACTTGGGCTGAAGAGTCACTGGACTGTGGGGGTCACTCGGACAGCGTCGCTGGATTCGAGGGACCTTGCTCGTTGTGCTGAGAGGAGACCCAAGGGACCGGTAATGCAGCTTTTTGGTGCCTGCGGTTGCAGGGGGAAGATTCCGTCGACCCACGGGAGATTTCTTCGGAGCTTCTGGTGCAGAGAGGAGGCAGGCTACCCCCACAGCATGCACAAGCAGGAAAACAGTCTAGAAGGCGGCTGGATCAGCGTTACAGAGTTGCAGTAGTCGTCTTTGCTACTATGTTGCAGGTTTGCAGGCTTCCAGCGCGGTCAGCGGTCGTTTCCTTATCAGAAGGTGAAGAGGGAGATGCAGAGGAACTCGGCTGAGCTCATGCATTCGTTATCTAAAGTTTCCCCAGAGACAGAGACCCTAAATAGCCAGAAAAGAGGGTTTGGCTACCTAGGAGAGAGGAAAGGCTACTAACACCTGAAGGAGCCTATCACAAGGAGTCTCTGACGTCACCTGGTGGCACTGGCCACTCAGAGCAGTCCAGTGTGCCAGCAGCACCTCTGTTTCCAAGATGGCAGGGGTCTGGAGCACACTGGAGGAGCTCTGGACACCTCCCAGGGGAGGTGCAGGTCAGGGGAGTGGTCACTCCCCTTTCCTTTGTCCAGTTTCGCGCCAGAGCAGGGGCTAAGGGGTCCCTGAACCGGTGTAGACTGGCTTATGCAGAATTGGGCACATCTGTGCCCAACAAAGCATTTCCAGAGGCTGGGGGAGGCTACTCCTCCCCTGCCTTCACACCATTTTCCAAAGGGAGAGGGTGTCACACCCTCTCTCAGAGGAAGTTCTTTGTTCTGCCATCCTGGGCCAGGCCTGGCTGGACCCCAGGAGGGCAGCTGCCTGTCTGAGGGGTTGGCAGCAGCAGCAACTGCAGAGAAACCCCAGGAAGGGCAGTCTGGCAGTACCAGGGTCTGTGCTACAGACCACTGGGATCATGGAATTGTACCAACAATGCCAGGATGGCATAGAGGGGGCAATTCCATGATCATAGACATGTTACATGGCCATATTCGGAGTTACCATGGTGGAGCTACATATAGGTAGTGACCTATATGTAGTGCACGCGTGTAATGGTGTCCCCGCACTCACAAAGTTCAGTGAATTGGCTCTGAACAATGTGGGGGCACCTTGGCTAGTGCCAGGGTGCCCTCACACTAAGTAACTTTGCACCTAACCTTTACCAGGTAAAGGTTAGACATATAGGTGACTTATAAGTTACTTAAGTGCAGTGTAAAATGGCTGTGAAATAACGTGGACGTTATTTCACTCAGGCTGCAGTGGCAGGCCTGTGTAAGAATTGTCAGAGCTCCCTATGGGTGGCAAAAGAAATGCTGCAGCCCATAGGGATCTCCTGGACCCCCAATACCCTGGGTACCTCAGTACCATATACTAGGGAATTATAAGGGTGTTCCAGTAAGCCAATGTAAATTGGTAAAAATGGTCACTAGCATGTCAGTGACAATTTGGAAAGAAATGAGAGAGCATAACCACTGAGGTTCTGATTAGCAGAGCCTCAGTGAGACAGTTAGTCACTACACAGGTAACACATTCAGGCACACTTATGAGCACTGGGGCCCTGGGTTACCAGGGTCCCAGTGACACATACAACTAAAACAACATATATACAGTGAAAAATGGGGGTAAAATGCCAGGTAAGATGGTACTTTCCTACACAACCCCCCCCCAAACGAAGGACAATAAGACTAGCCATTACCTGATGAGTCTTCATTGTCTAAGTGGAAATATCTGGAGAGTCCATCTGCATTGGAGTGGCTACTCCCAGGTCTATGTTCCACTGTATAGTCCATTCCCTGTAGGGATATGGACCACCTCAACAATTTAGGATTTTCACCTTTCATTTGTTTTAGCCAAAGTAGAGGTTTGTGGTCTGTCTGAACAATGAAGTGAGTGCCAAACAGGTATGGCCTCAACTTCTTCAGAGCCCAGACCACAGCAAAGGCCTCCCTCTCAATGGCAGACCAACGCTTTTCTCTAGGGGTCAACCTCCTACTAATAAAAGCAACAGGTTGATCCTGGCCCTCAGAATTAAGTTGTGATAGGACTGCCCCTACTCCTAATTCAGATGCATCAGTTTGGACATAGAATTTTTTAGAGTAACAAGGGCTTTTCAGGACAGGTGCAGAGCACATGGCCTGCTTCAGCTCCTCAAAAGCTTTCTGACAGCTTGCTGTCCATAATACCTTTTTAGGCATTTTCGTGGATGTGAGGTCATTAAGAGGGGCTGCAATGGAGCCATAGTTCTTAATGAACCTCCTGTAATACCCAGTGAGGCCTAGGAAGGCTCTCACCTGAGTCTGAGTGGTAGGGGGAACCCAATCAATAATAGTTTGGATCTTCCCCTGAAGTGGTGCAATCTGTTCCCCACCAACAAGGTGTCCCAGATAAACCACCTTACCCTGCCCTATCTGGCACTTTGAAGCCTTGATAGTGAGGCCTGCCTTTTGCAGAGCCTCCAAAACTTTCCATAGGTGGACCAGGTGATCATCCCAGCTGGAGCTAAAGACAGCTATATCGTCCAAATATGCTGCACTGAAAGCTTCCAGCCCTTGCAGGACTGTGTTCACCAACCTCTGAAAAGTGGCAGGTGCATTTTTCAAACCAAAAGGCATTACAGTAAACTGGTAATGTCCTCCAATGGTAGAAAATGCAGTTTTAGGTTTAGCATCTTCTGACAATTTGATCTGCCAATACCCTGCAGTCAAATCAAAAGTGCTTAGATACTTGGCAGATGCCAGTGTATCTATGAGCTCATCTGCCCTGGGTATAGGGTGAGCATCAGTTTTGGTTACCAAGTTGAGACCTCTATAGTCTACACAAAACCTCATTTCCTTCTTTCCATCTTTAGAATTGGGTTTTGGTACCAGTACCACAGGAGAAGCCCATGGACTGTCAGAGTGCTCAACTACTCCTAGTTCCAACATTTTCTGAACTTCTTGCTTTATGCAGTCCCTGACATGGTCAGGCTGCCTATAGATCTTACTTTTGACAGGTAAACTGTCTCCAGTATCTATAGTGTGCTCACACCAAGAAGTGGTGCCGGGCACAATGGAGAAGAGTTCTGAAAATTGTCCTAGGAGATTTATGCAATTATCTTTCTGCTCAGCAGTAAGACAATCAGCCAAAACTACACCTTCCACAAGAGCATCTTGTTCTGTGGAAGAGAAGAGATCAGGTAGAGGATCACTGTCTTCTTCCTGTCCCTCATCTGTTGCCATGAGCAGGGTGAGATCAGCCCTGTCATAGTAGGGTTTCAGGCGATTGACATGGAGCACCCTAAGGGGACTCCTGGCAGTGCCTAAGTCAACCAAGTAGGTGACTTCACCCTTCTTTTCAACAATTGTGTGGGGTCCACTCCATTTATCTTGGAGTGCTCTTGGGGCCACAGGCTCCAAGACCCACACTTTCTGCCCTGGTTGGTACTGAACCAAAACAGCCTTCTGATCATGCCATTGCTTCTGGAGCTCTTGGCTGGCCTGAAGGTTTTTACTGGCCTTTTTCATGTACTCAGCCATCCTTGATCTGAGGCCAAGTACATAATCCACAATATCCTGTTTAGGAGCTTTTAAAGGTTGTTCCCAACCCTCCTTTACAAGTGTGAGTGGACCCCTAACAGGGTGTCCAAAAAGAAGTTCAAAGGGGCTGAAGCCCACTCCTTTCTGGGGTACCTCCCTGTAGGCAAAAAGGAGGCATGGTAGAAGGATATCCCATCTCCTGCGGAGTTTTTCAGGGAGTCCCATAATCATGCCTTTGAGAGTTTTATTAAATCTCTCCACCAGTCCATTTGTTTGTGGATGATAGGGTGTTGTGAACTTGTAAGTTACACCACACTCCTTCCACATGGCCTTTAAGTATGCAGACATGAAATTGCTTCCTCTGTCTGATACTACTTCCTTTGGGAAGCCCACCCTGGAAAATATTCCCAGGAGGGCCTTTGCCACTGCAGGAGCTTTAGTGGTCCTTAAAGGAATAGCTTCAGGATATCTTGTGGCATGGTCCACTACCACTAAGATAAACCTATTGCCTGAAGCAGTAGGAGGGTCAAGGGGGCCAACTATGTCAACCCCTACCCTTTCAAAGGGAACCCCAACCACAGGCAGTGGGATAAGGGGTGCCTTTGGGGTGCCACCTGTCTTGCCACTGGCTTGACAGGTTTCACAGGACTTGCAAAATTCTTTTGTGTCCTCAGACATCCTAGGCCAATGAAACAGGGGAACAAGCCTGTCCCAAGTTTTCATTTGACCCAGGTGCCCAGCTAAGGGAATGTCATGTGCCAGTGTTAGGAGGAACTTTCTGTACTCCTGAGGAATCACTAATCTCCTGGCAGCTCCAGGTTTAGGATCCCTATGCTCAGTGTACAAGAGGTTGTCCTCCCAGTAAACTCTGTGAGAGTCACTGACATCCCCATTAGCCTGTTTGACAGCTTGCTGTCTGAGACCCTCTAATGTGGGACAGGTTTGCTGTGCCACACTCAGCTCCTCTCTGGCAGGCCCCCCTTCACCCAAAAGCTCAGCAGTGTCTGCTTCCAGCTCCTCTGGTGTAGGTTCTGCACAGGGAGGGAATTCTTCTTCCTCAGAAGTTGAATCCACTGTAGAGGGAGGGATAGTAGGAAGTGGTTTGCTTCTACTAACCCTAGCTTTAGGGAGCACTTGGTCCATTGTTCCAGGATCCAAGCTTCCCTGTCCTTTTTGCTTTTTGGCCTGAGCCCTTGTCAAAGCAAAAATATGCCCTGGGATGCCCAGCATTGCTGCATGGGCCTCCAACTCCACATCTGACCAAGCTGATGTCTCCAAATCATTCCCTAATAGACAGTCTACAGGTAAATCTGAAGCTACCACAACTTTCTTTGGACCAGATACCCCCACCCCAGTTGAGATTTACAACAGCCATGGGGTGGCTTTGTGTTATGTTGTGAGCATCGGTTACTTGGTACTGGTGTCCAAGTATGTGTTGTTCAGGGTGCACCAGTTTCTCAATCACCATTGTGACACTGGCACCTGTGTCCCTGTAGGCCTGGACCTCAACACCATTTATTAGGGTTAGTTGCTTGTACTTCTCCAAGTTATGGGGGCAAGCAACCAAAGTGGCTAAGTCAATAGCCCCTTCAGAGACTAAAGTAGCCTCTGTGGTCTCCCTAATTAGACCAACCCCAACTAAATTACCAAAAGTGAGCCCAGCTACTCCCTTGGATTGGCTATTAGTAGGTTTGCTCCCACCACCACTGCTATTAGTAGGGACACTAGGTGTAGCAGTAGGGGTTGTAGTGGTAGGAGCTGTGGTGCCTTTCTTTGGACAACTGGGATCTGTTGTCCAATGGCCTTTTATCTTACATAAATAGCACCATGGTTTCTTTTCCTTGTTCTGATTAAAGGAGGATTTGGACCCACCACCCCCACCAGAGTGTTTTTGTGGGCCTGATGAAGACTCATTTTTAGATTTGTCCCCACCCTTGTCAGAAGACTTACCATCCTTCTTTTTGTTGCCATCTTTGTCACCCCCTGTATGAACTTTTCTGTTCACTCTTGTTCTGACCCATTTGTCTGCCTTCTTTCCCAATTCTTGGGGAGAGGTCAGATCAGAGTCCACCAAGTACTGGTGCAACAAATCAGACACACAATTATTAAGAATATGCTCTCTCAGGATTAAGTTATACAGGCTGTCATAATCAGTAACTTTACTGCCATGTAACCACCCCTCCAAGGCCTTCACTGCCTGGTCAATGAAATCAACCCAGTCTTGTGAAGACTCCTTTTTGGTCTCTCTGAACTTTATCCTGTACTGTTCAGTGGTTAAGCCATAACCATCCAGGAGTGCATTCTTAAGAACTTGGAAATTATTGGCATCATTTTCTTTCACTGTAAGGAGCCTATCCCTACCTTTTCCACTAAATGATAGCCATAGGATAGCAGCCCACTGCTTTTGAGGGACATCCTGTACAGCACAGGCCCTCTCAAGTGCAGCAAACCACTTGTTAATGTCATCCCCCTCCTTATAGGGGGGAACTATCTTGTGCAGATTCCTGGAATCATGCTCTTTTGCAGGATGACTATGGGGAATACTGCTGCTGCCACCATGGGTTTCTAAACCCAACTTCTGTCTTTCCCTCTCTACTTCTAAAGACTGTCTATCCAAATCCAGCTGTTGCTTCTTGAGCTTCAGTCTGGTTTGTTCCACTCTCAATCTATTGAGCTCCCTTTCTAACAATCTGTCATCAGGGTGGGTGGGAGGGACATTTCTAGATACAGAGGTATGATGGGAATGAACAGAAGGAGACCTGTCCCTTACAGAGGGCACCCTAACAGCTTGGCTACCAGTATAATGTGAGAGCACACCATTAGTATGGTGTGATTCAACCTCTGTACCAACTATGCTAGACTGTCTAGTAATGGGCAGGCTGAGAAGTTTCTTTCCTGAACCTTTTCCTGGGGGAGTCCCTGGATCAGATTGAGAACCATTAGATACTTTTTCTACAGATTGGGCACTTATGGCCTTATCCTGTACTCTAAGCATATTAATTAACAGTTCTAAGGCAGGATTCTTCCCTACACTCAAACCTCTCTCTATGCAGAGACTCCTTGCTCCTTTCCAGCTAAGGTGATCATATGCAAGTTTGGACAGTTCAACATTTTTGCCTGTGCCAGACATTTTTTAGAGAGAGTTAAAGTGATAGAAAAAGAGAAAAAAGTTTTCAGAACTTTTTGGAAAGACAGAAAAACTTTTTAAACTTTTAAGAACTTTTTGAAAGTTTAGAAGTACTTTTCAGCACTTAGAAAAGAGTGAAAAGAGGAAATGCAAAACTTTTTGGCTATGTGTATATACACTGACCTTGTTTTGTATATTTTTCTCTTATGAAAAGTACAATGACAAGAGTGGTAAGTAGTCTCAAGCACTTATCCCACCACTGCACAACCAATGTAGGAGGCTGGACTGGCTTGTAGTGAGTACCAAGGGGTACTTGCACCTTGCACCAGGCCCAGTTATCCCTTATTAGTGTATAGGGTGTCTAGCAGCTTAGGCTGATAGATAATGGTAGCTTAGCAGAGCAGCTTAGGCTGAACTAGGAGACGTGTGAAGCTACTACAGTACCACTTAGTGTCATATGCACAATATCATAAGAAAACACAATACACAGTTATACTAAAAATAAAGGTACTTTATTTTTATGACAATATGCCAAAGTATCTTAGAGTGTACCCTCAGTGAGAGGATAGGAAATATACACAAGATATATATACACAATAGCAAAAATATGCAGTATAGTCTTAGAAAACAGTGCAAACAATGTATAGTTACAATAGGATGCAATGGGGAAACATAGGGATAGGGGCAACACAAACCATATACTCCAGAAGTGGAATGCGAACCACGAATGGACCCCAAACCTATGTGACCTTGTAGAGGGTCGCTGGGACTATTAGAAAATAGTGAGAGTTAGCAAAATAACCCTCCCCAAGACCCTGAAAAGTGAGTGCAAAGTGCACTAAAGTTCCCCTAAGGACAAAAGAGTCGTGTTAGAGGAATAATGCAGGGAAGACACAATCCAGCAATGCAACAACTGTGGATTTCCAATCTAGGGTACCTGTGGAACAAGGGGACCAAGTCCAAAAGTCACAAGCAAGTCGGAGATGGGCAGATGCCCAGGAAATGCCAGCTGCGGGTGCAAAGAAGCTTCGACTGGACAGAAGAAGCTGAGGTTTCTGCAGAAACAAAAAGGGCTAGAGACTTCCCCTTTGGTGGACGGATCCCTCTCGCCTTGTAGAGTCGTGTAGAAGTGTTTTCCCGCCGGAAGGACGCCAACATGCCTTGCTACACGCAAATCATGCGTTTGGCGTTTTTGGACGCTGCTGGGGCCCAGGAGGGACCAGGAGGTTGCAAATTGGACCTGAAGAGAGAAGGGACGTCGAGCAAGACAAAGAGCCCTCACTGAAGCAGGTAGCACCCGGAGAAGTGCCAGAAACCGGCACTACGAGGATGCGTGAAACGGTGCTCGCCGAAGTTGCACAAAGGAGTCCCACGTCGCCGGAGACCAACTTAGAAAGTCGTGCAATGCAGGTTAGAGTGCCGTGGACCCAGGCTTGGCTGTGCACGAAGGATTTCCGCCGGAAGTGCACAGGGGCCGGAGCAGCTGCAAAGTCGCGGTTCCCAGCAATGCAGCCCAGCGAGGTGAGGCAAGGACTTACCTCCACCAAACTTGGGCTGAAGAGTCACTGGACTGTGGGGGTCACTTGGACAGCGTCGCTGGATTCGAGGGACCTCGCTCGTTGTGCTGAGAGGAGACCCAAGGGACCGGTAATGCAGCTTTTTGGTGCCTGCGGTTGCAGGGGAAAGATTCCGTCGACCCACGGGAGATTTCTTCAGAGCTTCTGGTGCAGAGAGGAGGCAGGCTACCCCCACAGCATGCACAAGCAGGAAAACAGTCGAGAAGGCGGCAGGATCAGCGTTACAGAGTTGCAGTAGTCGTCTTTGCTACTATGTTGCAGGTTTGCAGGCTTCCAGCGCGGTCAGCGGTCGTTTCCTTATCAGAAGGTGAAGAGGGAGATGCAGAGGAACTCGGCTGAGCTCATGCATTCGTTATCTAAAGTTTCCCCAGAGACAGAGACCCTAAATAGCCAGAAAAGAGGGTTTGGCTATTTAGGAGAGAGGAAAGGCTACTAACACCTGAAGGAGCCTATCACAAGGAGTCTCTGACGTCACCTGGTGGCACTGGCCACTCAGAGCAGTCCAGTGTGCCAGCAGCACCTCTGTTTCCAAGATGGCAGAGGTCTGGAGCACACTGGAGGAGCTCTGGACACCTCCCAGGGGAGGTGCAGGTCAGGGGAGTGGTCACTCCCCTTTCCTTTGTCCAGTTTCGCGCCAGAGCAGGGGCTAAGGGGTCCCTGAACCGGTGTAGACTGGCTTATGCAGAATTGGGCACATCTGTGCCCAACAAAGCATTTCCAGAGGCTGGGGGAGGCTACTCCTCCCCTGCCTTCACACCATTTTCCAAAGGGAGAGGGTGTCACACCCTCTCTCAGAGGAAGTTCTTTGTTCTGCCATCCTGGGCCAGGCCTGGCTGGACCCCAGGAGGGCAGCTGCCTGTCTGAGGGGTTGGCATCAGCAGCAGCTGCAGAGAAACCCCAGGAAGGGCAGTCTGGCAGTACCAGGGTCTGTGCTACAGACCACTGGGATCATGGAATTGTACCAACAATGCCAGGATGGCATAGAGGGGGCAATTCCATGATCATAGACATGTTACATGGCCATATTCGGAGTTACCATGGTGGAGCTACATATAGGTAGTGACCTATATGTAGTGCACGCGTGTAATGGTGTCCCCGCACTCAAAAAGTTCAGTGAATTGGCTCTGAACAATGTGGGGGCACCTTGGCTAAAGCCAGGGTGCCCTCACACTAAGTAACTTTGCACCTAACCTTTACCAGGTAAAGGTTAGACATATAGGTGACTTATAAGTTACTTAAGTGCAGTGTAAAATGGCTGTGAAATAACGTGGACGTTATTTCACTCAGGCTGCAGTGGCAGGCCTGTGTAAGAATTGTCAGAGCTCCCTATGGGTGGCAAAATAAATGCTGCAGCCCATAGGGATCTCCTGGACCCCCAATACCCTGGGTACCTCAGTACCATATACTAGGGAATTATAAGGGTGTTCCAGTAAGCCAATGTAAATTGGTAAAAATGGTCACTAGCCTGTCAGTGACAATTTGGAAAGAAATGAGAGAGCATAACCACTGAGGTTCTGATTAGCAGAGCCTCAGTGAGACAGTTAGTCACTACACAGGTAACACATTCAGGCACACTTATGAGCACTGGGGCCCTGGGTTACCAGGGTCCCAGTGACACATACAACTAAAACAACATATATACAGTGAAAAATGGGGGTAACATGCCAGGCAAGATGGTACTTTCCTACAAGTGCCCCTTTCCATAAGTCTGGCCCAGGTGTCTTACACCTTATAAGAAAGAATCAGTATGTCTCAAGTCATGAAGAATTAAAGCAAAATCTGTAGTGAGAAATTAAATACACCCAAAAGAAACATAAGCAATTGCACCTTTGCACATCCAATAGGGCAGAATTTAGTGTGCAATTGAATGCACACATAGGCGTTCATAAATGCCGTTTGCATGCAGAAAAGCTGTTTATCACATGTAAATCAGACCTTTTGACTTTCCAGGTGCTGAGGAAAGGTAGCAAATAGGATTGTGTTCCATGTAAAATGTGTAGAGGAGATATTGATTATGACAAACAGCTGATGATTAATTGTACTTTTAAGACGTAAAATAGTTCCTCACTCATGCCTCAAGTTTTATTACCGGGAAGGGGGATTCTTACATAAAATAGCCAATTGTATGATGTGCGAAAGTAATCCGCTTCTTGGCGGAGCCACAAAATGCTGGTGAATATTATAGTACATCTTGTAGACAGTTTCGTTGTGAAACCAGATTTGAAATTCGCAGGTTTGCACTGTCACAATCCACATTTACAAGTTATACGTCACATGACGACACAGTGACTTGCAAAGTTCAATTGACAACTACGTCATTACACAATGCTGGTCCTCTCTCCCTTGCTTATTAAAATGGGGAGCAAATACAATCAAGTGTTTGCAGTTATTAACACCGATGCAGTGGCTTCCCTTCTTGATGTAAAGTTAAAGTTTATGTTCAGAAGACAAACTAGCATATGGAGTTAGAATCTGATATGTGATTAATTTTCAGGTCACGGGATCGAATATTGTCAAGCATGATTCAACTTTTCCTTGTTCTGTGTATGATACAACGAGTAAGATTAATATTGATAATGCTAATAGTGTCCATGTTGGAATACTCCTTTAAGGTATTTTGATATGCAGATCATCTAACTCACGATAAAAAACAAAGTTAGGCGCTAGGCCACCTGAGGTTTGTAATACATTTTTTTAGGAGAGGGAAGTTGCTTTGTACTGATGTTTGTCAAGGTCCACTTGGACGGAGGTCCTTCCTTCCCTTTCCTACAAACCTACATCTGGAGGGAATCACTTGTGTACAGGCATATCAGAAGTGTTTGCAGGGACTGGGACAGAAAACACAATGCATCTGGTGCTATGTACTGGTATTATCCATGGTAGATGCTTCTTCATTAATAAATAAAGCAAGATTTATTATATAGAATATCAATAATTGTTGCAGGACGAATTTAGGGCCCTGAAAATAGTGAGACCTGGAAAATAATGATTCCCTTGGTACTCCCAATTCATGGGCCTGCTCGTACACTACGTTAAAGTATTAGCTCTCAGAATACAAAGAGTGGCCTTCATGCATAGCTCTAAAAAAATGAATGTTTTACACGCAACCCATTAAACTTTGAGAAACTGAGAAAAACAAAACTCTTTAGCAGTGAATGTCAATGCTGCCCTTTGAACATGACTTTCATTTTTTGACATTAGGCCTTCCACTGCTGGTACACCAATTGCCATTAACACCTGTTATCTACAGTGCTTGGAAATGATAGAAGTGTGGCATATAACACTATGTAAAAATAATTAGCATTAAGTTACATTTAAGCAAATGTATTCTTCAGTTTCTTTGGAGTACCTCACACACACCATACTGCCTTTAAGGATTTGTCATGAGAGATAATGGGGTAGAAAGATACACTAGGGCCTCATTTACTAAGTATTGGTGCAGGGCAACACAGCAATTTGTTTTCTGTACCGCCTTGCATGAAAACAAAAGGGCAGGAATGCGCTGTATCTACAAGATACAGCACATTCATGTCCTTGTCCCCTGCGCTGGCGCAAAAATGGCTGCCTAGTGTCATTACAGACACCCTTCCACCATGGTACAAGGGTGCCTGCATTGTAGGGATGACTGTTTATGTGCAGGAGGGGACACCTTCCTGCACATAAACAGTTATTAATGACGTTTTCCTCCTTCTATGTGTGCTGTAGAATGCAGTACACATGGGGTTAAAAACAAGGAGAAATAATGTTATTTCTCCCTATTGCACCTCTTTAATGCCACCCCTCAGGTGGTGTACGACTTTGACCCAGTCCCAGACTTGTAAATCTGAGAATGCATCAGATTCCGTTGTTTTCCATGGGTGTTGCATGGGAACAGCCACAGCAACACCAATGGAACACACCTTTCCTGCAGTGTTATGTGTGAAAAGGGTCCATATTTACAAGACCATGAAAAGTCACATAAGGTGGCTTTGCATGGCCTTGTAAATATGGGACAGCACACTGTGCCACCGGAACATAAACAAAATGATGCTCCCGTGGTGCAGAGTGCGCTAGGGTCTCGTAAACTTTGGCTCTGACCCAGTAAGTTCTGCCTATAACCTTGTCCTTTACATGTAGTGTAAAATTCCAGTTCTGTGTGAATTTGTATGTACTTTTCATCAGCCTTTTAAGTAAGACCAAGTGCTTGTAATAGGATATGCCCTTGGACCATAGTCTTTCCATGATCTTTAGTGTAACCATTAAACTTAGTAAGGTAAACAAGTGTTCATTGGAGACCGGAAAGGAGATACAGTTTGAGAATATTTTGTATTTTGAGGGGTTATTTATACCCTGGTACAAAATCCACCGGTCTGCTGGGGTGGCGAAATCTCCACCTTCTAGGGGAAATCTCTATGATGCAAATGGAGCCTCCACCACCACACCTTCCATCCCAAACATGTTTTGCATGGCAAACATGAGCATAGAAAATGAGTTAAGGTCACACCATCCTCAATAGTGCAGGGCAATTGTCACTGTGACTTGGAGGCTGTTTGGTGAATAGACCTCCAGATCAGAGGTTTGTACTGGCAGAACCAGTGGAGACTGTTGATGTAAACCTGTTTCTTCCACTGACTCTTTGAGCAAGGGTTCTGCAAGTTTGGTGTGGTGAGAGCACCTCTGATATACAGAGATGCTCCCGCTCTACCAAACTCAAAATAAGGCCTTTGTCTTGTCGGAATCCCTGGTCCTTGTAGACATTTTTTAACTGCAACCATGTTTATAAGTGAAATCAGTGAAACAAACTACATAGGAGTTATTTGTTTTCCAAACAGGAGCGGGTTAACATGCATATGTCTGATTTGGAACCTTGGTGTCTTTTCTTAAGTGAGAAATAACTGAAATACTAAAAGATACCTGGCCAGATTTATCTAGACCTTGTGTTGGTGCATTGGCACAAAAAGGGATGAAAACTGGCACAAGGGGCCTGATTTAGAGCTTAGCGGAGGGGTTACTCTGTTACAAACGTGATGGAGATCCCATCCACTATATTACAATTCCATCATAGTCTATGGAACATCTAATATCGCGGACTGGATATCTGTCATGTTGTGATGGAGTGACCCCTCTGCCAAACTCTAGTTCAGACTCAAAGTCTTGGGGCCAGTTTATCAAGGATTTGTGCTGATGCAGTATCCCAAAAAGTGATGCAAACCGGTGTAAAATTGCGAATTGAGATTCACCTACTAGTGCAAATCTTGATTTCAGCTAGAAGGATGCCCTAAAGAAACTAAAAAAAGTGCTTTGAACTATTTTGTGACAAGGGGGGCCTCCCATGAGTGCCACACAGGCCCTTTCTGTGCCTCCTCCATCCAGATGAAATGAATGACAAAAGCTTTCTTTTCTCAAATCGTTTCTAAGTTTGCATTCGTGCTGTAATGTACAATACACATAGAAAGTTAGAAACGTTTTAATATAAGCTTAAGCATAGTATTTTGTACTAGAATGGTACTCTTTTGCCACAAAATCTATGCTAAACCTCATGCACACACCCTTGCACTATGGTGCAAGCATCTATGCAAAGCACAAGGCAGCTTAAAGTGTGCTATGGGGATAGAGGAACAGCATCATATCCTATTAAATATGGTACTGTCCTGCCTTCTCCCTTTCAAAAGACGCAGCTCAGCAACTTTAGTCGCTGCCCTTCATGGAGTGAGCAGTAAGCAAATTTGCTCCGCTGTTTCTCCTAACAAGTAGAGAGAGATCTGCAGACCTTCATAGCCCTGCTGTATTAGTGGAATTTGAGGCTTCACATATAGAGTTAATGCTATACCTTTAGCTCTTACAATGTGGAACCTTCAGCTCTTACTCAGTAGTCACCTGTGGTTGTATATACAATCCCCAAAGAACTGTCTGTATGACCCAGCCTTCAAGCATGGACCTTCTAGAATAAGTGACCACACAGTGAAGATCGTGAAAATTTGCATGTACCAAGATGAACACTTTACTCAACTAGAACACGATAGAGAAGAAACCCCTATCTTTATGACGAGAATAATTTTTGTGAAAAAGATTTTTTTAAGTTTTTTTAGGAACACTCACTGGAAACTTCAGCTTACTGACAATAGCGTTGCTTGTTTACAAAACAAAGTAGTTGTTGTGAAACCCGCAGAAGGGTCCCAGCAAAGATATCAACCTGGATTCTGACAGCTGTGTAATACTAAGAGATCCAACATTCAAGTTGTGTCAAGTTTAATCTTCTAAAATGAGAGACCATGTCATCTTGGTCTGTGAGACCTATTTGCTGCCTTTAACCTAATCTACCACCATTCCCTTCCTGACACTCTGACTGTTTCGGCTTCAGTGGAATTGTTATTCACTGGTTCAAACTACACCTAGAGGACAGATCCCAGGCAGTCCAGATGGGCACCTCCAGTTCCGAAACCTTCCTCTCACTGTGCAGCTCCTCAATCCATTGCTCAATCCTCTTCTTCAGCTACAACTTGTAATAAAGTGCCTCTCAGCCATACAGGTAGGCAAAGCCATGGCTTCTCATCAATACTTCAGTGGCCTCTCACTGTCCCTGAAGGTGTCTTCTGGCTATGACACAGGCCCCCTGATGGATAGCCTTTTCACCATTCAAGCATGAACATCCAAATGTTACTGTAGATGGAATCTGAACTCATAGCCAATGACTGTAAACAACAACAGGTGTAAAACTGGATCTTAAAGATGAATATAGACAGTTTCATTACTTGACCCACTGACACACTAAAGGCCTGATCGAGATTTTGGTGGATGAATTACTCCATCACAATGGTGACGGATATCCCGTCCGCTGAAATAAATATCCCTTTGGATATAATGAGTTTTATATTTTACCGGATGGGATATCCATCACCGTTGTGACAGAGTAACTCATCTGCCAAGATCTCAATCATGTCCAAAATATTTGTGCTTCCACATCAACATCTAACTCAGGTTGTGAGTAACTTAGCAAACATGGTTGGACTGGCTTATAGGGCAATCAAGACAATTTGTTATGAACAATAACACTCTAATTGTTATTGGCCAGACTGCTATCATCCATCATATGTAATTTCACAAAATTTATGAAGTTGCACGTTGCTTTTTTCTGCACCCCAAACATTGGCCCCATCAAGGTCAAATCCATTGAGTCTACCATACCTTGCAAAACACTTATACGGCATGTCTTTACAAGTTCAATACTGCCCTTATTTCCAAACATGGGCAACCTTTTTAGCTTTTTAAATCACTAATAGAGGCCACTTTTATTTTGGGGTCCGGTCCTATTTTCTGTTTGCTCATAAAGCAAAGATCCTCTGGCATCAGCTGTCTCTAGTCTACAAAATGACATCTTTCTTTGGGAAGCAGATATAAAAATAGCAATGCAGGCACTATAAAACCTTCAACTCAATTGAGGCAATGTGCTGCTGGCCAGCATTGCAGGGACCCACCTGACTCCACAGAGGAGTGTACTACGTGCAGTAGCCCCTATTAATATTTGCCTTTATAAGCATGGTAGAATCACACCGACTTTGGCTCCTACTATCTGTTTGCTTCACATTCAGGACATGCTGCATTATCTAAAGAGTAGTCGATGTCAACATTCCACTATAATAGGTAAAGGTTGAAAACATATTTTCATGCAACACCTCGCTGTGATAATATTCCATTCCTCGCTGTACTACTCTCTCGATCCCAACCTATTCACCACTAACCCTTTTTTCCAAAGTCCATACGGCAAACCCCAGGTCGATATTGTGTGCCTCTCTGCTGTACAGCATGATGTTGTGATTTACCTAGATTCAAACTATATACGTCACAGGCATAAATACATATAAATGTACAATTCCATAAACCATGCTATGCTATCACAAGAGACTGTCACACACTTAGAGCTCCTTTTCATGAAACACACAATATATGTGTGCAAGCCTTTCACACATTTCTAGCAGTTTTCTACCACACATTCAGATCACTGCTACCATTTTTGTAGTAGCCAACAACTGTGTCAGTCAACGAGTGGAAACATTTTAGGGAAATATATCCAGTAGCCTGTGTGGCATTGCTCACGATAAACCAATGAACTAAATCAGATCCATTTTCCTCAACCTCACAAAAGTAAAAATGTAGTAGCTGAATGAAGTGTGTTTTAATATTCAGAGGCGTAGATGTCAGTGGTGTTTGGCAGGTTTAGGGGTCCACAAAAAAACAATTGTGATGTAATTTACTGCCCAAACAGCAGGCAGTGGGATTTAATTTTCCTGTTTGCTCTCTTGCTACACCATTGTCCATATTCTTGGATTCATTTCAATCTGTATTCTGATCGAATGAAATATACTAAACTATAATAATTTTGTATCAGTGGCATTTGCTGTACTTCATTTTTTCATTTCATTTGTAAATTTCCTGCACAGATTCTAGTATACGGAATGGGCTGGCGGGTGGGGGGAGGAGGAGGGCTTTTGCTGCACAAAGTATGCAGTATGTTTGGCCGACCATGTTGGGCCGGCCAAACAGACATGCAAACTTTGCATGTTCTCTACCCGGCTGTATTGCACAGCTGAGTGGAGAATATGCCTAGGCTCCCACCCCCAATCTGAGCGGCAAAGCAGGATGCTTAGACCAATCACAACACTGCTATCATGCTGGTGACCGCAGCGTCGTGATTGGCTGGGAGACTGTGTGAGCCAGGAAGAGGACAAAGGGGAGATAAACACATCTCTCCTGAGGGTAAGCTTTTAAAAAATATATATATATTTCCCACCCCCTTTGAGTGGCAGCCGCCACTGGTGCTAAGGTCTCTGGTGCACCTAAATCTCACTATTCAGGGACAGGGGTGTATTTAATGCTTTCAAAGGGGCTTAACTTTGTATATCATCTTCTTATTTACAAATATTTAGAGTGATATGGGGAAATATATAAAATGGAAATGTATACATTACACACTTCCTCCAACAATTTGCATGGATTTGCAAAGGTTACGAAATTCACATCTCTCCAATACCACACATGGGAATCCACCAAGTTGTAGAGTTCAAGACACAGGACTATTGAGTACTGGCAGACTCTTTTACTATCAAAAAACATTGTTTTTGTTTGCATTAAAGGTGAAAATGTGCCTTCATGACTTGTAGCTGTCTGTTCGAGACCTTATCTAACCATACATACACGAGTGAAGCACAGAAAAGCAGCTTTTCAGTAGCCTCTTTAACTAATGGCATTCTTTACAAGTTGCAATTGGAAGCGGGGGGTTGTTCATAAATCCACAGAATTTCATGAAAGGATACATGGGGCTTTAGGTAGGGTATTGTGGTAAACTCTGCCATTTTCTGCCACTCCTCCTCTCGCTGCATTGGTACCGTAGAGGCACCCCTTATCATCCTCCCACTCATATAGTGCAAGATGCTGATGCATGCACGTGCACAGTGGCCATTTTGTAATGGCATTTGATTTATTATTATTTTTTTTATATATCACAAGTTAGCCATTGTTTCTTTTAAAAGAAAACACAAGTAACACCAATAACAGATTTTCTACATGCATGCAACCATGCACACTGGCAATCTTGTAATATTCCCATTGTTTTTTGGGGTCAGTACATAGAGGGATGTAAGCGTACAAAAAAGGGTGCTACAAGAGTACTAATTTATGTTCTCATACATGCCTTTGTAAATCATCCCCATTGACTCTAAGAATTAGGATTTCAAAATATTGGTCCATAGAGTACTTAGATGTACTAACATGTACTAACAGTAAGAATACCAATTTCCTAATTGCGAACCACAGAATTGGACCATTGGACCTGAGCTCGCCCCCCACGACCACAGCACCAACCTGCTGCCTCCTGCCTCTGTCCCCCGACCACGCTGCCGTTTGCGTGTTCGAGGCCCTCCTCCACCCGCAGGCATCCTCCTGCGCCTCATCCCTGGGGTCTAGTGGGCTCTGACTAGTTTCACTTGACCCGTGTGCCGCTTTCCGCCGTCCCGTAAGTGTTTTTTCGTTTTTTTCGTTGTTTTTCAGCGCCTCGCCGCCGGCGCTTCTGCCCCCTTTGTGCCCCCCTGATTGCTGTCTCCCCGATCGCATATTGTGCCATTGTGTTTTTCTGATTGTGTGCTTTTCCTATTGTAACTGCTTGTATTTTGCTCATTTTCACTGTTTTGGCCCTTGTGCGCTCCCCGCTCCCTGCCGCTGCCTCCCTGCGGCCCCGCCCCCCTCGCGCCCCCATTTGCCGCTCCCTCCCGCCTCCCGCCTCCCAGCTGCTCCTCCCTCCCCCCTCCCTTCTTAATGGCTGGCGCTGCGCGTCGCGAGTGAGCGACCTCTGACCTGTTTCAGGTCCTGAGCTCGCCCCCCACGACCGCAGCACCAACCTGCTGCCTCCTGCCTCTGTCCCCCGACCACGCTGCCGTTTGCGTGTTCGAGGCCCCCCTCCACCCGCAGGCATCCTCCTGCGCCTCATCCCTGGGGTCTAGTGGGCTCTGACTAGCTTCACTTGACCCGTGTGCCGCTTTCCGCCGTCCCGTAAGTGTTTTTTCGTTGTTTTTCAGCGCCTCGCCGCCGGCGCTTCTGCCCCCTTTGTGCCCCCCTGATTGCTGTCTCCCCGATCGCATATTGTGCCATTGTGTTTTTCTGATTGTGTGCTTTTCCTATTGTAACTGCTTGTATTTTGCTCATTTTCACTGTTTTGCCCCTTGTGCGCTCCCCGCTCCCTGCCGCTGCCTCCCTGCGGCCCCGCCCCCCTCGCGCCCCCATTTGCCGCTCCCTCCCGCCTCCCGCCTCCCAGCTGCTCCTCCCTCCCCCCTCCCTTCTTAATGGCTGGCGCTGCGCGTCGCGAGTGAGCGACCTCTGACCTGTTTCAGGTCCTGAGCTCGCCCCCCACGACCGCAGCACCAACCTGCTGCCTCCTGCCTCTGTCCCCCGACCACGCTGCCGTTTGCGTGTTCGAGGCCCCCCTCCACCCGCAGGCATCCTCCTGCGCCTCATCCCTGGGGTCTAGTGGGCTCTGACTAGCTTCACTTGACCCGTGTGCCGCTTTCCGCCGTCCCGTAAGTGTTTTTTCGCTTTTTTCGTTGTTTTTCAGCGCCTCGCCGCCGGCGCTTCTGCCCCCTTTGTGCCCCCCTGATTGCTGTCTCCCCGATCGCATATTGTGCCATTGTGTTTTTCTGATTGTGTGCTTTTCCTATTGTAACTGCTTGTATTTTGCTCATTTTCACTGTTTTGCCCCTTGTGCGCTCCCCGCTCCCTGCCGCTGCCTCCCTGCAGCCCCGCCCCCCTCGCGCCCCCATTTGCCGCTCCCTCCCGCCTCCCAGCTGCTCCTCCCTCCCCCCTCCCTTCTTAATGGCTGGCGCTGCGCGTCCGCGCCGCTGGCGCACCGGAGGCGCGCCAGAGGCAAGCCCGTCTGCGCCCGTCCGCGCCTGGACCGCGCCCAGCACCACACCCCCTGGCCCTCGCGCCCCCCGCATCCGCTACTCGATCAACGAACTCCGCGCCTTCAACCCTGGCCCCTCCACTGAATGCTACCGGGCATCCCCAAAGCACACTAAAGGACCTTTCTCCTGCCGTACCTGCAACTTCTCCTGCATCAGAACGACCATTCCAACTACGAAAACATCCAACCCCAACCACCTGAACTGCATCCTCATCAACACCCGCTCCGCACGAAAACACGCCATCGAGCTCTGGGATTTGCTCGACACCACTGCTCCTGACGTAGCTTTCCTGACCGAAACCTGGTGGAACGACTCCTCGTCTCCGGACATCGCCATCGCCATACCGGACGGCTACAAAATCACCAGAAGAGATCGAACCAACGGAATCGGCGGCGGAATAGCCATCGCTCACAAAGCTACCCTCAAAATCCACACTCACTCGGACGACACCCTCAGGACAGCTGAACACCTCCACTTCCAGATCCACACGGACCCCAACACGACCCTCAGAGGAACCCTCATTTACCGCCCTCCAGGACCAAGAGCCCCCTTCAACGACACCATCGCCGACCTTGCAAGCACCCACGCCCTCGCTTCCCCGGACTACATCCTCCTGGGAGATCTGAACTACCATCTGGAAAATGCCAACGACGTCAACACCGCGTCACTGACCTCCAACCTCCTCAACCTCGGTCTCCGCCAGCTAGTCAACACGCCTACCCACATCGCCGGACACACCCTTGACCCCCTCTTCACCTCTAGCAACCACATTTCCTTCAGCCACACCTCCGAACTCCACTGGACCGACCATCACTGTGTCCATTTCACCTATAAGAAAACCACAGAGCAACACCGCATCCAGCTACCTCCCCACCGCCGCTGGGGCAAAGTCACCCAAGAACAACTGACCAGCACCCTCATCAACAACCTTCCGCCCGACGCAATCGACCCGAGCACAGCCGCCATCAACCTCCATCAATGGATCCTCGACTGCGCCAACACCCTTGCCCCTCTCAAGAAACCCACCACCATCCAAGGAAAGAAAAAACCAGCCTGGTTCACAGACGATCTCACCACCTCCAAAAGCAACTGCCAGAAGCTCAAAAAGAAATGGATCCAAGAACGCACGCCCGACAACCTCGCCGCCCTCAAAAACGCCAACCGCGAACACCACCAACGGATCCGCACCGCCAAGCGCGCCCACTTCACCGAACGCATCAACAACAACGCCCACGACTGCAAAGAACTCTTCGGCATCGTGAAGGAACTCTCCAATCCGAAAGCCAACTCCAACGACATTCCGCCCTCCCAGAAACTCTGCGACGACCTCTCCACCTTCTTCCACCAGAAAATCACCACCATCCACGACAGTTTCAACACCGGTCCTCCGCCAGACCCCACCCCTGACGTCTCCTCCCGCGACTGCCGCCTCGCCGCCTGGACCCACGTGGACGAGGCAGAAACCATTACAACCATGAACACCATCCACTCAGGCTCCCCCACGGACCCCTGCTCCCATCATGTTTTCAACTCAGCCATCGCCACCATCGCCCCCGAACTCCGCAAGATCATCAACCTCTCCTTCACTTCTGCCACCTTCCCGGACAGCTGGAAACACGCAGAAATCCAACCCCTCCTCAAAAAACCCAAGGCTGACCCCAACGACCTCAAAAACTTCCGTCCGATCTCTCTCCTCCCTTTTCCAGCGAAAGTCATCGAGAAGATCGTCAACACCCAGCTCACCCACTTCCTCGAAGACAATTCCATCCTGGACCCCTCACAATCCGGATTCAGACGAAACCACAGCACTGAGACTGCCCTCCTCGCCGCCACAGATGACATCAGACATCAAATGGACAACGGCGAAACCTCAGCCCTCATCCTCCTCGACCTATCAGCCGCTTTCGACACCGTCTGCCACCGCACCCTACTGACCCGCCTCCAGGAAGCCGGCATCCAAGATAAAGCCCTCCACTGGATCTCATCCTTCCTCTCCGACAGAACGCAGAGAGTCCGCCTCTCCCCTTTCCGCTCCAAAGCCACCAACCTCATCTGCGGCGTCCCACAAGGATCCTCCCTCAGCCCTACGTTGTTCAACGTCTACATGGCCCCCCTCGCTCAACTGGCCCGCCAACATCATCTCAGCATCATCTCCTACGCCGACGATACCCAGCTCGTCCTCTCCCTGACCAAAGACCCGCTCACCGCCAAAACAAACCTCCACGAGGGACTAAAATCCATCGCCGATTGGATGAACAACAGTCGCCTGAAACTCAACTCCGACAAGACGGAAGTCCTCATCCTCGGACGCACTCCCTCGGCCTGGAACGACTCATGGTGGCCCTCCGCCCTCGGACCCCAACCCACCCCTACCAGCCACGCAAAAAACCTCGGCTTCATCCTGGACTCCGCCCTCACCATGTCCAAACAGGTCAGCGCCGTCTCCTCCTCCTGCTTCAACACCCTTCGAATGCTCCGCAGAATCTTCAAGTGGATTCCAACAGAAACCAGAAAGACGGTGACCCAGGCCCTCGTCAGCAGCAGACTTGACTACGGCAACGCACTCTACACAGGCATCCCAACCAAAGACATCAAACGCCTCCAACGTATCCAAAATGCCTCCGCCCGACTGATCCTCGACATACCCCGCCGAAGTCACATCTCCCCTCACCTAAAGGAACTCCACTGGCTTCCGGTAGACAAGAGGATCACCTTTAAACTCCTGACCCACGCTCACAAGGCACTTCACAACACCGGACCCTCCTACCTCAACACCAGACTCAACTTCTACACTCCAACACGTCAACTCCGATCCGCCAACCTCGCCCTCGCCATCGTACCCCGAATCCAGCGCAAGACATCCGGCGGCAGATCCTTCTCCTTCCTCGCCGCCAAGACCTGGAACTCTCTCCCCACATCTCTTCGCCAGACCCAGGACCTCCTCGCTTTCAGAAGGCTCCTCAAGACCTGGCTCTTCGACCGCTAAATCAGCAGCCCCCCCCCCCACCCCCGCCCTCAGCGCCTCGAAACCCTGACGGGTACATAGCGCGCTCTATAAATACTATGATTGATTGATTGACCATTTGTGACCAGAAAAAATAATTTTTGGATGTATTAAACCCTATTTTGCAATTCGGTAACCCATTACTAAATTGCAAAGTTGGTTAGCGATTCTATATTAGGAAGGGGCGTGTTAAGGGCATCCCTTCCTAATAGCGACTTGCAGTGGTATGTATGAATGTTTTGCTGCTGCATTGCTGTCGCAAAACATTCACGTTTTTACCACCAAATTCAATTTGGTGGTAACCCATTTGCAAACGGGAAGCGGTCCCCAAGGTACTCCTTAACCATTGTAAATGCACGCAAAATGTTTTTTTAAGAGCAGCCTACTCTTAGAAAATGAAACTGAAATGTTTAATTTGTCTTTTTGAAATACATCCCATTTTTCATTAACGAAAAAGGGATGAATTAAAAAAACGTTGCTTCATTTAAAAACAAACACAGACATGTGGTCTGCTGTCCCGAGCAGGTCACAATCCCTGTGATTTTAGAGATTCCCAATGGGTCGCAATTTGTGACCTACCTCATGACCATTAATGAGGTAGGTCAATTGCGACCCAGTGGGCATCACAAACAGTGTAAAACATACTGTAGTAAATAGCTGTTTGCGATTTCCTAGTTGTGAATTGGAAGATGCACAATAAGACATCGCAAAAATGAAGCTACGTACATCTACCCCTAAAGGCTTTACTCCTTAAAACCAATTCCGAATAGGTCGCAAATTAGCCTACCTTATGAATATTAATGAGGTAGGTTGCAATTCGCGACCCATTAGGAATCGCAGCCATCACAAGGATGGTGGCCTGATGAGGTCAGTAGACAACCATGTCTGAAATTACTTTTTAATAAAGCAATCTTTTTTTGTTTTATTTCAATGCATCCTGTTCTCTTAAAAGAAAACCTGTGTGTTTAAAACGAAAAAAATGAAACTTTGAAGTTTCGTTTTTTAAGAGTAGGCAGTGGTCCGTGGGACAACTGCCTGCACTTAAAAAAAAAAAATTCAACATTCTCAAAGGGGAAAGGGTCCTAAGGTGACCCCTTCCCATTTGTGAATCGGTTACAACAACTTTTAAAATGGTGATCAATTATTACTGTTTTGCAACTGAAATTTGGTCACAAACCTGTAATACAAACCAAACCGATTCAGTATTTGGAAGGGAAGCCCAAAACACGTCCTTTCCGAATACCAAATCACAAATGAAAATTGCAATTGGCAACAAGTCACTGAATTGCATTTTGTACATTAGAAAAAGCATTTTCCCTTCCCAAACAGCCTGATTTGTTTGCAACAGGATAAATGCTTTGCACATCTGGCCTTTACTTCTGTGCTTTCATTATTGTGAATTTTTATGTTCCAGATGGTAAGTAAAGAGTTTCCCCTGAAAAACCAAGCTGTAATACATATCTGTAAAGCACACTATCACCAGCAAGGGTATCCTGGTGCTGAGCAGGTGGTTGTGCCTGGCCTTGCCTGGTAGTTTGGTTAATTGAAAAGCCAGGCCTTCAGCTTCTTACTGAATTCAAGAAGCAAACAAAAGCCTGTTTTAATTATCAATTTAAACGACATACTTTTACAGCCAACTCAAATATATATGCTTCTTGAGTTAGTGAAAATGCTATCCACTGCAAAAGCACAGCCGATATTTTCACTCGAAGGTCACTGGCAAGTTCTATCGCCTGCATGGCGTCGCCATTTTGTTGACGAGGAAGCCTCCCAGGGCTCTTTAAGATGATCCCAGCCTGCTCGGCTCTCCTTGTGTCTGACGTTAGTGTCCCTCTGTCCCCCCCTCCTCCCATCAGACTAATTATCAACTCATTAAAACTGTCCTGATGAATTATGTTACAACATTAGGCGGGAGCCGAGAATAAATGCTCACTTAAGCATTGAGGAGGAAGTAGGAGAGCGACATAGAGCTTACTACTTCTGTCAACACGGCAGCTGAAGTTAACCTGATCTGACCACGCTCGACGCGCATGCAAAAAAAATTCATAAATATTTCATCTGAAATGAATTTTAGATTGATATAAACATGCTCTTGGGAGGAATTGGCTTGCTAATGTTCACCGTCTCCAAAGAAACCGAAATCCTCTTTAAGGGTATGTCTTATGCATGTCTGACTCAGTGTTATTGTGTCTTTGGAATCAGGGAGGCGCAGGGGCAGCCGCGGGACATCTGCTGGCGAGAGGAGGTTGGCCAAAGGACGAACTAAATGCAGTATCGTTGGAAAATGCTTCTGAAATTGCGTATTAGCCATTTTGATTTCATTTTGACTTGGATACCTAATTTTATTTTCTTGGAGGGATGGAGGGTCTCAGTTGGGAAGAATTTAGTATTAGACAACCTCCACAAATCATACGCTTTTATGTGCATATGTACTACAGTTTAGTTATCTGATTGGATTAAATCTGAATTATTTCAGAATGGACATTGTAACAGTAGCAGGCAGCCTTTACATTACGTAGCATGTTGTTTTCTAAGCAGATCTAAATCTTGCACTGCTCCTAAAATGGTTCTCAGAAAGTAGTACCTAAAAGACAAAAATAGCTCTATATTTGTGAGGTTTTACTGTTTAAGATGTTGTTGTATGTTAAAAAAGTAACAATTCCAGACGCTGGGCCCTTAGAAAACGTAAGAACTTCTAATGAAATAAAGATTTAAGGGCCAGATGTACAAAGCGTTTTGCATGGCTCAAATTGTGAAATATGCAGTTCGCACTATGCAAAACGCGCATCGCGATGCACATTCCCATTTTGCAAGTCGGTGCCGACTCGCAAAATGGGAATGCGACTCGCAAATAGGAAGGGGTGTTCCCTTCCTATTTGCGATGCGCACTGCGATGCAGAATTGCTTTGTGACCGCAAACGCGATCGCAAAGCAATTTGCAGTTGGCACCCATGTCAAGTGGGTGCTAACTCATTCTCAAAAGGGAAGGGGTCCCCACGGGACCCCTTCACCTTTGTGAATGTCGCCAAAAATATTTTTTCAGAGCAGGCAGTGGTCCAATGGACCACTGCCTACTCTAAAAAAATGAAACCAAATGGTTTCATTTTTTCTTTTGTATTGCAACTCGTTTTCCTTTAAGGAAAACGGGCTGCAATACAAAAAAAAAACTGCTTTATTAAAAAAGCAGTCACAGACATGGAGGTCTGCTGTCTTCAGCAGGCCACCATCCCTGTGAGTGCAGGCAATTGCAAGGGAGTCACAAATTGCGACCCACCTCATTAATATTAATGAGGTGGGTCTTTGCGACCCTCTTGCGATTCGCAGATGGTGTTGAGAGAGCGTAGTTTATATAATCTATATTAACATGAAACATTTATATATTAATGTATAACAATGCTACATAGAAAACAATAATAATAGCGGTTTTGCTTAAACGTGCACTTGAATTATGACCACGGTGTGTGGCCACCAGTGTATACGCAAACTAATAATGATGAGAAAATTGTTCATGTTATGATTAATCAAGTTTATATTAACATTTATGATATTGCATTTATATTGAAAATCTTATAAGCCTTAAGTTAGCGTGAGCTGTGGGTTTTTTAGCTGCCTAGCTCTCATATTAAATGCATTTTTCTGTTTTCCAGTGTGCTGACTCGCAAAGGGTCATGACCCTGCAAATGTTCTTTTTCTTCAACTTGGAAGATGAATGTATCTATGTGATTCCGTTCCGAAGCGCATATTTTGGTGCCCTAGTTTAAGTTTTGTATACAAAATTGAAACAAATGTAGATTAATGTAATGTACAAGGACATTTAGACCAATGGACAATGGATCTGCTGACCCGAGAAGACGTGCCAAGGTATGAAGTAACACCGGACGTGCCACCTCCGAAGACGTCAATTATGAAGACCAATCAAAGTGTTATGAATAATTGTGGGGTGACAATTGGGATTACCTAATGTTTAATTTGATAGGTTAAAGATAGTGGGGTATTGTAAATGTCCAATGGAATTTTGGGGGAATGTTCTACGAAAAAGGGATAAAAACCCATGTCACAGAAGGGTCATTGGAACTATGTAGGGAATGCTATTGATTTTATCCAGAAACTCTGTCACTCTGTTTGGTGACTTTGAGACTTATTAAAACCATCCTCACCCATAGACTGCCCATTTTACACTTCTCCTCCTTATGAGGGAAGTGTCCCCTGTGCCTTTAGTTGGGTTCAGAATGATGGCGTTTTGACTGATGTCCTGAAGACGAAGACTGATCCTGTGAGCTGACCTAATCCTTGGAGGGTAATTATGACAATGCAATTGTAATTTGTCTGTTTGCTTTTCCTTTCTAGGTACCAACTGCTCGTTTTGATAGAGACCATAGTCAGATGTTTTCCAAATTGGTGTTCTAAATTGTTTTGCATGAAGCCCAACATGCTAATGCTAATCAGTGGCTAGTACAGGAGTTCACTTAGACTGACGCAAATAGACAAATGACTGACTTTACACTATGCTGAACTGACGCGTACATGACATCTGCTGTATTCTGATCTATGTTTACGCCGTGCTATGTTCTGATGTTTGTGATTCTTGCATTATTGAAATCTTATCACAGTTGCCATATCGTGACTATGTTATTATGCTTCTTGGTATTGAGATTAACCCTTTTGCTCGTAGATTGTAACCAATAGGGAATAAAATACACAAAATTCTATCAAAAGGTGTGGTTATTCATGGCTGAAAAGTCATGGTTGCGTCGTCTATTTGATTAATGTCTTTAACCAAAGTAAAGTGCATTGTTGTGATAAATATTGATGACATTATTGATATAGTGCTTGATATATTGATTAGCTATCTTGTCCTACGGTGTCTCTCCACTAGGTCACAAGATTCGTTGGCCTAAAACGAGTCCTAATGTGTAACAAATTAACATAAAGGGACGCGTTATCAGTGTCATGGACACCATTCTGCATATGATTTTGCGAATCGCAAATTTCGAGTCTCTCCGACTCGCAATTTCCGAGTCACAAAATCATATATACCTACATCTGGCCCTAACTCTTTACACACTCAAGGTGTGAATTATTTCTGCAAGAGAAAATCAAACTGGAGTCAAGAAATCAGGATTTATTGTACTGTTGTAATACACTAAATGTATGGTGATTGCAGTGCTTCAGCCTAAAACAAACATTGGCAAAGCTATTTGATCTAGCCTACAATTTGCAGATATTTCACCGCAAGGCAGGCACTGACTCACTCTCCACGGTGATTGCCGTTTTCTTTTTTTTTTAAGACCCTTTTTCCCTTCTTGTTGGAAATGGTCCTTTCTGCAGGGTCTTCCCCAGACTTTTTGCCTTACTCCTTCAAGTTTTCTGACCTTGTTTTTGTTGACTTTAGGACTCTGGGCACTTTACCACTGCTAACCAATGCTAAAGTGTAGGTGCTCTGTACTCTAAAACATAGTGACATTGGCTTGTCCACAATTGGCACATTTAATTTACTTGTAAGTCGCTAATAAAGTGCACTACATGTGCCCAGGGCCTGTATATTAAATGTTACTTGTGGGCCTGCATACAGACAACATGGTTCTGGAGAACATATTTTGACATTCCTTTATGTTCTATGCTAGTCATACTAGTCAATATTCAGCAATATTCGTATTCCTTAATAAATAAGCAAAAAACGTACTGTGACAAAATAATGTTTTAGTCAGTTGCACAAAGACAACCTAAAGATATTGACACTGTTGTCATCCCATAAGATCTTACAGCAGTGTAATCAAATTCAGAGATCTTAGAAAGGAAAAAGCTCCTCTTAACAAAATGTGTTATAGCAGACCACAATCTAGGATCTGGGTTATATCCACGCACAATGAGAACTTGATAACAATTACAAAGATAGTATGCTTATGAGGAGCAGTCATCAACATTTCGGTATCCAGTGGCCAACTGTTCTGTGAGACAATCATCAGGACACAGTGTTATACAAGATCTAAAAGAGACAAATCCTATACAGAAATAAACAAATCAAACTATCAACCAGTATGTTTCAAAAAATATATTTAAATATTTAAAGGGAGACACCATGTGCAACCCTTGCCTATACCCAATATTTCACAGTGAACATTCCCTGCATGCACCACATAACCAACAGTGACCCGATCAAAAAGTGTACTTCACCTCTCTTATAAAAGGATGCCATCATTGAAAAATGACACTCTTACCAAAATATTGCAGTCAGTGAAATCAATAGCTCACCTCTATAATAGAGACCAAAGAACGAACTGAAATGTCCAGTCCACCCCCACGTTATGTGAAACAAAAATCTAAGAATGCCTCTTACTAACCACTAAGTGCAAGAAGGGGCATGTGTGAATAATCAGTATCTAATTAAAGTTATACTAAAGACTTAGTAAAGTCTCAGTGACTATATCAAACATCCGACTTACATCACCGCCACAGGCAGGAACTGCAACTGTCAGCTCCTCCAATAACATGAAGCGTTTGTTCAAACAAGCAAAAGGGTCGCTATGTTTAAAATATGCATGTCACTATTGTGTGTGTGCAAGTCACATGCTCTCATGTAGGTACGCAGTGGCCATCTTAGAATGGTCAATAAAGCATGTGATATATTACAAAAAAACTATCTCAAAAACAGTCTAAACTTTTGTCTGTAGGGGAATATTGAAAAAAATACAAACAATATTCAACAAAAAAATCATCCAACAATGAACTAATCATCAAAAAACCCACTTAAACAGTCAACATAAATTGCATGCAAAGTGTCAATATACATCTCCTAAATTCTTAATACTGTCCTTTAGAAACAGTTTACATATTAAGGAAGCAAATATAGACAATGTATACCATGTACACAGACCACAAGATACTGTACAACATATCAATGAATATCTCCTTGAAACTTGAGACGGACCCTCACAAACAGTTTACATACTAGGAAAGTAAAGATTTATCCCACATTACCACACACCACAAGGGTACTCGAGTACCAACTCCACAATATGTCTCAGAGGCTGACCAATAACAACCAACCCTCGCTTTAAATTAGGCCTTTCTCATCTCTGTACACAGTCTCAGTAGTCTCAGAGCTGAAAGGTGTCAAAACATACCACAGGTGTGCTGAAATCAAAAGTTAAATGTCTTACCGGTTGGCCAATAAGTGCCATTCAGCCTTTTGATTCAGACCTTTCTTTACCATGTCTGCTAGTCATATCCACTTATTTTCCCTTTTTGTTAGCAATCGTTCCACATCATGGGGGTCATTCTGACCCCGGCGGTCATGGACCGCCGGGGCCAGGGTTGGCGGGAGCACCGCCAACAGGCTGGCGGTGCCCCGCAGGGCATTCTGACTGCAGCGGTTTTGCCGCGGTCAGAAGTGGAAAACCGGCGGTCTCCCGCCGGTTTTCCGCTGCCCATTAGAATCCTCCATGGCGGCGCAGCTCGCTGCGCCGCCATGGGGATTCTGACAGCCCATACCGCCATCCTGTTCCTGGCGGTTCTCCCGCCAGGAACAGGATGGCGGTATGGGTTGTCGTGGGGCCCCTGGGGGCCCCTGCAGTGCCCATGCCAATGGCATGGGCACTGCAGGGGCCCCCGTAAGAGGGCCCCACAAGGAATTTCACTGTCTGCATTGCAGACAGTGAAATTCGCGACGGGTGCAACTGCACCCATCGCACCTTCCCACTCCGCCGGCTCAATTCTGAGCCGGTGTCCTCGTGGGAAGGTTGTTTTCCACTGGGCTGGCGGGCGGCCTTTTGGCGGTCGCCCGCCAGCCCAGTGGAAAACCCAGAATCACCGCAGCGGTCTTATGACCGCGGAGCGGTGTTCTGGAGGGGGGAACTCTGGCGGGCGGCCTCCGCCGCCCGTCATGGTTAGAATCACCCCCCATGTCTCCTTACTGAACATTTTACCACTTCTAAGACAAACCACTGCATGGCATTGGGTGTATGTCCCATGGTTTTGTAATGGTCCACTAAGGGGGCACTGGCAACATTACAACATATACGTTATTGATGCTGTATGATGCATTTCCTCTCCTCGTGGGTGGTTTTCCCTATACAATATAATGTAGAGGGGCATTCAGTACAATATATACAGTTGTTTGTGCCACAATAAGGGAAGTGTTCTACCATGTAGACTGGCATTTCACCACCAGCAATTGCAGCTCTGTTTAAATATGCGCTGCAGTGCAGGTAGCAAAAGGCCTGTCTGCAAGAACATTGCAGCACAAAGTCAGCATACCCTTGCCTAAACAAGCTATTGGCTTTGTGAATGTTTCACCCATGTGCTACGGCAGTGCGGCTGCTGTGCAGCATGTCTGACATTTTTTTTTAGAAAGCACTATGAGGTGCACCTCAATGCAATTTTCTTTTTGAAATTTCAGCCATGCTGCCACGTCATAGTGCTTTTTTATTTAAAAAAGATCAGCCTTGCTCTACAGCTGCCGCACTGCTGTACACCATGTCTAAAACATTGGCAAAGACAGCACCTCGCATAGACATGACTTATTGGCTTTCCCAATGGTTGTTCATACAATGGTATTTGCAATTTGCTTGCATTCAAGATATTTTAATGGAGTATGTTATGGTTGGAAGTGAAAATAACTCCAAAATGGGGAGGAGTTTCGGTTCTGAAGCTGCTAGACAGTCACCTTGCAAACCTTTTAATACTGATTACGAACACTCATAATTATAAGCGCTGCTTCTGAGCACTTAGATACTCACACCATGATGCAAAGTACAGACATAAGTAGACACAACAAAGCAAATTGTTCCAGGTTAGGATAATGCAAGATGGAGGGGTTTCCTTATTAGAATATTACATATAATACAGTTGGGTGGTCTGTTGCTGCACACATCTAGAGACCGATACACACATGTCACTGGAAGAGTTGGTCAACCTACTTGTGGTTAATAAAAAGTAATAGCACTAAGGTGCATTAGTGAAGCATGCACAGTCAATTCTGCATGTGATTTTGTTAGAGAAAGAAACACCATTAATGTTATTACACTGATCAGACTTGTAATATTTGGGGGTATATTTGAATGCAATATACAAACAGCTCAACAGAATTGTGTGTGTGTACAATGTTGTTTCCACATTTACTTTCCACCTATTCATAATTTCAGGCATACTGCTTCATGCACTGTGCCTTGTTCTAGGTCACCAGTGAGCACAATGCAGAATGATGACAGTTTTTTTTGTGGGGGGGCAAGGATTTGGGTGATGGCTGGGGTTGGTCGGGTCCCATTACCAACTGTCATCCCGCTGTCTCTCCAGGGCCATGTTAAAAGTGCTAAATATGAAGACCAGCAAGATGGACCAGCTAGAGGGAGGAGATCTCAGTTCAGACACACATATTAACACATTTGGAAGCTGGTGGGAGTCAGTCCAATGAAAGATCAGTATCTCTGATCAGCATTCCAATTGTATTGATTGGCTCTTAGGTGCAATGAAGCTAAGGAGAAAAGTGACACATACCCCTTGCTTTTTACAACATTGCATTTTATTTTATTATGCACAATGCCACAATGCATTTTACATTATTATGCATGATGTTTGTAAACTGCTCATTTTGAGGCAGAAACTACGTGTGACCTAACTGGTATCTGGAAACACAGAGGGCAAAGCAACACAGAGGGAGTAGGAGAAAAGTACAGGATGCAGTCAACTATGTTCTCATCATTGTGCTTTTTTTGTTAAGGCAGATGGATGGGCCAAGCAGAAATGACAGTGGAATGAAGAAGAGGCAGTAGTGGCAAGCAGCAATGGCAGGAGGGCGGGTGAGTGAGCAGGAGCTCATAGCAATGGAAAGAGGGAGGGCAAGCCAACATGGATTTCAATCAAAAGGACTGTGGAAGCAGGCCAAAATGGACAGCAAATGAAAGGAGGGAGGGGAGGCGGATAGGGGCAAGCCAACAGGAACAATGAACAGAAGGAGGGAGGATAGTTGGAGGGAAGCAGGTAAACAGGGGACAGACACAAGGGGCCAGGCGTTCACAATGGCACCAGGGGAAAAGGTGGACTCTGTTAGAATGTTTAAACCAAAAAAAAGTAATGCCTAAAAAATGAGCAGTGGGAAGACACAAGTGATGCATTCATGCTGCAGGTGAGGGAGAAACACACTAAGAGGAAGGAAGCCTACATCAGCTGACCAATAAGAAGCAAGAAAATGAGAGTGACAAGGAAGCCAACCGATAGTAAGCTCTCTAAGCCCACTGACAGAAAAACAAAAGGTCTCAAAGAGACAGAGCATGCACTGTCTAGGTGAGACATAAAAAGAGTAAAGGATGCACTCAGAAAAAGCCTTTTAGACCTTCTTCAACACCACGGGTCAGCACGGTGCCTTGATAAAATAGCTGAATGGATGAACATGCTTGCTGCAGCCCAAGGTTCCCAACCTGAGACCTTATGGTGAACAAGTGCTCTGGCTCAGTGCATAGCCGACCACCTGTTTATAAGTTTTGACACTGTCTATAGCACATACATATAACTCAGAATTTCTCGCAGTTATTTCATAAACTGCAGACAGCAGAAGTCAGAAAGAGTGAGCAATGATTACCTATTTGTTAAAATGATTTACAACATCAATTTCTTTTTGTATATTTGCGCGCCGATCATTTTGTGTGTATGGGGCAACTCATCTACTAGCACTAGCTGAATTGGTATTGAAAAGAAAGACTGATGTATCTATTGAGAGACACAGAGATTATTTGCACACTTTCTGATTTCTGGTGTGTACTGCCATAATGAATGTCCAACGTGATACTTACTTATATTCACAAAACAATTATTACACAGTGAAACACAGTTTTTTCTGAAAGAAATAAATACAGAGCACTTGGTGGAAAAGCTAAAATGCAAAGCATATTTGAATACAATGGTGCACAATGGATTTTTTGGTTGTTCAAATAAAACCTCAAGCCAATGAGTACCTTGAGAACTTATGGTTGCCAAACTCCAGATACCATACCCTAAATTTAGAAAAACACACAATTTGCTTACCTAAAGTTCTACAATTTGCGGATTCTGTATCACAATATTTCATTAAAACATATAGAATACTAATCTAGTGGCTCAAAAACAGCTTTCAATGTAAAGAAAACTATTTATTTTATCAACTGGAGGGTTATTTGGAATCTGATATTATTCTGCAACCCAAGTACAAAACTGGATATAAAATGTTGCCTATAGGAATCAGAAGGTTCTTTTTTAAAAAAAACGCTGTGCTTCACATTTTTAAGATGGAAGATATGCTGCCCATTCCTATCCGTTTTAGATTAGACAACTGTTTACGCTTATTTTATTTGGATTTTGATCAAGTACCTTGCCTTGTGAAAATGCAACCTACTTAAAACACCAGTAGCTTTAAAATATTCCTTTATAAAGTCCTTGCTCTTTCATCAGGACCGATAGTTTCATCTTCTGTTGACCTAAATAGAGGCATGGGAAAATCATATAATCTGCCATTGCATAGTTATGCAAAATTCCCCCCAAATTAGCAAAATGTATTGCTGGCATGTTTTATGCTATTATTTAGTGTGAAATGCATCCTCTTCTCCAATGCTTATACAAAGGGCAATATCATATTGAAAATATAGTCATGGTCACAGGAATTATGCAATTGTGTAGTCGCAGCAATGTGCGCCTAATTATAGATTAGCTGCATTTTCCACACACTCCATCATTTGCCACATAATCTGCAGATTTTAACAAACAAAAACGATATTTCTAGCTCAAACGTTTCAAAATTTACTAAAGTGTGGTAACAGGTGTTGCTCCACAGTGGAAGGTCCTTTGCAAAGGTGGACATGTCGCCTTTCTGTTGCTTATTGCTATTTTCGGGTATTAAATTGGTATTGATGTAATGCAGCCAACTCCCTGAGATTGTTCCCAAGTTTAAAAATGGCAAAATAAAGAAGTCATACTTTTACAAACTGTGCTACCTTGTGCTTCATAATTTGCCTTTCCCTGCTGCATAATTTACTAAACCCTGCGGCATGGTTTTGCCCTCTCCTGCCTCATAATTCCAGTGGCCCTGAATATAGTGCAAAAATACAAGTGCAATGGCCATCAGCCACGTTTGTTGCTGAATAATTAAGCCAGATGATGTAAAGGCATCAGTTTGTGAATTTGCCATAACAAGCATTGCACAAAACTGCTGAAATTAGACCTGTATAATAAAAAAAAATTCACCCGGGACTGCTTTTCAACCATCTTCAGGTGTGTGGTAAGGGTCTTATGGTGGGTGGAATTGGTCTATGGGGAATGTAGAATGTGGGAACCGAGGGATTCCTAGTGGACAGTTGGTAACTGACCAACTAATTTTTCCGGTTCATAATTCGTACTTCAATAAACCCTCTTAGTCCCACTACTTCAATGGACTGAACTTAATTTCAACTTTAGCGATGAGTGGGAACTACCTTATAGGAAGAATGGCACTGCGCTGAACTACTTACTGTGGTGGACGTCGTATTTTCAGAGTGCGGTACAAGGTGATGGTGAATTATAATGGCTGCTAAGGCTGATCATCGTTATTGATTGGTTTTGCTGCCAAGGCTCTTCATCATCATTGTGATATTATAGAGCTTGTACTTGTATTACTGTCAGCACTGAACTGGATATTTGCTGTGTGTCATTGTACATGGACGCCATACTGGATTTAATTGCGACTTACATAATGGCATTGCACTACTTTAAAGCGTGTTCTGAGGTGGTTAATTGCTGGCGTCATTATATGTGGACGCCATACTGGATTGTGCTGTGAATTTATGAACAGATGCATAAGTGTCATTGGATACTTCAATTGCACGTTATGTGGAGGACATATTGGATTGGGCTTCCAATCTGTGCTTTACAATACACCTGTTGCCTTGGTGTGTAAGTCCAGTGTTGCGCAGAAGCAACATTATTGGGCTTTTATTCTGAATAGCAAACTACGTTTTATGCAATTTACGCTGACATGTGTGCTGTTATGGAAAAACAAATATTTAATAACTTTTTCATGTACTATTATCAAGTACTGTGTAGCTACGATGATTCATATACCTTAAAGCAGGAATAACAATGATATACACATGTTGTGACATTATAAAGTACTGTGGATCTACGGTGATTCACACACTTTGAGTAGGAATAACAGTAACTTGTACACCTACGGTCCGGTGGAACTTCAGTGATTCACACACCATCAATTAATTAACTTTTGAACTAATGTTACAAGTTCCAGAAACTTATACCTATAATTTAATTACATATGGCTTCAATTAATCCTCCACCATTTTTTTGTCAGAGATAGGTGTTCCACCAATACAATGGGAATTGTGGGTGAATCTACTTTAGGCGTATGTAGAAGCGCTTGAGGATCTCCTGAAAGATATTTGTCATTATTGAGGTATAGGTTAGCTGCTATGGGTCTTACAGAATTCACAAATTTACCATCTATAGGGAATATTGGTGATAACGATGTTTATCAAATAGCTAAGAAAAACTTTCATGAGTAATATGGAAGGAAAATAAATGTTGTGCTAGAAAGATTTAAGTTTTATTCTAGAACACAACAAGAAGATGAATTTATTAAGCAATGTATGGCAGCATTGAGGGGTCTAGCTGTCACTTGTAAATTTGAGAATATGTCATATGATCAAGTATTGAGAGACCAATTATTATCAAAAATGAAATCTTGTAAAATACAAGAGAAATTGTGGTCCTATGATAATGATCTGACTTAAACGCTGCGATAGACGCAGCAAGTAGTCTAGACATTTCTGAAAAATGTATACAAACTGTAAGGAAAAGTACAGGGAACATTGAGACTGAATGCGTGAATGCTATTAGCATGGCAAAAGAAAAAGAGAAGAACATTTAGAGAAAGCAATCTAGTAGCACTAGAACATGTTATAGGTGTGGCGCTACTGACCATTTAGCCAATTTGAAAATATATCCTGCTATAGGAAAATTGTGTAGTACATGTAAAAATAAGTGGTCATTTTGTAGAGCGTATAAGGGTTCTGGGAAAAGCATACATTTTATATATGTACATGAAGAAGGAGAAAAAGGAAGTTTACATAATGTAGTGTTCAGTGTACAGGACAAAGAAAATTGTGGTGGAGATAAAAAAAGTAAAATTACCAACATGTAGACTGATGATAGATGGATGTGCAGTGAAAGCTATGTGCCTGTGCCTGGTTTACTATTGTGAACAAGGAAATGTTTCACAGATTGTGGCCAGGAAGACGTTTATACCCTTCTGATGTAAGCCCTGGAAGTTTTGCAGGGCACAAAATACCTATGGGAGGATTTTCTAAAGTACAAATTGAATTTGGACAGAGGAAATGTGGTGGGAAACTTTATGTTGCTGAGAAGGGTGAATTAATTTTGGGATGGCCTCATATAAATTAATTTTTGAATTAAATTAGATCCCATTAGGGAAGCACCAGTTTATAATGAACAAGAGGTAGACAAGATGTCTACGCAGTACATGTCCCTGGAGGAGAAATTTCGTAATATATTCAAAAATACATTAGGCACATTGAAGGGGTTTAAACATAAGATCATATTAAGAGAAAATGTAATTCCTGTGTGACAAAAATTACGGAATGTTCCAATGAATCACAGAGTTAAACTCAAGGAGTTATTGAAGGATTTATGTGGAAAAAATATTATTGAACCTATTGAGAGTTCGGATTGGATGTCACCAGTTGTAATATCTCTTAAAGCCAATGGTGGTTTGAGATTATATATTGATTTAAGATGTTTGAATGAATCTATTTGGGTGGATACATTTCCACTACAGAATTTACAAGAACTTCTCTCATCAGTAAGTCAAGCTACTGTTTTTTCCCATATTGATTTGTCTAGTGCATTTCATCAAATAGAATTAGATGAAGAGTCAAAGCACTATACTGCCTTCATAACAACTGAGGGGGCGTATCAGTATAAGCGCATGCCATTTGGTCTTGCCAGCACATCTGCCATGTTCCAAAGGGAGATGACTAGCATACTGTCAGGTGTGCAAGGTGCTAAGGTTTTCCAGGATGACATTCTAATTTTCAGGAAGGATCACAGCATTGATAATAATACTACAGAAAAAGTTTTAAGAATTTTAAAAGATAATGTTGTAACTGTGAAAAATGCTAAATGTAAATTTGAAAAAGAGTAATTAGTATATTTAGGTCATGTGATTTCAAAGGATGGTATTTGTCCTAAAGTTAGTCATGCGGAAGCTATAGTAAATGCTCCTGAACCTAAATGCAAGGAGCAGTTAATGTCATTTTTGAGGCTCACTACGTTTCACTCAAGATTTATTGAAAACTATGCTATGAAGGTGGAAAATTTAAGGAAATTACTTTAAAAAACTCATTTTTTTTGGCGAATCAGGGACAATCTGAGTGTTTTACATCTATCAAATGAAATTTCACGTGCTCCATGTTTGAAACCTTTTCAAATGATTGTAGACTGTGTAATCTCAGTAAACACAAGCAATTATGGTATTGGTGCAGTGTTATTTCAAAGGAAATGGAGTGGTAAGTGGATTGTTGCTTATGCATCACACACATTAAATCAAACTGAAAGAAATTATTTGGTCACTGAAAGGGAGTTATTGGCAGTGTCATGGGCTGTGGAACGATTTAGGTTTTACATATGAGGAAGGAAATTCAAAGTGTGACAGGGAAGAATTTTGTCTCCTAGGCTAGCAAGATTTGCCTCAAAATTGCAAATGTACTATTTTGAAGTTGAATATGTGTCTGGAAGAAGTAATGTGATTGCTGATGGGTTGTCACATCTTCCCATTGGAGGGTATGTGGATGGTGAAGAGTATAAAAATATGTAATGCAAGATTGCTTTTACATACGAGGACGTGATGTGGGCCATTAAGAATTTTGAGGAATCTGGTGCTATATCAGAACTGGAATTGTGTCAAGAGATGAAGAAAGATGAGGAAATGCAAATGGTGATGAAGTATATAATCAAAGGTTGGCCTAGTGAGCGAATGATGCGTGGTGATGGTGATGTATTTTGGAAACAAAAGTATGAGTTATCTTTATGTAATGATGTTGTATTAAGAAGTGATAAAATTGTTCCTTCCAGTGGTGTACTGGGAAAAGGTTACGATGGTCTTGGTGGTATATCAAGTACCAAAGGGAAGGTTAAGGAGAATTTTTGGTGGTCTGGTGATGATGTAATGGTGGACAGATATGTAAGGAATTGTGGTATATGTGCGCAAAGTGATAAGTGTGCCAAACCATGTAAGGCGCTGTTGATTACTGTGGATTTACCCGACAGGCCATGGTGGAAACAGGCCATTGATTTTATGGGACCATTTTCCACATTACCAGTGAAGGAATGTTATGCTATTGTCCTAATTGATTATTTTTCAAAATGGCCTAAAGTGTGTATGCTGAATAAAATAACCACTGAATTCTTTGAGGATATATTTGCAAGGGAAGGAATACCAGGGATATTGGTGTCCAATAATGGTGTACAACTCACGTCTGAGAAGATTAAATGGTTTAAAAAATAATGTCATAAAACATTCTTGTGTGGCTTTGTATAATCCATCTGCCATTGGTCAGGTTGAGAGGTTCAATAGAGTTAAAAAAGAAGCTATACAGTTAGCATTAAAGTTAGGTCTTCCTTGGAAGATATCACTGCAAAGTCTGCTTCTGTCATAGAGAACAACTCCTCACTCTGTGACAGGAAAAATGCCTTTAGAATTATCGAGAGGAAGGAAAAAGGCTTCTAGGTTGGTTCCATGGTGGTTGATGGAGAAGAATAGCAAGACATTTGGTGTGACACCTGATTGTGAAATGAGGCAAAAAGTTAAGAATTATCAAGTGAGTTATAAATTGTATCATGAGCAAAGAGTAAGGAGTTCAGGCATAAATGTGGGTCAGTATGCTAGAGTTAAAAAACAGGATTTGTTGATAAAGGGAAACGCGTTGGTCGGAACCGTCGAAGATCAACAAAGTGATGAGTAATGCTGTTCAGTTGGAAGATGGAAAAATATGGAATTTATGTTGTATATCATTGTGTAAGGGTGATAGGAATGTAATTAATAAGGATAAGGAAGTGCAAGATGAAGGGTGCGATAAGTACATGTTGGAAGGTGTGAGAATGGGTGCTGAGGTTCAGAAGGGTTGCAATGGTTGGAGAGAGGAAGTAATTCTGGAAAGATGAGTGATGTGAAGTGTTGTGATGATAAATTACATGAAGGTAATAATGAATTGCACTGGAGTGAAAGAGAAAGGAGTTGGCCTGCTCATTTACAAGGTTATGTAATCGATTAGGATCTTGCTATACACTATTGTGTTAGGGATACTCTTCTATGTAGTACTGAGTCGCTGGTTGTATTTCATTTATTAGTTTAAAAAAAAAGTTATTGGTAGTCATTTGTAAAGGGTAAGATGTGTGGTAAGTGTCTTATGATGGGTAGAATTGGTCTATGGGTAATGTAGAATGTAGAATGTGGGAACGGGGGGATTCCTAGTGGACGGTTTGTAACCGGCCAGCTCATTGGTGGGTGCTGTTCTTCCTGTTTCATACTTCAATAAACCATCTTAGTCCCACTACTTCAACTGATTGAACTTCATTTCAATACTTTGTTCACCTCATATAGCAACAAGAGACCTATGGTGTTTGTGCACACTATAATCTAACAGAACATACGTACATTGTAGGTAGAAAGTCCATCTGAAGCTGTCTTATTGATTATTTTCATCACAGTAACTTTTAGGCACGAAGGGTCAGATTCAGACTTAGTAGATGGCACTCTCTCCATCAGAGTGGTGGAGGGTATTACAGATTTAGTGGATGATGGCCATCAGTTTTGATAGGTATTTCCTAAACTTCAATAAATCGTTTGATTTTTCAGGGACAAACTTCCAAAGCGAGAATTTGTTTTTGAATAACAAGAGCTAATGAGCTCCCACACCTTGAGAGTTTTCTCCCAGGGTGTGAGGCCATTCTTACTTTTTTTGCCCAGCAAAAAAGGACATTACACTGTCTATCCTAAATAGAGCAGATAGTGAAATATTCTTCCTCCGGTGGCCACTACTCCATTAACCTTAAGTTTTGCAGTTTTTAAATTATGCTAGTTGACCAGGATTTTGGAAAACTAAGTAATCCCTCACATTTGTGCATAATACCCAGTCTGTCAAACTCTAAATTGGTTGGAAAGTATTCTTTTTCATTCTAACAACAATTTTGTATGCCAGGAATAGAGAAAGAAATCTAGCTATCCTGTGTTTTACCTCTATAAATTAAAACACATCCTTCATCGGTAAATCATCATTAACATATTTTCCCAAATTATTTTCACACTTATTGAAGAACTGTATATCTTGAGTGAAAGAAGTTGGAATCAGAATCGGTTGGCTTGTGAGTGTCGGCATGCACTAGACGCAGTAGAGAATGCAGACAGACAGTGCACAACTGTAGCCCAGATGCTTTATGAGGTCCTTGACACTCCTAGCCAGTGCAGAGTTGTTAACTTTGCGTGCCAGTGGAGCTTTCAACCTGCTCTCACCGATTTGGGAGTGAGGAGGAAAGGAGAGAGACTAGTAAGATGACAAATACAGATTCCAAGGAGAGGACTGTGGAACAGAAGGCAGTGCTGAGTGGACTAAGTGGAAGCTAAAGAGCATGAAAGACATGAAGATACATTGTGGTTTCAACACACTGCTCCAACTGCTGGGTTAAGGCCGCCAGATCTGCTAAGAAAGATAAGTGGGACATTAGGCCACCTGATTGATTCATTAGATAGCACTGTGGCTGGTGCATCAGAAAATGACCATAAGGAAACAATGGATTTGTGCCGCTTTGCTCAGGTATTATCAAAGGGTATGCACTAAGCTAATGGCTGTTTTATCTAAGAGATCAGGGGAAATCTCTACTCAAACAAAAAAGAATCATTATCCGATACTCTGTGGGACACAAGGGGGTGTATTAGCTGTCTCTCACTATTTATTGTGTAGGCAGCCTGGTATGGCGCTTGCGACTCCTTCTAACTGCCATGAAGAAGGGGTTAAAGGTCAAATTACTGCTGGACAGTATCAGGAGAATGCATCAAGCAGCCATAGCTCCCAAAAACCATTGGTTGTTTTAAGTGAGGGAGTAAGCAAATAGGATATGATACGGCCAGTTGAGATGAATGAGTTATTTTCATATAGGACTACTTCATAAATAGAGAAAAAAGTGCACATCCCAAGGATACATCGGCTCGTCCCGCTTGTCTCGTCCTTTCTTATGAACAATTATGCTCTATCGGATGTACTGGTTATGACTAAAGATGTACTCACTCTGCAGCCACATTTAAAAAAATCTGTGGTGCTGAACAATGCTCCAAATGTAATGGAAAATGGGGATTGGGACTCAAATGGGCAATCCCCTAATCTTAGACTATGTGTTATTCCACTAATACATGACCTATCTTGTACATACATTCCAAATAGTGATCATACCTTTGCAGAATCAGTGAAAGCTTTGGAGAGCATATTGACAGCAATCTTTACTTGAGACATATGTACTGGGCACCAATCATACCACCTCTACAATAACAGAAATATTATAGATCTTGACTAAAAATATAAGGGGGATCCCAATGCAACATCACACCACTAAAAAGGAAGTAATGATGGGAACAAATGGAATATATATTGCTACAAATCCTGTAAAGACAGCAGCTACATTACACCAACCGAGATAGATATGAACGATGAACCAGTAAACATTAATCTTTACTGGCAGTAAAGTATTACAGTGGTGGAAGGTTAGCATCTGTGATGATGATGATGCAAGAGGCACTTGGCCTTAGCCCACCTGCATTACATGTAAAGAGATTAAGTGGCTTAGTACAGAAGTCAAAAAGAGCAATAAATGTAATGGGATTGAAAAATGCAAGTGCACCAACACTACAGTATGCTCACTGAGACAGCTTTTTAAAGAACAGAAAGAAAATATTTCACTGTTAGATGTTCCAGGTATGTCCTATAGATATACTTCAACTGTAACAGCTAGTGCTTCTTCTGACACAGTTATAATAGCTACTTACAGTGAGAAATTGGGTTGTGGTTGGGGGGGGAAGTAAAACCCTACTCAAGCAACACCCACAATCCTTGTCAGGGTGAAACAAAAAGTAACTAAATGAACCTGTGCTCAATATTCAAAGCGTGAAACAGTGCCTAAAAGAAAAAATCGTAAACTGTGGACATCTAGTTTTGCAAGGAAGGGGCATAGTCGAAAGTTATGGCTGACCATGGTGGATTGCAGTTCCGACACATTAAGTGGGTTGGTCTTGGTCTCCACTTACCTTCAGACTTAGGATATTTTTTCAACAAAAATGTCTGAGAATGTAAAGTTCAGTGGGGCAGGTCAGCCAGCGATGTCTTAGGAGGAGATGTTGTCAAGGGGAGCCACTGGGTGAAGTTGCAGTGAAGATTTCTACGTTTGGACTTGGCCTCTTTTATGGAATTCAAAAATCACCAACAGGATGAAGCTGCAGGCCATAGATGATAAAGATTCTACAAGGCCGGATACCCTTTCTGTGAGGGTCCACTGAACAGGATTGGCTGCTGTTGAGAAGAATGTAATGGGAGCTGCTGGAAAGTCAGGCTGGTAGGTTACAGTCTCCTCTAGGGTCTCAGTGCAGATTTTTGGCAGAATATTTCCTAAGTCCAAGGTTTGGGATTTGTGCTATCTGGGCAGCTTGAGCACCACTTCCAGTGGTCCAGGCCTGGAGGGGCATCACTTGGAGGTTCACTTAGGCTTGGTCCAGGTGTGGATTCAAGATGGTTGGAGCCTTTTCTGTCCCTGAGGCTCTGATCAGGAGGCCAGCCAGGTAGCCCTTTGAGTCACTCTGGAAGTCTTGAGTTCAAGCAGGAACGCAAGTTTTAATGTCTATGCACACCATTTCAAAGGGTGCACAACCAACAGGTAAGAGACCTAGAGGAGCTTTGAGATTTTTCCCTGTTTTCCCTCGGCCTAGCAGGTGGGACATGAACTGCAGAATACATTTGAGGCTGTCTTCATCCAGGACCAATAGAAGTGGGTGAGAAGTCTGGCTAAGGTTTTATCCTGCTCCAAATGACCTGCAGGAATATGGCATGAGCCAGCCGAGTAGGACTACCAACACTACCAACACCTCAGGCTCATGAATCTTAGGCTCACTGTATATGAGGTAATTCTCTCAATATGTGATGTGATCCCCAGATGTGTAACCAGATGCCTTAGCTTGCCACCACAAACCCTCCAGAGTTGGGCACTCTACTTGTGCTTTACAGAATTCCTTCCAGACAGGTCTCCCAGGGCTGCAATGTTTCCCACAGTAGGCTCTGGTGTGGCTTCCTCAGGTGCCACATCCACCTGGATGGTGGGAGTTTTAGAGACTGGTTTCCCTGCACCCTTCTCTTTCTTGGCTGCTGCCAGGGCCATTTTTAAAGGCTATAGGATTTCATGATTCCTCTCTTAATAAGCAATGGACCTTATGGTCATGCAAACCCACTGAAACAACTCTAACATCTCAAGGTTTGACCAGAGCTCCACTTCCTTCCGGACAGTGTGCTCCAGATCGTTGCCAATTGACAATCTAAAGGCATAGCAAGGCTCACAGTTACCGTGAGGGATCCTGAGATACCCCCCTACTAAGTATGAACTAGAGCCATGGGATGGTGACTCTCCTGATTGTTTGCTACCACAACCTGGTGAAATGTCTTGGGTGTAACGTGTTCTGAGGTCACCAGACAAAAAACTACAGTAGCCAAACTGGCTCTAGTGTTCCTCAGAGCCTCTAGCCTCTGCCCTTTGATGGTGGCCCACTGCCTATTCTCAGAAATATTAGAGGGCATGTGGACTTTAGGCATGATCTCATTGTCACCAAGGGACATTAGGGTAACCTCTGCTCTCTCTCCCACACCAGCTGGGCTCATCTCCTCCCCAAGTGCTATACTGGTCAACACTTTGGTCTGCCTACCAGTGGGGAGCTGTGCCCTCCTGGGACATTTGGCATCCCCTTTAAGTACCCCTGGCACTTGGAGACAGACGTGCCTGTCTTCTTGTCCCAGGGACTATTGTTCTTGTGGTCAGAATGAGGCTGGGTACCCTTCCCCAGTGAACTGTTTTTGGGGGCTTGAGAAAACTCATTGATTAGATTTTTCATGCCCCTTCTTTCTTCTGGTAGGGACCCTGAGATCTTTTTAGGAATCTCCCCAGGTGCCTTTTAACTACTCTGATGTTGACACAGAAGTCCTCCTCCTTGATAAGCTCCCTGAGATCAGTGAGCTTATTATCAACAAGGTGTTTGTGGAACTCTTTAAAACAGATATTGAGCATTTGCTCCCTCAAAATCAGACTGAACAGCCCAATAAAATCACCAACTTTGCCGCCCTTCAGCCAGCCATTTAGAGCCTTGCTGGAATAGTCTAAGAAGTCTACTAAAGACTGTGTTGGGAATTTTTGGCTATCCCTGAGCCTGAGGTGATACTTCTGAAGGGTCACCTTGAATTCGGAGACAGGAATGGCCTTCATAGTTGTATGTTACATTGGGTACCCCACCTCTAGCATAGGAGGGCTGTCCCTCCACACTATACATAAGCTAGCCTCTCAAATTGCCTCTAGGACCCTGTGCATCCAGAAGGCTACCTCACGGAGAGAAAACCACTTATCTCTGTCATTTCCCACCACATAGCTGGGCACCAGGCCATATAGCATGTGGACTCTCACCTCTCCAGTAGAAACTGAATGTAAACTACCACAGTTGCTGCCAGACTCTGTTTGCTTGGTTCTAAAGCCCATCTCTCTCTCAAGCTTCTCTCATGAGCGAGTCTATTTTCCACCAGAAGGTGCTTATCTTCCATTTTAAGATTTGCCAGCTGCAGCTAGAACTCCCTCTTAAGCTTCCTGTTTGCCAACTCTTCAGAGGACAGACTTTAGGATGGCACACTGCTCCTTGCTTTGGCAGAGGGCCCCTCTCCAATAGGCAAGTTGTCGTCCTCCTCAGAAAGCTGCAGCTCAGGGTCCATGGTCAGACTCTTCTACTCTTTTAAGTCGACATCCTCCTACTCAGGGTTGTTTTCCTTTGGGGTGGATTGCAGCCTCATGACCAGGAGGTCATAGGTAGGAGGGGCTACCTGGAGGTCCAGCTTTATGACCTGCCTTCCTGCATTCAGCCCCCTCTCCTTGCAGAAGGTCTGCAGTTCTGCCCTGCTGAGGTCATCAGTCATGAGGAGCTCCATCTCCTTTGTATAAAAAAAGAGGCGAGGTATATGTAACTTTGAAAAAGGGAGGGAAAATAGTCAATCAAAAACTAAGAAGAATTTAAAAATAGGTCACATCTGGTGTCAAATGATACACCTGTGATTTTAGTGTTACACTTATCATTGTATGATACCACACAAACACAAGTACTGGCTCCCATTGCTTCCACCAATATGAGAAGTTGGGTTTTTGGTTGAGAGGAGTGAAACCCTACTCAGGCAACAGTTGAAAACAAAACCCAAGAAAAATCCCACCCAATTTAGAAAAATAGAGTAATTGTTTTTGACACCAAAACAACAAAAATTCAATCAGTCGAACCAGAGTTATGACTTTTTAAAGATTAAAGTATAAAATAGCACATACAATATCAAAGCACCACTGCAGACATCTAGTCACAGGTGACCGGAACAAAGTTGACCACGATGGAGCATGGTTAGGATCCACAAAATGGATTGGGCCTGGTCTCCGCTTACCTTCGTATTTAGAAGAAGTTTTCAAGAAAAATGTCTGAGAAGGTAAAGTTCAGCAGGGAAAGGCACCCGGTGCTGTCTGAAGAGGAGACATCATCGTCGGGGAGCTACGAGATGAAGTCCCAGTGAAGATTCTACATTCAGACTTCAGGGCATATTTACATATACTCTGTTTGCTCCAAAGTTGCATAATTTTTTATGCAAATTCGGTACAAACTTAACTCCATATTTATATTTTGACACTAGACCCACCTAGCGTCAAAATATAGGAGTTACTGTCATTTTTTGGATGCGCAACCCATCTTTGTGTCAATGAGATGCAAGGCACGTGTTCCTGTCCAAAAAATGATTCTAAGCCTGTAGCGCCTTATTTAGCCTCCCATGCAAAAATGGTGCACTGGTGGGAGGCGGGCCTAAATAATGGCACTAAGCCTTCTTAATGCCATTATTTAACGCCTGGGTCAGACAAGGGTTCAGGGGACCTGTGGACCCACTTCCATGGTCAATCTCCATGGAATGGGCCCACAGGTGCCCTTTGAAGCTCCAGGAACACTCCCACCTACACCAGAGGGACACCAGAGGATAGGTAAGTAGGTTTAAAAAAAAATTAAGTGCCATTGGGGGCCCTTGCATGGCACTGGGTGCAATGGCCATGCCCAGGGGACCCCGGTCCCCTATGCTGGCCATTGGGGTGGTGGGCATGACCCCTGTCTTTTATATGACAGGAGTCATGTGTTATGGATAGTTGTGCATCAGGAAATGACGCTAGGCTGGTTAATAGCATTCTTTTTGCCTCTAACCAGCCTAGCGTCATTTTTTGAGGCAAAATCCCTCTCACTCGTACCACCACCCCCACCCAGCTAACATCATTTTTTCTAACACTAGCCCCAACTTAGCGCCAGCTTGCAGCATTCCATAAATTTGGCACTCGGCTGGCACTTTGGAATGACGCAAGGTGGTGCTATACTTTTTGCAGCAAAACTGCGTTTGCACAGTTGTGAGGCAAAAAGTATAGATCTGGGGCTTAGTCTCTTTCATGGAAGTCAAAAATCTCCAGTGATACAAATCTGCAGGCTGTAGCTGGCAAGGGTTGCACAAGGGTAGAGACCCCTTCTGTGAGGAGCCGCTGAACAGGATTTACTGCTACTGAGAACAATGTAGGAAGAGCTGACACAAAGTTAGGCAAACCTGCGATGCACCTTGGGCAGATCGGCGAGCAGATTAGTCCTGGTCTCCTCTCAGTTCTCAGAGCATTTGTTTGGCAGAAAATGTCCTAAGTCCCAAGTTTTGGGTTTGTGCTATCCAGGCACCTTTAGCACCACTTTCAAGGGTCCAGGACTGGAGGGGCACCATTTGGAAAGTCAGGAGTCACTCAGGAATGGGCCAGGTGTGGGTTCAGGATGGTTGGTGCCTTTTCTGTCCCTGATACTCTGATCAGTAGGCCAGCCAACTAGCCCTTGGAGTCACTCCACAAGTCTTGGGTTCAAGCAGAAAAGCAGGTCTGAAACAGCAGAGCAGTCGCTAAGGACGCAAGTCATGCTTCAGGCAGTCCTCTTGGTGCAGCAGGGCAATCCTCTGAAGTGCACAGCAGGCCACAGGCAGCAGGGAAGTCTTTGAGAATCATTCTACAGGTCCAGACATGAACTGAAGAGTGGGGGTGAGAGCCCTATTTTTATACCTGGTACCCCCTTTAAAATGGAAGAAAGAACTGGAGTTTTGACCACACAGAAGTGTCTGAAATTTCCTGCCTCCCTCTCCTGGTTGCAGTCTGTCTGCAGGCACAACAGGCTAATGTGAAGTTCTTTGTGTGTGAAATGAGGCAGAGTCTTTGAAGTGCAAGTAGGGCTATGCCCTGCTCTGCCTCTCCCTCCTCCCTTGGATGACCCATCCTACTAACTCCTAGTCCCTTTATTGTGGGGCTATCTGGGAGGAATACACATAGGCTAACGGCTGTCTTCACCTGGTCGTGTAACCTAGGAAACAAGCTGCAGACACAGAATGGTTAGTACAAGAAAATGCTAACTTTCAACCCAATGTTATTCTATGGGTGAGGTAGGCCTCACACTTGTGAAAATGAATTTGAGAATTTTCTACTAACAGGACATGTAAAACGTGTCCAACTTTTTAAATATAATTTCACCCTTCCTTATGGTTTAGGGCCTATTGTAGGCGTGACATTTGTAATACAAGAATTTACAATGCAATTGTCTCGCAATTGTGAAAGTTAGAGCTCTTGGTGTTGAAAATGACAATGTTTTTACTTTTTGGGTATGTAGTGGAGTGATGATATTTGCATAGAGCTATTGCCATTCGTATGACCTTGCAGATCTAGAGAACCATAAAATTGGAAATAGGTTATGAGGGAGGGGAGACAAGAGTAATATACTGGCTGAAAAAAAAGTAGCAACATCCTAGAAAATGCAGACATTCATAGGGAATGCAGGATTAAGTAAAGCATGTGAAATGTAAGCAGGAACAACATAGTTACCTTAGTGCTTTTACACTTATTATTCCGAAATCAATGAGTGTTTTTGCCCGGAAAGTTAAGGAAATGACAATAGGATCCAGAAGGGACCCATTTCAATGTCCATTGCTTATATCATAAAAAAAAAAAAACATAAGCAGTATGGTTTAAAAAGACCACATCCCTGAACATAGAGCCAGTGTACACATTTTATAAACTAAAATAAGGAAGACAGCGGACAAGGATGATGTTAATCATTTTCCACTCTACGCAGCAACCAGGTATTGCAGTACCTCCAGGAATGGTGCACTTCCCCACCTGGGTAAAACAATGAGTGTTATCTACAAGCTCCCTGTGCCGCCGGTACATCACTGATGTACCGGTGGCACAAGGTGCTTGTAAATAAGTCCTAATGTTGTGCAAAGAAAGAGGAGAAAACGAAAGCAACACTTCACTGGCAAACTCTGTAAAGTGGTGCTAATGTGTGTGGTTGTAAGTAAAACCAATCTACCCACTTTGTGACCACTCTGTCTTGCTTTCTTTAATTTTTTTCATATTTTGAACCTTTTTTTTCTCTCTGTCCTGACGCTGCACTTTGGAATAGGGAAATGTCAGAATAAGACAACATTTACAGCCAAAGTGTTTCTTTTTTGGATCCATTTCACAGGGGAACAAATGAAGGAAAGGTGAGGAAAAAGAGGGTAATAGCCGTTTGCTGAAGTCATGAAAATTCAGGATGTGAGGAGGAGTGAGACAGAGACAGAAAAAGAGGGATTAAGAGGAAAAGGAAGAGAAAGAGAGAGGGAGAGGCAGCTGCCAGCTGAAGAGATGGAGAAGTGAACACTGTAGAGAGGTGGACAGTGTGAGATGAGTGTGGTGGGGGGGGGGGTTTATCATATTCAGAATGGGACCCCTACACCATGGTGAGGCAGATAAATCATGGCGGTCGGGTGGATTTATTGCGAGTGGACCAAAGACGAGCCGAGGAGCACAGTTAAATGTTTTCCACTGTACACATCAACCAGGTATTGCAGTACCTTCAGGAATGGTGCACTTCTCCAGCCAGGGAAAACAATGTTATTTAAAGAAAGACGAGAAAATGAAAGTAGCGCTTCACTGGCAAACACTGTAAAGTGACGCTAACATGAGTGGTTGTTAATAAAACCAATATGTCCTCTTTGCAACCACTCTGTCTTGCATTATATATTTACTTTTTCATATTTTTAACCTTTTTTGTCTCCATCCCGAAGCTTCACATTGGAATAGAAAAATGTCAGAAAAAGACAACATTTGCAGCCAAAGTGTTTCTTTCTTTGTTGGGTCCATTTCACAAAGGAGCAAATAATAGAAAGGAGAAAAAGACGACATTTGCTGCCAAAGTTTTTCTTTCTTTTTGGAATCCATTTCTCTGCGGAACAAATAAAGGAAAGGAAAGGCAAGAGTAAATTAGAACCGTTTGTTGAAGTCTTGGTTTTCAGCAAGTGAGGAGGAATAATGCCGTCAGCTTAGCATGGAGCAAACCTAAAACAGTGCACAGGAAGGAACATAAATAAAACAAGCAGTGTTGTGGGAGGGGTGAGGCAGTGGGGGGTAGATGGAACAGGGAGAATAAGTGACGGCACTGCACATTAAGGGGTAATTTATATTAAATTAAAAGAAAAAGCAAGACCTCAGAGGGGTGCTAGGGGCAAGCAAGCATTGTTGTGGGAGGGGTAAGAGAAGGGGTGAGACAGCACAGGAAGATTAAGTGATAGCAGTGCAAATTGAGCAGTAATTTATAATAAATTAAAAGAAAAACAAGCAGAGACCTCAGGGGTGCTGGGGGTAGGCAAGCAGTGTTGTGGGAGGGGTGAGGGGGTTGGGGGGATTAAATGACATCATAGCAAATGATTACACTAGTGATCAGGGAGAAGCTGACCAACAAAACACAAACACAGCTCCTAAAGTAAACATGTTGCTGGGCATTTCATTGGGTGCTGAGGAGCGGAGTGGGAAGCCCAGCCTCTGCATGGCCTCCACCCACAATGCACTGTCTCCTCCTGCTGGACAACCAAAAGGAACAATTAGTGAAATCGCCATGGGAGGGAACGAGATACACAAAGGAGAGACAGTTACATGTAATACACCAATAAAATGAGATAGGGCACAGGGAGAGCAGGCTGCCACGAGCAGAAAACAACCTGTGATAGTGAAAATGAAAACAAACACATCGTTAAAAGGTACATAACCTGTGATGCAAATGTTGACCGAAACATGAGACATAGCACAGGGAGTGCAGGCTGCCACGAGCAGGAAGCTACCCACAATGGTGAAAATGAAAGCGGGCACATTGTTAAAAAAGGCGCACAGCCTCCAAAGTAAACAATAATGAAACCCGCAATGGAATCAAATGAGTAAGACAGCATGGAGGAGGTGTCCAGTTTGTATTTACAACCCTGTTTACAACAGAGCTGAGAAATAAAAGCACTCCTCTCCAGTGCTCTAGATGAAAGATCAAAGTAGTCCCTGAACACATCTTAAAATTGTGAGCAGTGTATTTAGTTTTTGGTCTGATCTCCTGGGAGGAGACAGAAAAGAAAAAAGGTGGGACAAAATATAAGAATACCCAGTAGCAAGCAAGGAGTTTTAAAGGACACTGGCATACACAAATCACAATGACTGGTTGGAGCTGAACCTCATAAACTAGCTACAACAGGTCACTAAGTGACAGTGCAAGTGCTGTCTAGGCTCGACCTAAAAAAGGGGGGCTTAGGCCTGGGAAGGGTTTATTTTTCAAGTCAAATTGGCAGTTTAAAACTGCTCACACGCTACAATGTCAGGCTTGGGATATGTTTTAAGTGGCTACTTGAGTGGGTGTCACAATATGTGCTGCAGGCCCACTGGTAGCATTTAATTTACCAGCCCTGGGGATATGGTATACCACTTCACGAGGCACTTATAAAAAATCTAAATATGCAATGAGGTGCAAGCCAATTTTACCATGTTTTAGGGAGTGAGCACAAGCACTTAATCACCGGTCAGCAGTGGTAAAGGGCACAGAGTCCTGAGGCTAACAGACATGATTTCAACAAAAATTGGAAAGGAGAAGGCAAAGAGTTTGGTGGAAGACCACCCTAAGACTGACAGGTCTCATACATACCCTATATTTTCTTACAAAACAAAAGTTAATATAAATGGCTCAACTACCAATTCAAATAAGAGGAGCAAGCAGAGGTGGAATATTAAAAGGAATGTGTAGGGTGAGATTTGGCCCGGTACGTGAAGCAGTGGATCACAAAAATGATGATACACAACATGCCCCAGTGGATGTACAGCAAACCCATTTCACTAAAAGAATACAATATCCACTGGTTTCTTGTCTATGTTGTCTGTTGCATTAAATCCCCTCTCAGATGACTCCATGTGATTACTGACAACTGTCCAAAGATGTACTATGTAGGTGTTGCATCGTCTTTTGGGACACCCAGAGAAATAAATTACAGTAATTGTAAACCAATTTCCTTGGAATTAATTGTGATATTGTTTCACGTCTCTGTTAGTTTACCAATAAATAGATCACACCTGATAGACATTTTTATTTGATATCACTGTTACAATTGCTTACTTAAGAATTATTTTAATCTTGTGTGCCCTATGTTTTGCAATGATAATGTAGTGAATCCTAACAAGTCATTGGCCCACATTCCCACCCTTGCCCTGACGCACATACACTCACCGTCCGCTCATGCAGGGCTCAGTCCGCCCCCATGTATCTTCCATCCTTAACACTCCAAACAGGCAGTGCCCATGCAGCATGCTCACATTGTACTCACCTGTTTGTCTGGAGGACCATAGAGTAGCGTGTACTGGGGGAGGACCCCATCCACTAACTTCTCCAGCTCCTCCAAAGTGAAGGCAGGGTCCCTTTCCCCAGACACATGAGCCATCGTCGCTTCCAGACTGAGGTCACAGCAGCACTTGCAGTGTAGGTCCTCTCCTGTCGAAGGCCAGGTATCAAGTGAGTGAACAGACAGAAAATGGCGGTCACGTCCACGGCGGTGCGTACCGTCACCGCCGGAGTACATCGTCATTGGTTCCTCAGACCCATAGAGACCAATGTTAACCAATGCAGGATTGCACTGCGGTCTACAACCGCCTACCGCGACGGTGTAGAACGCCAGCGCAGTTACCTCATATCCCCTTCTCCCACCTTACAGGTCAGGCAGCCGCCATTTCAGGGGGCCATATGGCATTAATAATAAAAACGTCACACCTCTCTAGGCCTTGCATACACACAGTAACAGGCACATTGCGGATTGACAAATGTGTGCTAATGAGTTTTTGTAATACCTCAGTGTTGGCTGACTCTCTGCTCTCTGTTCTCGTCCATAGGGCACGTCTGCTGGGGTAGGTGATGAGATGGCGGCATCCTCCGGTGTACAGACCACTGGTGGACCTGTCGACAATGGAAGAGAGACACGTAATAGTCACCTACAGGCTTGATCGTGCAACAATCCTGGAAATGTGTGCCCAGTTGGAGCCAGACCTGATGTCAGCAATTCGCCATCCCACAGGGATCCCCCCTCAATTGCAGGTCCTGTCAGTACTCCATTTCCTGGCAAGTGGGTTTTTTCAAACTACAGTGGCCATTGCATCAGGGATGTCCCAGCCTATGTTCTCCAACGTGTTGTCCAGAGTGTTGTCTGCCCTGCTGAAACACGTGCGCAGCTACATCGTGTTCCCTCAGGTGGAGGATTTGCCTACAGTGAAAGGTGACTTCTATGCCCTGGGACATATCCCCAACATCATAGGTGCCATTGATGGGACACATGTGGCCTTGGTACCCCCCGCAGGAGTGAACAGGTGTACAGAAACCGCAAGAGCTACCATTCTATGAATGTGCAGATGGTGTGTTTGGCCGACCAGTACATCTCCCATGTGAATGGCAAGTTTCCTGGATCAGTGCATGACGCTTACATTCTGAGGAATAGCAGCATCCCTTATGTGATGGGGCAACTCCAGAGGCACAGTGTGTGGCTAATAGGTGAGGACAAGGACCCTCTACCCTGGGAATAGTTGTCTGGGTCTGGGGTTGTCCCTAAGGGTTAGTGTGTGTCTAACAGTTGTCCCTCGACATTTGCAGGTGACTCTGGGTACCCCAACCTGTCATGGCTACTGACCCCAGTGAGAAATCCCAGGACAAGGGCAGAGGAATGCTACAATGAGGCACATGGGCAAACTAGGAGAGTGATTGAAAGGACCTTCGGCCTCCTGTAGGCCAGGTTTTGGTGCCTCCATTTGACAGGTGGCTCTCTCTACTACTCACCAAAGAAGGTGTGCCAGATCATCGTGGCCTGCTGTATGCTGCACAACCTGGCTTTGCGATGACAGGTGCCTTTTCTGCAGGAGGATGGTCCAGAAGGAGGTCTTGTGGCAGCTGTGGAGCCTGTGGACAGTGAAGAAGAGGAGGCAGAAGAGGATATCGACAACAGAAACAACGTTATCCAGCAATACTTCCAGTGAGATACAGGTAAGAAGATGTCACTGCCTCACACATCTCATACTATTGTTTGAGCTAGCATAAGTCTGTCACTTTCACCCAGTGTATGGACCCTGACTTGTCACTTTGCCTTTCCATTTAACAGATGTGGGTCCCACTGTATGACCTCTGCTATATTGCCTCATGGACTAGAGCTGTGTTACATCGGTATGTTGACAATACAATTGACATTGCTATATTACATAGTTATTGCAAATACACATTTGTGAAAGCACAGACTGACTCCAGATTGTTTTGTGATTCAAGGGTGTTTATTTCAGTGCTAATTAGTGGAGGGGGTTGTAAAATAGGCAGGGGTGATGGTGGAGGAATGTCCATGGCAGAGTCCAATCTATTTGTTTTACAGGTGCATTGTTCAAAGGGGCCTAGGAAGTGGAGCTAGGGCAGTTGATGGATGGACAGGGAGACAAAGTGGGACAGAAGGATGACATTCAGGGGGTCTCATTTCCTGGCAGGGGTCTTGGCATTGTTCTCTGTCTTTGTCCTGGATCTCAGGGACGTTTTGCTGGGTAGTTCTCCATCTGCAGGGGGTGGAGTGCTGGTGTTGTGGTCCTGTGGCAGTGCCTCCTGTCCACTAGTGCTGGCAGAGGTGGTGGGCTGTTCATCATCCAGGCTAGTGTCAGGGGCCCCTTGTTGTGCCACAGTGTCCCTCCTGGTGTTCATAAGGTCCTTCAGCACTCCTACAATGGTGACCAGGGTGATGTTGATGGACTTAAGTTCCTCCTTGATCCCCAGGTAGTGTTCCTCCTGCAGGCGCTGGGTCTCCTGAATGTTGGCCAGTACCGTTGCCATTTTCTCCTGGGAATAATGGTATGCTCCCATGATGTTGGAGAAGGCCTTGTGGAGAGTGGGTTCCCTGGGCCTGTCTTCCCCCTGTCGCACAGCAGTCCTCCCAGTTCCCCTGTTTTCCTGTGCCTCTGTCCCCTGAACCGTGTGCCCACTGCCACTGTAATAGTTAAGATCTGACTTACCAGAGTCCATTCCTGCTGCTACTCCTGCGAGGCCCTCAGGATGCAGTATAGCCAAGACTTGATCCTCCCATGTTGTTAGTTGTGGGGGAGGAGGTGGGGGTCCTTCGCCAGTCCTCTGTACTCGAATCTGGCGGCTTGATACCACAGAACGCATCTTCCCCCGTAGGTCGTTCCACCTCTTCCTGATGTCATCCCGTGTTCTTTGATGCTGTCCCACTGCGTTGACCCTGCCTACGATTCTGCGCCATAGCTCCATCTTCCTAGCAATGGAGGTGTGCTGCACCTTTGATCCAAATAGCTGTGGCTCTGCCCGGACGATTTCCTCCACCATGACTCTGAGCTCCTCCTCAGAGAACCGGGGGTGTCATTGAGGTGCCATGATGTGGTGTGGGTGATGTGTGAGGTGGTGTCGTTTGTGATGTGTTAGGGGATGTGTTTGTGTTTGTGTTTGCTGTCTGAGGCGGGTGGATGTTGTGTGTGTGATGGTGTTGTGTGCCTGTGGATGCTCGTGTTGTTTCTGGTGGTGTCTCTCTCTGGGCTTCTTTCTCAATTTTGGTCGTAAGGGTTTGTGGGTGATATGGGTGTGTGTTTTATATTGGATTGGGTGTGTGCGAGTGGTATGTGTACGTGTATCAGGTGTGTGTATTTCGAATTGTCCAATGTAGTTGCGTTTTGTATATGTGTGAGTATTTTGAGTGCGGTGGTGTGTACCGCCAATCGTTTACCGCAGTTGAAAGACCGCCGCGTGGATTCGTGGGTCTTGAGAATATGGCCGTATTCCTGTTGGTGTGACGGTGTTGGTTTTGTTATCTCCAGTTTATCACTGACCTTTGGTGTGGCGGACGTGTGTGGATGTCTGGATTTTGGCAGATTCCGGACTGTGGTCATAATAGCGGTAGTGGAATTCCGCCACAGCACAGTGTATTGGCGGTCTTCTGCACGGCGGTAAGTGGGATTTACCACCAATGTTGTAATGAGGGCCATAGTGCGTAACAAATAAAAGAAAATATTAGATATATCTAATGGCTTTTCCTGCCAAAACTTAGCATATGAAAATCGGGGCCTGAGTGTGTTCTCATTTGGCTCTCAGAAATGCTTTTGTCGTTCACCTCAAGGCTAAAAGAATAGCCTGGGGCTATTCTCAGTCTGTGTAACATCAACATTACATGATATTGATTCCGAAGCGTTATCCTACGTGGATGACATATATCTCACAGACGACGACCTTAACATTAATCTTGTAAGGGTTGATTGGATTATTTTGGAATTTGCAGACCTCGGTTACAAATTCAACTTTAAGAAAAGTAAGATCGCCTTTCTCAGTGTATTGTTCCTGGGATATGAGCTATCAAATGATGGGAAGAGCCTGGCCCCGCACTTTCTAGAAAAATTTGCTCAACTGCACCCTCCTAACCCTTAAGAAATTGCAGTCACTACTAGGTTTCTTTAACTTTGGCAGAACATACATCCCAGACTATGCACAACGTATCAAGCCACTTTATGACTTGGTTCAGCCCAATTTTTCTAGCAGACACTGGACAGTCGAACGCAAACGCATCCTTAGGGAAATGCAGCAGGACATGCTAGAAGCTAAACACTTGCACACACGCGACAAACAAATTTGGTCATCAGAATAATTGCTGGTGCCATTGGATTTACTTAAGTCACCTTCAACGAGGGTGACACGGTGCCCATAGCATATAAATCACATTTATGATTTATTGTGAGCCTCACACAGTTATCACAACTAACAAAAGTCCTGCTTCAAGCTCATATTATACTACTTACCCTTCTCCCAAACAAAACAACACTACCACTAACACACCTTTTCTAACCTGCCAGCTCATAAATGCTTGATCACTATCAAAAAACAAGCACCACATCTACGACCTGCTCACAGACACACAACCTGACTTACTATTCATAACAGAATCTTGGTTGGGAGATGACTTGGCCCCAGTTATGCACAAAGCCCTTCCTCCGGGCTATCAAACCATCACACAAAACCGTATAGACAAGAGAGGAGGTGGACTAGCTATTATATTCAAACAGGCAATAAACCTCAGTAAAACAGACAACATTTCCATACAAGGTTGTGAAACCCTCCTCACCAGAAGCCACCCTACTCCAACTTCCTCCTGTAACTTTACAGACCTCCACCTAACAACTCCACATTCCCAGATGTTTTTCTAGATACATGCTCAAAACGTATTACACTATACTCAAACCTATGCATTCTTGGGGATCTAAACATTTGGTTTGACAAACCCAATATACCCCATCCAAAAGCTATCACCACTGGCCTAGTCGCATTGAACCTACATCAGATTGTACACAATCCCACACACATCACTGGACACATCCTAGATGTAATTTTTGCTAAGCCTGAACTAGTTACCATTCATAGCATCATGCCAATCACATGGTCAGACCACCATTTGTTAACTTTCCAACATAAAACTTCACAAATCAACACACCCCACAACTATTTACATACATGCACCTATCGACCATGGAGCAAACTAAATTTTGATGACTTAGAAACACAACTAACAGCCAACACAGACCTAGATACAATTAATTCTGTTCCAAAACTTTATGAGTGGCTACAGGAAGCTTTTGATATCCTAATACCACTCAGAAAAACTAAACACAACAAAAGAAAACCAACACCTTGGAGAAACACAGAACTTGAAAAGATAAAGCAGCAAATCAGAAAGTTGCAGCGGACCTGGCTCAAAACAAACAACAGTCAAGACAAACTGCAGCTGCACAAACTTAACAGAATACACAAATCATCAATCAAAAAAGCTGAAAAAAAGTACTACTCAGACAGAATTCAAAATGCAAAATCTACAACCAAGGAATTTTTTTTAATTCTCAATGAATTTAGAAAACCTACATGCATGGAAGGAAGTAATCCCACTACTCAAGATTTTGCAAACAAATTGGCAACTCACTACACAACCAAGGCAGACACATTGGACTCCTATTTAAAACAGAAAAAAACCATCACACCAACCCCTTTCCTAAAATACCCTCTAAGAATAAACCAACCCAGCCTCTACAGTCCTTCCAACAAATATCCCAAGGTGAATTTATGGATTTGGTCAAAGCAAGCAAGTCTTCCGGTTGCCCTTCTGACCCTTGTCAACCACAAATCTTCAAGAACATTATTTTATCTACTTCTGCTGCCACACCTGTAAGAAGAATCATCAACAACTCTTTAACTACAGGAACTTTTCCTGTAGACCTGAAAAGGCATATTTATGACCGTTATTAAAGAAAACAAACCTAGACCCGCAGGACCCCAAAAACTACAGACCAATCACAAATGGACCTTTCCTGGGCAAACTGATAGAAAGAGCAGCATTCGCCCAGATGTCACAATTCATTGAAGACAATTCTATACTTTCAGACTTCCAAACTGGATTCCGCCCAGGAAGAGGCACTGAATCCGCACTCATAGCAATCTGGGATGATATTAAAAACACAGTTGACCGCAAAGGAGTTGCTGCACTACTTCTCTTGGACCTCTCGGCTGCCTTTGATACGATTGACCATGACACCCTAATTCGAAGACTCCACAAAGCCGGCATACAAGGGACTGTTCTCGACTGGATTACTTCCTATCTTCAAAAAATATCTAATATCATCTACTCGCCGTCCTTCTTGTCCAAACCCTACCTCACAAAAGCAAGGGTCCCCCAAGGATCAATCATCTCACTTTTGCTTTTCAACATCTACATGATATCATTACCAGAACTGATTAATGATTTTCATCTCACATGCTACAACTATGCAGATGACACACAAATACTACTTAAATTAGAATTCCCCAAAAACATTGTAAACTCGGAAATCTTCAGTTGCCTCAGAGCCGTTGATCAGTGGGTGACCTGGAGCCATCTCAAACTAAATACCTTCAAAACAGAAATACTCATATGTAGTGACTGGAAAAGTTATGACCCTCTGTGCATCTGGCCTGACGATGTCAGACCACCTCCTCAATTATCCAGGGAAGTTAAAACCTTGGAATCACCATGGACTCCAAGTTAACTATCAATGCCCAAGTGGATAAATTAGCACGAACAAGCTTCATCACCTTGAAGACTCTATGACACATCTTCCCCCACCTCGGATTTCTACACAAGGTGCAAGCTACTATCTTGCTTGTACTATCCAAACTGGATTATGCCAATGGCCTCTACCATGGATCATCTCTATCTATTATGAAAAAACTCCAACGTATTCAGAACTCTGCAGTCAGGCTACTATTACATATGAAGGCGCAAACCCACATCTCCCCTGCCTTGAGAGCACTACACTGGTTACCCGTTGCCAGAAGATGCACTTTCAAGCTGCTTTGTATCACCCACAAAGCTATACATGGAACAGGATCGCTTTTTATCAGAAACGAAATAACCAAATACATCCAACAAAGAAACCTCTGCTCAACATTGGCACCCCGCCTCCGAACACCACCATACAAGAAAAAGACTATAGGTGGTACATCCTTCTACGTTCAAGCAGCCAAACTATGGAATTTATTACCCCCAACTATAAGAGCCACAGACAACTTTCTTGTCTTTAGAAAACTAGTCAAGAGTTGTCTCTTTCCTTCATAACCACCATATTCAAACAACTATGGACTGCATATGCCTATGTTGATAAATATTTTTTCTGACTATGTGTATATTTCTAGTTATGTATAGTTCTTTAGAAAATATGTATCGCTACTATGTCATAACAATAAAATACACACACACACTTTAAACCTGTTTAACTAAGTATATTTACCCCTGGTTCTAAATATGTATTATATGTACATATATATGTGTGCATATGTGTGTGTATTCATGTGTGTGTGTGTGTGTGTGTATACATATATATATATATATATATATATATATATATATATATATATATATATATATATACATATATATATGTATGTATGTATGTATATGTATGTGTGTATGTTGTTCTGTGCTTGGCATGTTCGTGGGTCATTGCATGGCTCCTGGGTGGGTTGTTATACTAGATATCTATGAAACCCTGCTCTCATCTTATCACACCTATCTACCCATCACCATATGTCATGTCTCTATCAATCTATCCTCCATACCCACTCTGACTCATCCCAAGTCCATTCTACTACTTTTATCTCCTAAATAATTCTGCCTAAGCTCTTCCCTCCGCTTCCACATCTAACTCATCAAATTTCACTCTACTACCATGACCTCCCAAACAACCCTACTAAGTTCGCCCTCATTTATCTCACCCTGCTACTATGATCTCCCTAACCCTTCCACAGACTCTTCCCTTCTCCATCCTCCTTTACTCATCCCATGCCTAAATCCTATTACCATATACTCCCAATTAACACTTCTGGATTTCTTTCCTCCTCCACCCCTCCATTACTCCAGTCAATCTAACTAACAAACTCTCATATCCGTGGCTCAAATTAACTCATAATAATACTAAAACTGTACTCATATTTCCCGATACTAATCCATCACTAATTCTTGTTGGGTTCCAGAGTAGCGTGCTACTCGCTGAAAAGCACTTCGACGCCTCATAGGGGGTAGTAAGCGTTATATAAATACTATTACAATACAATACAATACAATTTATACTCTAACGTGGAACAGCGTTTTGCACCTACAGAAAAGATTCTGACGGCAGTTCAGATGGCTGTCATAAAAGAGAGGCCACTTGCCCAGGGGAAACGTTTTATTGTTGTTTCCCTGGTGCCGGCCTTAGAGGCTGTCACCAAAGCAAGCGTTCCCAACGCTAAAGCATTACATCCACGTTGGATTCAGTGGGCAACGTCTCTAACCACCACTGATGTCGATTACATTTTTTATCCAAAACTTCAGACACAAGAGTTTCTCCAGTACGAACAGGAGTACCCCGCTCCTCTAAATATCTTACCACTAGACAGATGCCATGCTGTCATATACATTGATGGTTCAGCACAACCGGCTGTAGGTACTAAACATCAATACTCAGCCGCTTGCGCAGCCGTAAGCGGAGATATGGAAGATGGAGTCTTTCACCCTCAAAATACCTACACGCAGACCATAGGGGATTGCACAGCTCAGTTGGCTGAACTTAAAGCTCTAATACTAGCGCTAGAACACACAGATCCAGGAAGCCTGACTTTAATAGTCTGCGACTCATACTACTGCGTTCAGTCATACAATGATTATCTTATTCATTGGAAGCTGAATGGGTTTAGAGATTCTGAAAGGGAACACCATTAAACACAAGACATTGTGGGGGAGGGTGGCTGATCTTAAGGATAAGCTACAGTGTGTCCATGTAGTATATACATTGGGCCACCAATGTGTAGGAGTACACGTTACCGGCAACACTTTGGCTGATGAAGCGGCCAAAGCAGCAGTAGCTACGGCTTCTGTAGCTGCAGTGACTCGTTCACAAACGAGATTGGATAATGAAATTCTAACTGCCGTGAAAGCTTCGGCTGTAGGCAAGCCCCTTCCAAACGGATAACCTACAAACTATTCTTACCATATCAGTGCACAGAAAGTTGCCTACGCAACAATTCCTGGGGTTGGTGATCAAGTGATGCCCAAGGAAGACCAGAGATTAGATCTAGTAAAAGCAGCGCACAAGGGTGTCGCTTCTGCACATGCTGGTATATCGGCCACAATGACACTTCTACAGAAACGCTCCTGGTGGCCTGGTCTATGCAGACGGATGAAGAAATATGTCCTTTGCTGTGACATTTGCCAGCAGATAAAGGGCTCTAATATCAAACGCCCACCGCAGACATCCCTCTTAGTGTCCAGCAGGCCACTACAGTGTGTGTACCTGGACCACTGTGGTCCACAACAGCCTGATGGTGCATACAAATATATTCTAGTCGCTGTAGATTCTTGTTCTAGATTCCTGTGGGTATGGCCACAGCGGTCAGCTGACGCTCAAACTGTTATAAAAGACTTGCTGATCTTTATCGGTACATATGCGGTTGCAGCATTCCATTCAGACCAGGGGCCTGCATTTGCCTCTAAGACATTCAGGGACACCATGGGGACGATGGGTGTTGAACTCCATTACTCCTCACCATACCATCCCGAGGGAAATTCGGTCTTGGAGAGCCGGAATCGTGATCTAATGCAGTCCTTAACAGCTCGAGTATTAGGTTCAGGCCGCAGTTGGCTTCATCACATATATGGGGTCCAGAGAACACTGAATAATCTGCCAAGACCGTCCTTGGGGGGACGCACTCCTTATGAGGTTCTCTTTGGGATACCTATGTATGTCCCAGATCTTGATGCCTCTGGTGGGGTGGCAGCAGAAACACCATTTGACATAAATGAACGTCTCACTGTCTTACAGGAGCTTCAGCAATCTCGTGATGATAAATCATCTACCAGTGCTGCCACCTTAGGAATAAGGGATTTAACGAAAACTTCGACTGGCTGGATTCCTAAAGTTGGGGATCTGGTTCTTGAGAAGTTCGCTGTGAAGAAGGAATTTGGTCCATGATACAGTGCACCCGTACCGGTCTTGGGAATTCAAGGTACCAGGACTGTCATATTACCACCACTGTCTGGTTCTCGAACAAACAAATTCATTTCCATTGATGCCATCAAATTATACCATGTGGCTGATCCTTCACAGTAGACCAAGAGGTCTCTTGGGTGGATCCCGTTCCCCCCACACCACAACAGGACATACATCTACATAGTAGGATGAACAACACTACTACGGACTATGCAACAATGTCCAATGCTGTTCCAAACACCACTTCGACCATGGGGAGGGCGGAAAACAAACTTTTGCTAGTTCCAGTTACCACTTCAATGACAACTCCTGTCCAAGATTTGGCTGTTTTTTACACAAACACTTCACAGACTGATGACATTGTCTACCAAGAGCCTCCACGCGAAGTGGATCAAAGTACAAGTAATGCACCGGCTCTAGTTTTTGCAGAGACTGCCTCTGGCTATTTCATAGACATTGATGACTTTTCTTCAGACTCATCCACTACTGTGATTGACAATGTTTCAACAAGACGTAAGCTGTATCAGTGGCTTAAAAAGAACTATTTAATCTACCCATGGAACTATTTATGGTTCTCTTTGACATTTTCAGCATTATTTTTTTGGGTTGGTTTTGTGACTGTTTTCTTTTTGCTCATAAATGGTCACTATATTCCTGAACGCTCCTCTGTTGAGCTTGTGGATGAAGTCTTAACTCCATATCATTCCTCGCATAAGGTCCAAAGAGACTTGTCCCTTGTAAATATTACAGCAATACCGATTTCTGATGTGATTGTGTGGGACAATGTTTCCTTTGATATATATGGGCCTACAGAGGTTATTCAAATACCATACGTGTTCAAAATATCTATGACAGATGTAATTACACCTGATGCTGTATCTGATGATTGGGATGTCTAAACAGTTGATTCCGTGTTAACTGAAATGAAGGACTATTCCGTATTTGAAAGTGATGATGTATATGAACATACAATGAATTATGGGGAAATGTTCTGTTATAACAATTGGGGACATTACTACCTACACCGTGCCACTAGACACAGACTAGTATTAAACTACACACAGTGGGAACACTGTTCAACACCACCAGTGGGAGCCCAAAACACTATACAGATAAATTTATGTATTTCTCTGGGCATGACACGAAAAATGCGGAGTCATATTATTTTAAATTACCTCCAGCACAAATTTGGAAAATTTTGCTAACAAACACAAAACTGATCTATTCAGATCCCTTTGTTTCCAAGCTTGCAGTTGAGGGTTACGAATACTGGAAGAGCACTATTGATTTGAAAAGTGTATGGGGAACACAAGATTGGCAGATACAGGGTAGGGAGGCTTTATTTCGAGCATGCCTGATTCCTGTGCAAATGATTTTCTTAAATGACACTATTCAGCAGACATCCTGTCTGGGGTTAGCAAAAATTAAAGACATGAACACGCCCAGTATCCCCGCTCAGGCAAGGTTTAAAGATTGGCAATATTTCGTTAATATCACCGGGGAAAGACTAGATGCAATGGTTAGGGCTGGTACCTATAATTCTTCACTTTCCAGTCCCGGCGGGTAGTTAATATGGCCAACTGACACTAATGAGTGTCAAGTGTGTTTTTGAACTCTTCAGAGGGGTTTTCAATTAACAGGCCAGACCCTCGCTTTGTATCGGGTCAAAATACAGGTATAGTTACAACATACAGTGTGGGTAAACTATGCCAACAATGGGTACAGACTAACACGTTAGCCGCAGTTTAGAAACATCTGAACACTCTTTCTGAAGATGTAGACTTGCAGGATTTTCTGCTGGGTCCTAGAAAACAGCGCTCAAAAAGGTTCTTATATGCTATGTATAATGAAATCTGGAAATGTTCACAGATTGATGCTGCTGCGAATGTAAGGCAATTGGATAATGAAAACTTAGAGAAGGCTTTAGCAGTTGTCGACAACAACATGAATACTCTGTCCAACAGGATATATCCACTATCAAATATAGTTTAGTCTGCTATTGATATCACTCAGACAGACTTGTCCAGGTTATATCATGGGCAGACACAGCTACGTTCCATCATGCAGCTGGGTTGGACATTACAGACACTGAAAAATGGCCGCATTCCATGGAAATATATTAACAGGAGTGAATTACTCACTGCGGTTAACTTTTCCAGGGAACAACAGACAATGGCTAAAAGAGAAGCTAGTTTCACCATGCTTCACGTAGAAAAGTTAGAAAAGTTGCCCTTCACGGTAGCAGAGAGTCCTTCAACTATTTGGCTCTTACATGGCATAATTAATTTACCCATTTCGACCTTTCGTTTCTCAAGCTGCCTGAAACATCTTGCAGTGGGGAGGTATGAGCAACTAGGCAATAGCTAGGTTAAGGAAGAGTGGGAGCTGCCCTTTGATTATAAATGTCTGAACAGCAAAACAGAGGTCTTTCTTAGCGGAAGCGAACGTGAGACTACTGTTAATCATTCGATGATATGTAAGCAGGTGTCCCTTCACGGTCTTTGCAATGCGGGGGTCGCAAACTTGGCCTGTTTTCTGAAGGGTACTCCTGTCCCTTTGATTCGGCCGGTATTTCATGTACTTTCCAATGCAAGTTATGTGGTACTGAACAATCAAAGTTGTTGCGGCATGCGACCAGGAACTGCCTACGCAATCTCGGTCTTGAAGGTCGTTAAGTGTTGTGGACATGTTTTATTCCCCCCCACACGAGAGATAAAAGTATCTGACATGTGGCCCCACATAGATACTATTAATGTGAACTATGACAAGCTGAGCAGGCTAAAGGCACTATTGTTTCAAAAACAGGTCGCCTTGACATCCGCCAGAGAGACGTATGCTCTCCAGATTGCGAGATCATCAGCCGATATACAATCCCTATTAAATACCAACTTCCCCAAGCACTTTGGAAAACTGGTATCCAGAATATTCAATGCTTCAAGCACTACTGAGATTGTCCACTTCTTTAAGGCTGTCGGGTCTGGTTTCGTGTCCATGTTCCAAACTGTATTCGGAGTCATCCCGTCGGCCATCCATTCGCTCTTTTCAAGTGTGTTTGGTGGCTTTCCAATTATTTTGGCTTTGATTGGCGGACTACTACTGCTATTTCATCTGATCCGCAGTGGTTGTTTCTTTCCAGCTACTCAGAGCAATGGAGCTGCTCCCACCAACTCCGCTGTGCCGTGAACACATGGTTCGGTTCTTCGGTGCACCCTTGCTGGTGGAACTGGAGCATGATTGGTCGTTGTCATTTCAGCCCCTTCTCTGGTGTGCAGAACCAGTTTTCTGCTGCGTGTGGTGCCTCTTCGAACACCTGCTTACGGTCTGTCTTGCTGTTGCACCAACATCTCCTCTGGTCCACGAACTGCTGATGTCCCCGGTGAGGGTTCATACACGGTCATGCCCCTTGAGACTGAGGTTCCTCTGCGAGGCCACCTGTGAGCCTTCTGATTTAAGGTCTACCATGGACGACGGCACTGCAACTGATGACTTTACACTAGAGACTACTGCTCACTACTGCTCTGGGGATCCGTTTGTCTGCCCAGCACTTGACTTAACATCAGATAATGTGGACTAATTTTTGAGGTCCTTGGTTGGTGACTTCGATGACACTCTTCAAGATCATGCTTACAGCAAATCATTTGATGTATTGGCTTGCCACTTTTTCCCAATTAAATTATGCATTTAAATTGACACTTTGCCTTGGCACGCTGTGCTTGTCATGGTTGACATTAACATCTCTGTATGTATTTTAGCTGAACTGTTTTTTATCCTTTTTTAACATATTTTAAAGAGTTTTTACCTCGTTTTTATGTTTTTAGCTTTTTAGTTCATGGCAGTTTTAGCATTTGGGTTCCTGTACCTTCGTCATACCTGTTATGGCAATGGGGAGGGTGTAGTGAATCCTAGTTTGTTTTAATGGGATAACAGGAGTTATCTTAGCATTTGGCATGCAGACTCGTGCCCCCGTCACCTAGTGACTTTTAACCTACTTAGCTTGCTCTGTCTTAGCTCATTTAATTATTTAATTCATTTAAGATGGCTGCCTTGTTTATAGTTAGGCCACTTGTTATGCTTTGCATTATCAGTGCCACCGGGCTAAGGCATCAAGATCAAGCGACAAAGACAAACAAACAGTAGGTGTTCACACTTAGGGATTTTCCCTCTCTATACTTTCAAAGGCTTGTTTATAATAATTGCCGGCCCAAGCATGTCTGTTATCTGTTGTTTGGGCACACACCTACGTCAGGGGTCCTAATGGATCTGTATAAATACATTGCACTTTAGACAGATAATCAGAGCGATTCCGACCAGAGGGCATCGCCACCATCGCTGATATCGATGCTGCACGTCATCTTGATGCTGACCCAGTCTTCGTGTCCCTGCGTAGTCTAAGATAGAGACCTCATTCCAAGGTAATGAGGGTTGGGGGCTCCTCTCATGGACATGGCGTTGGCAGATAAGGTTTAACAAACCCAGCTCCCCTTTAGATAGGGGTTAGGCCTATCATGTTAGGGTTTTAGGGCATATTACATCTCTTATGTCTTTTACATGCTATCGCAAGATGGTGGGGTTTTTTGTAATAATGATTCTTGTCTTCACAATTCTGTTTCTTGCACTGTTCATTATCCTAATCATTGCAGCCCATGCAACATATCGCAAATTGCAGTTGTGTTAAATAAAAACTATTGAAACTTTACTGCATCTTCGTTATTGCCTGTGTTTGGTTGAGACATAATGTGTTTGTGAGAAAGGGGTAATCTCCGTTTAACGACGACACTCCCTGATATGTCTTACTCTCGAGTCCATGCGTAAAGGCTGCCACAAATCACCTTTTACTATTGTGTTTGGTGAGGTGCTGCTAGTGAGCCGAAAGGGTTGGGACGACAGCTGCAACTTGTTGTAGGATAGGCATAGTCACCTACAAACAAAAGTACAGTCATCCTTAGAACTGCAGTCTTCCCTAGAGCAAGAGTCCAAACTACGACAATAATATGGCTTTTTCCTTACCCGTGTACAACTCACAACCACTTATGCTGCAGAATTGGTCATGAAGAATGCTGATAGCTTGAGGATGACCACATAGATGTAGTATGCTACCATCCTGTGGCTAGCGATGAAAGAGATGCACTTCATCCAAAGAATAACAATATTTTACCACTAAAAATAGATACAATGCAAAACAGGTAGTTGTCTCTAAAAAGGAGGACAAGAGAGTGAGCTGTGAATGGACCAGATGGAGGGGATAGGATAGACAAAATTACTTTGCCCGATTAGAAAATACTTAGGGGCATATTTATACTTGGTTTGCGACGAATTTGTGTCATTTTGTGTACACAAGTTTGGTGCAAAACTAACTCCATATTTATACTTTGGCGCTAGACCCGTCTAGCGGCAGATTTATGGAGTTAAAGTAATTTTTGGGATGGAGAAACTTACTTTGTGTCAATGAGATGCAAAGTAGGCATTCCCATGCAAAAAATTACTCTATGGCCTTAGCGCCATATGTATCCCCATGCTAAAATCATGCATGGTAGGAGGAAGGGTCAAATAATGCTGCAAAGCTTGCTTTGCACCATTATTTAACGCTTGGGTCAAAGCAGGCGTTAGGGGACCTATGGGCCTATTTCCATGTTGGAACACCATGGATTAGGCCTACAGGTGCCCTCCTCAGGCCCCAGGGACACTCCCACCCACACCAGAGGAACAGCAGAGGATGGGGGACCCCATCCCAGGTAAGTATAGGTAAGTACAGGTAAGTATCTTTTTTTTTAAAGTGCCATTGGAGGCCCTGAAATGGGCCCCCCTACATGGCACATGACCCTGGTCCCCTGTGCTGGCCATTGATGTGGTGGGCATGTGGTATGGATGGTTTTGCATCAGAAAATTACGCTAGGCTGGTTAGAGTCGTTTTTGTTTTTCTCTAACTTGCTTAACATCATTTTTTGGTGCAAACCCCGCTTCTTCCATACCACTAGCCCCACCCGGCTAACGTAATTTTTTTTACGCCAGCCTGCCCTTTGCACCGCTTGCACCATTCCTTAAATATGGTGCCCGGCTGGTGCTCAGAAACGCTGCAAGCGGGTGCTAAACTTTTTGTATAAATCAGGGCCTTAGACTTGGCTCTGGCAGTCTTGGCGAATGCCTCTAGAATTACAACTTCTAAAGAAAGTAAAGTAGAGAGTTAGCACTGTACAAGTATCCAACCAGTGGTGTCACAAAGGCCCTTGCAGCCCACGCAGTGCAGGGGGCCTGAGCTCCAGGGGGGCCCCCTCAGCACTGTACCCTGGTCTGAATGCTCTTAAGTGAGTCCAGAGAGGGTCCCTCCATGTACTTTGCGGGGGGGGCTCAAGTTTTGTTACGCCACTGTACCCAAGTAATATCAGAGTGCAGTGGACATATAGGAGAGGCTAGTGTGGCAGATTGTATGAGAGAGTAGCTGCAATGTGTTCTGTTTATTCTCCAAAACGGATGCCTTAGAATGGATCACACATTAGGCAAAATGGCATTTGCTGCTTATTGTAGACATGGGCTATCGCAAAAGTTAGTAGGGATGAATGTACCACTCATTTTGTCTCAGCTATTTAACAGAAATTTAGTCATCCATCTGGTTGTTTAATTACGTGAGTATCTTTAAAACGCAAAATGTCTGTGTAATTTTTCACGGCATCAATTATGCTCACAAATACAATAAATACTAGTCTGGGTTGGGACTGCTTCTCAGTGGGAGTCATTTACATATTGAGTGTCTATGTCACCTCAGGAAGAAAAGACAGAGGTAAGCCTATTTTCAGTGTCCCAGAAGAATTGGTCTAAATAATTTGTTCAGATTTTAGAGAAAAATCACAGAACAGAATATTAACCTCTAGTGATTTTGATCCATCAATGGGAAATGATATGCACCGGAGTGCAATTCACAAGAAGAGTTCTTGTGGGAGTACCTGAAGTTACAATCAGGCATAACAAAAAAATAGGGGCTTGGAAGAATGCTTTATATCTATTATGTTGATCTGGCCGCACCCCATCTGATGTTCCTGCAAACATGAACTAAAGACGAAGTAAGATCTCATCTCTCATTGATAACATCCTCATAAATATTGACGTCTGGGCACCACTATGAGACATGTGGGTAATCCACCGTCCTGATAGAAATCATAATTCCCTATTGATCGTCTTACTAATGGCAAATAATTACAAACCTGCATGGACAATGAAGATCCATAAAAGGCAGCACAATATTCAACCAGTTAGGCAGTAGAAGGACAGTTAGGTGAAAACTTGAGAAATGTAAAATGTAATCTTTTTGCCCAAAGAACAATTAAATCAATTCACTCCAGCTTGAAAGAACTGCTAACAGTATCCGAAGGAGCTAATAAGAGAAGGATGATAACTTTATATGAGTAAATTATGACCAAGGTATATTTTTTCCTAACAACTACCAAAATGATTAACTGTGCTAGTGATGGTAACAAAAATGGTAGGCATTATGATCAACAGTGCTTGACCATATAGATGGTGTTGTTACATGCCCTAGTGGGATGGTATGAGTCAATAGACAACGTTCGTGAGACTAAGGCATAATTGTAAATATTTGATTTGTGAGAAGAAATTTGCAATGCAGCAACAAACTTGTCACAATGTAAGGCAACCTGCTGCTGAAAAGAATTCTAGAAGACTCAGGTCACTTATTTTCATAACCAAGGTTTATGTATTGGATCTCAAAAGTGATTCTGACACTTTCAAAGCTTTATGCCTTTGGCACGATTAAAGTCAAGCTTGCTCAAAGCCTAAATATGAACTGACAACTGTCCACAGCAGAAATCCGCTTAGACATTAAAATCGTAGAGGATGTGATTGCAAGACAAAACCTAAACAAAATTCCTGGCTTTGTACCTCCAGATCTCTATAAAGCTGAGCCAACATTATGGGCTCCAGTCTAAGTTTTAAAATCAGTTTTAAGGACTGGTAGTCCTTGGTCAAGGTGCATGGTGACTATAGTACCTATGCATGAGAAGTGATCACTAACCAATTCATCTAATTATCACCCAGTATCACTGTTGGGTGAGTCTAGTAACATCTATGGACAAGTGTTTTTTTGTTTGTTTTAACTGCTTACAAGGTTGGATTAATTCAGGAGATGCCATTGCTGGTAATTAAACCTGCTCTAGGAAAGGTATCATAACGAATGTGTGGCAAAGGTGAGTACCACTTTACCTAACATTTGTTGATCTTAAATAGTCTTCAATCTGGCTAATAGAAAAAAAAGGAGAATAAGGGATTAAGCCTTCCCTTGACAAGATCCACACAAACTTTATACAAGTCTACATCAGCTTGGGTTCGCTCTGGGCTAAATGGGGAGAGCACTGAGAGTTGTCGGATTCTTGCAGGTGTGTCCCAAGGGCGCGTTCTAGCCGCCTTGCACTTTTCTTTATTTTTGAATGACGCTGGCTCACACTTGGAGGATTTGAAATTGAATAAAGAGACTCTGTAATGCAAGAGTTTTCTTCTCAATGACTGAGCTTTCCATGCATAATCTCGTTAAAAGCCTTGTCGAATTCTACTCGGAATAGCAGTTGATTATTAATGTTACAAAATCCAAAGTCATGATAATGAAACCCAACACTTCTTTAAGGTGCCCTTTTTTATGAACAACGATCCCTTAAAAATGGGTGAATACATTTGACGATTTAGGCCTAAATTATGATACCAGGCGAATCCGGAAAAAGGTTGTGTTAACTGCTTTTGACAAACCTCTTTCATTTTGATCAGATTGATCCTACTATACTAATAGCAGTTCCAAATGCATCAGAAATATGTTTTATGTCACATTCACAGAGCCAGCCTTGATAATGCAGTGACATCCATTTGAAATCAAAAGATACACAATTAAAATGTTGATGTCATGTGTGTGTGACATTGCACTTTCACTTCTGTATGTTGCACAGTTTTGCCGGCTTTGTCTTTTCACTAAATATTAGTTTGTCTTTATAGTATTAAACTGCTGAAAACTGAGCTTTTAAGTTATTGCTCCTAAATTACATTTTCCTTCAATTAGTCTTTACTAGTGTTTACATATTATGTAATTCTCTCTTTTCTGAAAGTTCTGGGGAACCAGTATTCCTCTCTGAAAATTCCATATTGAGGGGCTTTAAAACAGCTCATGGTAGTGTATTTTCGAGGTAATATTAAGGCTACTTTAATATACATTCGACCCTTGTGCCATTATGGGCTGCCTTTGAATATCCTTTTGTCAATAGGTATGTTTTCTGACAAGAGATCTAGGATTTCAATCGAATCACCCTGTACTGTTAATTTGTATGATATCGTATCTTCCTACCCCTCTTTCTTAAATACATCATGAAAGTGTCAACAGAGTACTTACTATACATGTTTCTGTATCTGTATGATTCCCTATGGCCCCTCATCTTTCGTATGTATACATCAACCTTTCATCACTGTGTCCAAAGGACTCTGAAATACAGCATACCTCCAGTTCAAAAACAGGACTGTCAGAAGCATTTGATTTTTCCAGATAGCTAGAGGCACTGCACTTTCCACCGAAGAGACTGTGGTTGATATTAATACCATTGCAGCCTTCTTTTGGTCGAGCATAGCAGCGGCAAGCGCTGCTTTTTCCTTCGTGTTGGTTTCAATGTGGCCTTTTAACCACACCCACCGCAGGACTATCACTATCACTCATTCATGGGCTCGACTTTCAAAAATCCTTTGTTATCATCTGTAAATGTTTTTCGTTTGTCCCGCGTTGGGGTAGTTTTGTTACCCCTTGGCCATCGACCCTGTTACATGGATAATTGCACGATTGCCGAAATGCATGATAGCGAGCGAACTTCTTTTACCTTTTGTCTCTCCTTCGAGCTCACATTCATGGGGGTCGTGGCACTTCGAATCCGCTCTCTTATGTCAACCGTTTTACTTTTCATTTTCAATTTATGTGGCAAGAAAAGTCCCGATAGGAATTTACAATGCTAATAGCTCTAACTTGAGCAAACGTGATACCCAGTGCATTGCAAATGCTTGTTTTCTTTTTTCCTCATTTCACCGTCAGGTTTAATACTCCACTTTTAAAGTGTGGGCTGATGGCTCTTTCCTAGAGCACTGACTGCACGTCTTGCTGAATACAGTGCACTTCATCGATGCCCTTTTACGTCTTGGCAGAAACTGTGGAATAATCATTGCACTGTTCTGGTTTTCTCGTGCCCTGTTATTAAAGGAAGCCAAAGACCCTCTGGCCCGTATTTATACTTTTTGACGCTAAACTGCGCTAACGCAGTTTAGCGTCAAAAAGTTTAGCGCCGGCTAACGCCATTCTGAAGCGCCATGCGGGCGCCGTATTTATTGAATGGCGTTAGCCGGCGCTAGCAAACCGGCGCTGCCTGGTGTGCGTGGAAAAAAACCACGTACACCAGGCAGCGCCGGCGTTGGGGAAAATGGCGTTAGGGCGTCTTAAAAATGGTGCAAGTCAGGTTGACGCTTAAAATAGCCTCCACCCGATTTGCGCCATTTTTAACGACGCCCAGACGCCATTTACATGACTCCTGTCTTAGTAAAGACAGGAGTCATGCCCCCTTGCCCAATGGCCATGCCCAGGGGACTTGGGCATTGAGGCATGTAGGGAGGCACAAATCAGGCCCCCCTATGCCAAAAAAAAATATAAAAAAAATAAAAATGTATACTTACCTGAACTTACCTGAATGTCCCTGGGATGGGTCCCTCCATCCTTGGGTGTCCACCTGGGGTGGGCAAGGGTGGCAGGGGGGTCCCTGGGGGCATGGGAGGGCAGCTGTGGGCTCATTTTGAGCCCACAGGTCCCTTAACGCCTGCCCTGACCCAGGAGTTAAAAAGAGGCGCAAATGCAGGGTTTTTTGCCCCGCCCACTCCCGGGTGTGATTTTTGCCCAGGAGTATAAATACGACGCATTTGTGTCGCAGTCATTTTTTTGGACGGAAAAGCCTACCTTGCATCTCATTAACGCAAGGAAGGCGTTCATGCAAAAAAATGACGCTCTTTCCTCATACTTTGGCGCTAGACGCGTCTAACGCCAAAGTATAAATATGGCGTTAGTTTTGCGCCGAATTTGCGTCGAAAAAAACGACGCTAATTCGGCGCAGTATAAATATGCCCCTCTGTATCTTTATTCTTACATGCCATATCGAGTTTGCTAATATTCTTGGCTGAAGTGATCCAATCTTGCCCCGTCCGGAATTCGAGTGAGACCCATTTCTTACAAATTTCTCTTTTTTGCTATCACCATCAGGAAGAAAACTAGGGCCCATATTTATACTTTTTGACGCAAAACTGCGCCAATGCAGTTTTGTGTCAAAAAAATTAGCGCCGGCTAACGCCATTCTGAAGAGCCATGCGGGTGCCGTTTTTACTGAATGACGTTAGCCGGCGTTAGCCGCCGGCGCCGTCTGGTGTGCGTTAAAAAAAACGACGTACACCAGGCAGCGCCGGCGTAGGGGGATATGGGGCTTGGGCGTCAAGAAATGGGGCAAGTCAGGTTGAGGCAATTTTTTCGCCTCAACCCGATTTGCGCCATTTTTTACGACTCCCAACCCCCATAGAAATGACTCCTGTCTTAGCAAAGACAGGAGTCATGCACCCTTGCCCAATGGCCATGCCCAGGGGACTTCTGTCCCCTGGGCATGGTCATTGGGCATAGTGGCATGTAGGGGGGCACAAATCAAGCCCCCCTATGCCACAAAAAAATAAAAAATAAATACTTACCTGAACTTACCTTAATGTCCCTGGGATGGGTCCCTCCAGCCTTGGGTGTCCTCCTGGGGTGGGCAAGGGTGACAGGGGGTGTCCCTGGGGGCATGGGAGGGCACCTCTGGGCTCCTTCAGAGCCCACAGGTCCCTTAACGCCTGCCTTTTGCAGGCGCTAAAAAACGGCGCAAAAGCGGCCGTACGTCATTTTTTTTGACCCGCCCACTCCTGGGCGTAATTTTTGCCCGGGAGTATAAATCCGACGCACATGCCTCGGAGTCGATTTTTTAGACGGGAACGCCTACCTTGCATATAATTAACGCAAAGTAGGTGTCCACGCTAAAAAATGACGCTAACTCCATGGACTTTGGCGCTAGACGCGTCTAACGCCAAAGTATAAATATGGAGTTAGTTTTGCGTCGAAATTGCGTAAAAAAAAAAAACGACGCAAATTTGGCGCAAACGGAGTATAAATATGCCCCTTAATCTTCAAAAATTCATATCTTTACTTATGTATGTTGGATTTTTGCCTTTTTTTCTTGTTTACTTGTTTACTTGGATAATATTGGCTATTTTTCTAAACTGATGTGTGTGTACAAATACTTTACGCATTGCCTCTGACATAAGCCTGACTGCTTGAGCCATGCTACCAAGGGAATGAGCAGAGGTTATCTTAGCTGTGTGTCTTCCTTACCCTGACTAGAGTGAAGGTCCCTACTTGGATAGAGTGTAAAATCAGACTGCCAATTAGAGACCCCATTTCTAAAAGAGGATGTATGCTTTGTTGAGCATTCAGGACACCAGCAGGCAGGCTTCTCGCAGAGGCAATGTGTAAAGTATTTTTACAAACACCTATGGTAACACAGTGAAAACACCACAAAAGTCTCCACACCAGTTTAGAAAAATAGCCAACATTTATCTAAATAAAACAAGACCAAAATGTAAAAAATCAAGCATACACAAGCAAAGATATGAATTTTTAAAGTGAAAGGTATCTTAATCCATAGAAATCAATGGATGCATTGTTTTATCACAAAGTACCTGATATGTGTTAAAAATAAAGCTGCACGGTAGAGTGTGCATTGGAAAATCAAGCGATGCGTCAATTCCTTACTCGCAAGTGAGGCCGTGCTCCGATTCTTTCTACGCCTAGTAAGCGATGCAGCAATTCTTTCCATGCAGAGAAGGGATATGTTGATTTCTGGACAAGAAGCCCCAGGTCTGTGTAGGGATATTGAAGATTTTGATGCCCAGGATCGATGCAAGGAAAATTCTGACATGCTGTGTGAAGGGTTCATGTTGAGAACAGGAGATACAGCGATTCTCCAGCCCCAAGGCAGGCGCTGCATTGAATTTTCAGTCACGGGATAGGCACTGCATTGATTTTTCTGACGTGCACGCAGAGTGGCATGTTGGAGAGTAGAGTGGCATGGAGTGTCAGAGAGTGGCGCGTACTGTCGTAGCGTGGGAAGGCATGTCATGGACAGGAGTGATGTCATAGAGAGGAGTTTCTTGTCATACATTGGAGTGGAGAGGCATGTCATAGAGTTTAAAGAGACATGTGAAAATGGCTGATTGGTTGTAGATAAAATGTGGCAGGAATGTAGAATATGGGGTGAAAAATATATATTTTGTGTATTAGATTTAACATGGTTAAATAGTGTTAAAGTTATAAGGCACAAAAAGCATAGGGTAGGGTTATTAAAATGTCACCCAACAAAGCAAGACATGTTGGCCCAAGCAAGGGGGTACAAGCGTGACAGCTTCCATGGCCCTGCATGACTTGATAAATCCAGAGTAACACAACACAGCGCTCTTATAAATTGGGTTTCTGGTTAGCTGAGGCATGCACCCTGTCCAAGCAGTAGCCACAATCCTAGTCAGGGTAAATCTGACACACACTGATAGTTAACCTGTATTCGCCCTGTCAGGCTTAACTTAAGAGGCAATGTAAAAAGTATGTGTTTAACATTTCACATTGTAAAAACACCACTCAAACAGATGCCACACCTGGTTAGAAAAATAGAATGTAATTTTATGAGTAAAACAAGATCAAAACGATGAAAGTCCAAAAAGTAGAAGTCAAGTTATGAACTTGCAAAGATAAAAATGCAGTATAGTGCTTAAAAGGGTAAAGTGCCAACTGAAAATGTCTGGTTGCACTAGATCGGGGTAAATCCATAACTTCAAGGTGACCTAAATGGAACTTGGTTGGGATACAGTCCCAGCTAAGTCCTGCTGTAATCGAGTCAGGAGTCCCGCTTGTGCGGTAGAACTTTGCTGGGATTAGGGAGAGCATCACTGGCGGTGGTCCACGGGCACAAAGAGTCGATCAGCCATCATGGATGAGAGGGGTGAAACCTTGTGGTCATGAGCAGCGATACTTGCTGTGCGAAGAGACGCGGTTCCGGTGCTAGCAGGCCTGTTTACATTCACAAAGAGTCCAAAAGCTGTTTTTCAGAAGCCCCAAAACCACTTTTAAGAGCACAGGACTGGAGGGATGCCTCTTGGTGGTCAGGGGCTGGTTGAAGACAGATCTAGGAGCTGTAGCAGCAGGGTTTGAAGTCTTTTGTGTCCCAGAGACTTCAGAAAACAGAAGGCAAGCCAGCAAGCCCTTGAAGTCTCTTGGTTTTGAGATGGAAAGATGCAGGAGAGATGCAGGACCAGTTCTTTTCACTCCCAGGCAGGAGGGCAGCAGGAAGCGGGTCAACTCTGCAAAGCAGGAATCCAGCAGAGTAGCAGCTCAGCAGAGTGGCAATCCTTGTAGCAGCACAGCAGTCCTTCTTCCTCGCAGAGTATCCACAGGTCCAGAAGTGTACTGAGTTTGTGGTGTCAGAGGTCCAATACTTATACAAAGTGGTGCCTTTGAAGTGGGGGAGACTTCAAAGAAGGGTCCATGAAATACACAGGGGTCCCCCCTTCTTGCCCTGGCTCGAGACTCACTACATGGGGTATGCAGTTCTTTGTGTGTTGCATGACACTGCCCATTCAGGTGTGTTAGCCCCTCCCTCTCATCATGGCCAGGATGATCCATCAGGATGTTGATGGCCTATCAGTCACACCTAAGCTACCTTTGTTTGTGGGCATATAGAGGGCTGTACAAGCCCAGCTGACCCCTTAATGTATATTAGAGGAAGCAGTAGGCACCAAATGGCTAAAGTAAGAAAATGCCAACATTCTAAAAGTATAAGTTTCAGAACTGCAATTCAAAATCCGACTTCACCAATAGTTGTGATTGATGGATAGGAGCCCTGATATTGTGCGGGTGGGTGAAGCTAAGTACAAGAGAAGTCTTTGTATGAGACAATGGTCATGTTCCCCATAAAGTGAATATCATCACACTGGCCCTTGGAAATTCCAGTAGCAGGCAACATAAAAAACTCTCACATGAACATGAGCAATTAATCTGTGAAAGTGTGAAAGTAGTAGATGTGCATGAAGTGCTCATGCTGAATTTCACATGAAGTCATCAGAACAGTAAGTTTTCCTCTGATATAAACCCACTTATTTACATTCAAGTCCAAAATGTATCTGACTTCAGACTGTGACAGTGTGTTAATATTTATTGGTATTGTCAGGTAATGTCACCAATAAGGTATGAATAAAGTAAAGAATCTTGCATCAAGGAGTAAGAAACAGGGAACTACTAATGAACCGATGGTTTGGAAAATATTATCTAGCCCCTCAAATTGTGGAATAACTCAGCAAATTCTGGGGCTATCACAGTAACAGCTTGTAAATTTCAGATGTTTGCATAAACAGAAGTTCCCTAGCTATGTAGATTATTGACACATTTTATGCACGATCACAGGCAGCTCTACAATGTAGCACATTTTCTCTTACAACATTCATGAATGAAAATGATGGAAACGAAAAAGTTAAACAGGGCATTTTTTGGCTATATATATATATATATATATATGTATATACACATATATATTTATATCTATATCTATCTATATATAGATATTTATATGTATACATGTATATGTATGTATAGATTTATATATATGTATTCACTGAAAAAACAAAGATTACAGGGACGTTATAGTTAGGAAATCAAATAAAAAAAAATAGAAATTCACTTAAAAAAACAAAGTTTACAGGGACATTATTGTTAGGCTCATATTTTAAATATACAAAACCATAGAAATTCACTTGTTAGAGTTATCTCAAGTAACTATAATGCATGCCCTAAGGTAACTATACTTGCATCCACCGCATCCATTTACTTTGAAGCCCCAAGAAGGTAGCAGTCCCCGGGGCTGTGGGGGTGGCTGGGTCCCCATTTTTGTTCTTTTACTTTGAAGCCCCAGGGAGGTGGCATTCCCAAGGGCTATGGGGGGACAGGGCAGCCCACGCATTTACTTCGATGCTAGCCCCATGGAGGTGGTGCCCCCTGGTCAGAATTTAAATGCCCCATGGAGCTGTCTCACCCGGGGACTTCACATAAACAAGAGTGGGAGCCCAAGCTTGTTTAAAAAAAAAAAAATCAGTGAATCCATGGATCTGCTACATCTCCCACCAAAAAGCTTAAAAAAAATGATTGTTAGCTCTGAGGAGAGTGTCCCTCTGGGATCCCAGCACCAGAACTAAAGGGTCAAGGTGTCCTTACCCTGGCCCATTTTCTTTTAATGAATCTTTATTTCTGCGACTCAGCTGAACCCAAGTCCCAACATGGCTGCCAGCACTTCCTTGTTGAAGTGTTGTCAGTGATTCAGAGTTCAACACAAGATCAAGAGGGTTTACCAAGACTTTGGGGGTCATTCTGGACCGCCAGAAGACCGTACCGCGGTCATTCTGGGTTTCCCACTGGGCTGGCGGGCGACCGCCAAAAGGCCGCCAGCCAGCCCAGTGGGAAACACCCTTCCACGATGAAGCCGGCTCCGAATGGAGCACCCGTCGCGAATTTCAGTGTCTGCTGAGCAGACACTGAAATTCAAAGTGGGGCACCCTTACGGGGGCCCCTGCAGTGCCCATGCCACTGGCATGGGCACTGCAGGGGCCCCCAGGAACAGGATGGCGGTGAGGGGGTCGGAATCCCCATGGAGGATTCCCATGGGCAGCGGAAAGTCGGCGGTACACCGCCGACTTTCCGTTTCAGAATGCCAGGCGGAGCACCGCCAGCCTGTTGGCGTTGCTACCGCCGACCCCGGCGGGTCGGAATGACCCCCTTTGTGTCCCTCTATATACAATTTTTTTTTTCTTTAATTTCTCAAAAACTACTGAAGGGATTTACACCAAATATAAAAAGGGCGATTTCTGGACCAAGAGGTACCTTTCTCTCAAATATGGTGTACTTCCATCAAGTGGTTCGGGTGCTATTCCTGTTTAAAATCCCTATGGAAAATGCATGGGGAAGAAGTGTTTTGGGACCTCCCCATTTTCTTGGCTCCCGCTTGACAGACCACCCCAAAACTTTGCAGACAGATGCTGAAGTGAGAGTTGTATTTTCTTGCACAATTTTGGGAAGGTTCATCAAATGGCACCAAAGTTATTAGCAAAACAAAAAACGGCTTTTCTATAAAAATTTGGTTTGCCACTAAGTATTATATATTACATACATATATATATATGTATATATATATATATATATATATATACACACACACGCACACACACATATAGCCATCATTATGACTTTAGCAGTCTACAACGTAAACTGTTGAAGTCCTGCCAGCTACCAGACCGCCAGTGATGGCGGTCATCAGACTGCCATATTATGACTGCTGGCGGCTCTCCCCCATCAATTGGACAGAGAGCCGCCAGAAGCCATACTGGCAGTTGGTGGTGCGGTGGAGGTTGCTCTGATGGCACCACCACGTCAACACAACCCGACCACTCCTATTACAACTTAGTAATAGGCATGGCGGTGTTGTCTTGGCGGGGTGCTGGAGGCGGAGCAAACACCATGGACCCCATTCCCTCCCAGACGACCACAGCGACCACCAGGTAAGGTGATTGACCAACAGGGGAGAGGGAGGGGGATGTTGAGTATTATGTGCGTGAATGGGTGTGTGTGTTTGTGTGAATGGAGGGGCGTGGGGGGTGTTCTGTATGTTTATGTGCGTGTGTATGTAAGTGTATGTGTGCATGTATGAATGTGTGTATGCAGGGGATTGGGGGGTGTTGTGGCCATGTGTGCTTGTGTGCGTGAATGAGTATGGGTGTATGTGTGCGTGTATGTATGAGTGATGTGTGCCTGCGTGTATGTACAGGGATGGCCCTGCTGACCTGCAATCCACCCTACAAGTGACCTGCTCCTGATTCCAGGGACTGCAAGACTCATGACTGCTGGCTGACCTATCCCTGCTCCACCCAGCCTCCCTTGCCCCTTCATTGACCAACCAGGTGTGCCCTAGGGGTCCATAACCCCTTCCCACCTCCACCCTCTATGGGGACCCAGAGGAGTTTGCAATGTGCTTCCAATTGCTTCCCTTCTCCTTTTGGTGCTTGCTCCAAGACCTTCAGCCACTGCTCCCTCTTGAACCGGAAACCAACTGACATTGTCTGGCTGGCCCATTGGACACTTCTGAATAACTCAACCTAAAAATAGAAGGTGCAATTTGTGAGAGCATTGCCTGATTCTATATGCATTTGTAAACTTTTCCCATTGATTCCCATGGTGTGTAATTACACACACAAATAGAACATTTTCTAAACTTTGAAAAATCATAAGAAAAGAAGTACTTAACATTTATTGATGATCTTGGTCTTAAAAAGTGTTAAGAAATCTGAAGTATTTTTGTAAATTGGTCTTGAGTTCTTATTTTGAATGTGTGTCCACATTAAGTGATACTGTGAGTGCAACAAATGCCTAGAACATCTCTAAAATAAGCTTAACTAGTTGCCCCACACTACCACAAAAATAGAGCATTAGGTGGTCTGCTTTTTGCATTTGGATACCAAAGTGGGGTTGCTTGGAGTTTTTGAAAAGTGCACGTCTTTTTTGTACACTATATAGAGAGACAGCCACCTACAATAATCTGTTGTACCCACTCACAGAGCTACTCAGACACTCATGCACCCACTCACAACCCCACTCAGAGACTCATGTACACTCACAACCCCACTCAGAGACTCATGCATCCACTCACACATCCAGTCAGAGACTCATGCATATGCTCACCGACCAACTCAGAGGCTCATGCATGCACTCATAGATGTAGATACTCATGCACCCACTCATATACCCACTCAGAGACTCATTGATCCACTCACAGGCCCATTGAGGTAACCATGTGCCCACACACAGACTCACCCAGTCTCATGCATGCACTCATAGACTCGTGAACCCACCCATATACCGACTCAGAGACTCATTCATTGACTCACAGACCCACTGAGGTACTCATTCACACAGTCAAAGATCCACTCAGAGACTCATGCACACACTCAAAGACCCACTAAGACTCATGCATGCACTCAGACTTATAGACTCATTCACCCACTCACCTACCCACTCAGACTCATAGATGCATTCCCAGCCCACTAAGGTACTCATGCACCCACTCACAGACTCACTCAGAGTCTCATGCAAACACTCAGAGACTCATGCAGCCACTCATATACCCACTGAGAGACACATTCATCTGCTCACAAACTCAGATACTCATGCACACACTCCCAGTCCCACCCATAGACTCATACACACACTTATAGATTCAGAGAATTATGCACTCACTTACAGTCCTACTAAGAGACTCATGCAGTCATTCACACAGTCACTCAGCCACTCATGCATCCACTTGCATACATACTGAGGTATTCATGCACACACTCAAAGGCCCACTGAGAGACTCATACACACACTGAGAGTCATGTGTGCATGCAGGCACTCACTCAGGAACTCATGCACCCACTGTGGCACTCGTGCACACAGTCAGAGACCCACTCAGAAACTCATAGATGCACTGATAGTCAGAGATTCAGACACCCTCTCGCATACCCTCTCAGAGACTCCCACATCCGTACACTGATCCAGTGAGGTACTCATACACACATTTACAAACCCACTCAGAGACTTATGCACACACCCATAGACTCATGCACCTTTTCAAAGTCCCACTAAGAGACTCATGCTCCCATTCACAAACTCAGTCAGACACTCATGCATCCACTCACACACTCACTGAGGTACTCATACACACACTCACACTACCACTGAGGTACTTATGCAAGCCTATCAGTGATAGACACTGACACTCATGTGCCCACACACCGACCCACTCAGAGACCCATGCATCCACTCACACACCCAGTGAGGTACTCATGCAAACACTCACAGACCCACTCAGAGAATCATGCACCCACTCAAAGACCCACTCAGAGACTCCTGCATCCACTGACAGTTGCTTTGAGGTGCTCATGCATACACTCACAACCCCAATCAGAGACGTGTGCATGCATTCATAAGCTCAAAAACTCATTTGCCAACTCACAGACCAACTCTAAGACTCATGCACCTACTCAGAGACCCACTGAGGTACTCATTCACATACTCACAGACCCACTCAAAGACTCATGCACCCACTCACACACTCACTGAGGTAGTCATGATCACAGTCACAGACCACTCAGACTCATGCACACACTCACAGACTCACTCAGAGATGTATGCATACACTCATAGACTCAAAGACTCATGCACCCACTCACATAGCCACTCAGAGAGTCATGGACACACTCACATGCTCACTGAGGCAGGCACTCATGCATGCACTCATAAACTCAGACACTCATGCAACCCACTCATAGACCCACTCAGAAACTCATGCATCTACTTAAACACCTAGGGCCATATTTATACTCTGTTTGCGCCGGATTTGCGTTGTTTTTTTTAACGCAAATTCGACGCAAAACGAACTCCATATTTATACTTTGGCGTTAGACGCATCTAGCGCCAAAGTTCATGGAGTTTGCGTCATTTTTTAGCGTGGACACCTTCCTTGCGTTAATGATATGCAAGGTAGGCGTTCCCGTCTAAAAAATGACTCCGAGGCATGTGCGCCGTATTTATACTCCCGGGCAAAAATGACGCCCGGGAGTGGGCGGGTCAAAAAAAATTACATCCAGCCGCTTTTGCGTTGTTTTTTAGCGCCTGGTCAGGGCAGGCGTTAAGGGACCTGTGGGCTCGGAAGGAGCCCAGAGGTGCCCTCCCATGCCCCCAGGGACACCCCCTTCCACCCTTGCCCACCCCAGGAGGACGCCCAAGGAAGGAGGGACCCACCCCTGGGACATTAAGGTAAGTGCTGGTAAGTATTTTTTATTTTTTTTTGTGGCATAGGGGGGCCTGATTTGTGCCCCCCTACATGCCACTATGCCCAATGACCATGCCCAGGGGACATAAGTCCCCTGGGCATGGCCATTGGGCAAGGGGGCATGACTCCTGTCTTTGCTAAGACAGGAGTCATTTTAATGGGGGTTGGGAGTTAAAAAAAATGGCGCAAATCGGGTTGAGGCGAAAATTTTGCCTCAGCCTGACTTGCCCCATTTTTTGGCGCCCAAGCTCCATTTTCCCCTACGCCGGCGCTGCCTGGTGTAAGTCATTTTTTTTCACGCACACCAGGCAGCCCCGCCGGCTAACGTCGTTGAATAAATACGGCACCCGCATGGCGCTTCAGAATGGCGTTAGCCGGCGTTAACTTTTTTGACGCACAACTGCGTTGGCGCAGTTGTGCGTCGAAAAGTATAAATATGGCCCCTAGTCAGAGACTCATGCACACATTCATGGACCCACTCAGAGGCTCATGCATGCAGTCATAGACTCACAGACTCATGCACCCACTCACAGGCTCACTCAGAGACTCGTGCATCCATTCACAAACTCAGACACTCACACACACACTGAGGTACTCATGCCCACACTCACAGACTCTCTCAGAGACTCATGCATGCTCTCATAGACTCAGGGGGTCATTCTGACCTCGGCGGTAAAAGGCGCTTACCGCCAGTCAGAAGACCGCCATAACACCGCCGCGGCCGCGGTAAACCGCCACGGTTATTCTGACCCGCAACTTGCAAACCGCCAAAAACCCGACATCCACAAAAGTCCGCCACACCAAAGGTCAGCGAAAAAATGGCGATGACCAAACCTCCACTGTCACGCCAACAGAAATACGCCCATACCATTCCGACCCACAAATCCACGCGGCGGTCTTTCAAATGCGGTATTCTATTGGCGGTACACACCGCCGCGGTCAAAATACACACACACATAGAAAACTCAGCCACATTGGTCAGTTTGAAACACGCACACCTGATACACATGCTAACACCACTCCCACACACCCAACACAATATAAAACACACACCCACATCACCCACAAACCCCTACGACCCGAAATGATTGACGAAGGCTAGAGAGAGAGCACAGAATAGAGAATCCCAAAACACAGAGGCACACAACACCATCACCCACACAGAATCCACGCACCAAACACCACACACCACCACACGCACCACACTCATCACCACAAACGCCACCCCACACCTCATCCACACCACCCCATGGCACCCCAAAGACACCCCAGGTTCACTGACGCCGAACTCAGGGTCATGGTGGAGGAAATAGTCCGTGTAGAGCCCCAGCTCTTCGGGGCACAAGTGCAGCACACCACAATTGCCAGGAAGATGGAGCTATGGCAAAGGATAGTGGACAGGGTCAACGCGGTGGGACAGCATCCACGCAATCGGGATGACATAAGGAAGCGCTGGAACGACCTATGGGGAAAGGTGCGTTCCATGGTATCAAGGCACAACATTGCGGTGCAGAAGACTGGCGGCGGACCCCCACCTACTCCCCCAGAATTTACAGCATGGGAGGAGGAAGTCTTGCACATCCTGCATCCTGAGGGCCTCGCAGGAGTAGGCGGAGGAATGGACTCTGGTAAGTCAAATCTTCACTACTGCTTCCCACCCCCACCCCACCTGCATGCCAAATCATACCCCCACCCTCACCCCCACCCCCATCACACCAACTCCTACCAAAAGGCTCACCATCACAACCCACCCATCCCAACACCAAGCCCTGCATGCGACCACAAAGCATGGACACCCATCACCAAAGCATGCCCACTGCACACACACATCACCCCCACAAGCCACCCTCACAAAAGCCCCCACAAGGGAATGCCTGCACTTGGGTACACGGACACCCAACCATCAAACGAAATGCCACACAAAGAAGCAATAACCATACCTTTATACCCCTGCAGGACCCGAACGCCACCACACCGCCACGGAGGGTCCAGAGATGTCCATCCCACCCCCAGAATAGGCCCCCAGCGATGACAGCAGCTCTGTCTCCCTGGACCCAGATGACCAGCCCAGCCCATCGGGGACCTCTGGACAGTCGGTTCCCCACAGACAGCCACAGGCTACACCAGACCCAACCCCCTCTGGGAACACCAGCACAGCTCCCACCCAGCGGGCCCATGCCTCTGTCTCCAGGACACGTCAATCAGCGGTGTGTCCACCACTACAGGGCACCCAGGTTAACCCACCACCCCAACAACAACAGGGACCTGGGGGCAGTGGTAGTGGGCACACCGTCCAGGGGACAGAGGCCCAGGAACACAGGGGAACTGGGAGGGCTGCTGTGCGACAGGGGGGGGACAGGCCCAGGGAACCGACTGTCCAAGAGGCCCTCTCCTCCATCATGGGAGCTTACCACCACTCCCAGGAGACGATGGCGACGGTACTGGCCCGGTTCCAGGAGATCCAGGCACTGCAGGAGGAACGGTACATGGGGTTCAGAGAGGAACTGAGGAACATCGGTTCCGCAATGGGGACCATCGTCGTGGCCCTTACCCAGATAGTCACCACATTGCTGGACCATGTGGCACCCCAAAGGGCCCCTGTCACTAGCCCAGGCCAGGAACAGCCTACCACCTCCGCCGGCGCTAGTGGACAGGAGGCCCCCACACAACAACAGGCCACCAGAACCCCACCTCCTGCAGAAGAAGAACCACCCCGCAAGCGGAACCTGAGATCTCACAAGAAGACAGAGTAGGATTGCAAGACCCCCGCCAGCCTAAGATACCCCCTGATGTCATCCCACTGTCCCACATTGTCACCCTGTCCAACCTTTAACTGCCCCTGCTCCATCCTTCCACAGGCATATGGACAATGCACCTGTGCGACTGAGAACTGGACTCTGCCATGGACATTACTCCACCCCCACCCATCACCGTTTTACAATCATGTACCTATATGTAGCACTTAAAATAAATCACTTATTGCACTTAAAATAACAGGAGTCTGCTTGTATTCTTAACAAATGTATTACACATAACGGTGCAATAATGTCCAGTTACTTTGTGATGACAACATACCAATTTCAATAAGCTTTAGTCCATGGGCAAACAAAGCTGAAGTCAGGCAGTGGGTCATACAGCTCTGAAAAGGGAAGGGAAAGTCACAAATCAGTTAACAGGAACTGGGGGGAAACACAGACAGTGGAGACGCATGAGGCCTTAAGTAAATGTAAAATGGCGTGGGTGATTCTTACCTGTGTGCTACTGAAAATATTGTTGTATGACTGTATCCCTGTTGTCCGTGTCGTCCCCGTTGTCTTCCTCCTCTTCACTCTCCACAGGCTCCACAGCTGCTACAACACCACCATCTGGACCATCCTCCTGCAGAAAAGGCACCTGGCATCGCAAAGCAAGATTGTGAAGCATACAGCAGGCCACGATGATATGGCACACCTTCTTTGGTGAGTACATTAGGGATCCCCCTGTCATATGCAGGCACCTAAACCTGGACTTCAGGACCCCGAAGGTCCTTTCTATGATCCTCCTAGTTCACCCATGGGCCTCATTGTACCGTTCCTCTGCCCTGGTCTGGGGATTCAGTAGCCACAACAGGTTGGGGTAACCAGAGTCACCAATTAGCCACACATGGTGTCTCTGTAGCTGTTCCATCACATAAGGGATGCTGCTATTTCGCATGACATACGCGTCATGCACTGACCCAGGGAACTTGGCATTTACATGGGAGATGTACTGGTCAGCCAAACAGACCACCTGGACATTCATCGAATGATAACTTTTTCTGTTTCTGTACACCTGCTCACTTTCTTTGGGGGGAACCAAAGCCACATGGGTCCCATCAATGGCACCAATGATGTTGGGGATATGTCCAAGGGCATAGAAATCACCCTTCACTGTAGCCTATTCGCCCATCTGCACATTCATTGAATGGTAGCTCCTCCGGTTTCTGTACACCTGTTTACTCCTGTGGGGGGTACCAAGGCCACTTGTGTCCCATCATTGTCACCTATGATGTTGGGGATATGTCTCAGGGTATAGAAGTCACCTTTCACTGTGGGCAAATCCTCCACCTCAGGGAAAATAATGTAGCTCTGCATGCATTTCATCAGGGCAGACAACACTCTGGACAAAACCTTAGAAAACATAGGCTGAGACATCCCAGATGATATGGCCACTGTTGTCTGAAAAGACCCACTTGCCAAAAAATTGAGTACTGACAGAACCTGCACCAGAGGGGGAATCCCTGTGGGTTGGCGGATGGGGGACATCAGGTCTGGCTCCAGCTGGGCACATAGTTCATGTATAGTTGCTCTGTCAAGCCTGTATGTAAGTATGATATGTTGTTCTTCCATTGTCGACAGGTCCACCAGCGGTCGGTACACGGGAGGATTCATCCTTCTCCTCGCAAGTCCCAGCGGACGGTGCCTAGGAAGGACAACATGGAGCACAGAGTCAAGCAACCCACAGGTTCGTTTACACAGCTTGCACAGTAAACGAATCGCTATGCATTGAATGGCTTGTATGAGTGGCAATGCAAGGCCTAGGCCTGTGTGACGCAGTAGAAATTATGCCATGTGGGCCCTTGAAATGGAGGCTGCCTGACCTGTGAAGTGTGACAGTGGAATGTGAGGTCACTGCGCTGGCGTGGCACACCGTGGCGGTAGGCGGTCGAAGACCGCGGCGCAAAGCAGCATTGGTTAACATTGAACACTATGGGTCTCAGGAGCCAATGACGATGTGCGCCGGCGGTCGCGGTACGAACCGCCGCGGTACGCACCGCTGCGGGCGTGACCGCCATTTTCTAACTGCTTCATCACTCGAGACCTGATCATCCACAGGAGAGGACCTATACTGCAAGTGCTGCTGTGACCTCGGTCTGGGAGATACAATGGCTGCTGCGACTGGGGAAAGGGCCCCTGCCTTCACTTCTGAAGAATTGGAGAAACTTGTTTATGGGGTCCTCCCCAAGTATGCGCTACTCTGCGGTCCTCCGGACCAACAGCTTAGTACACAGGGTGCACGTTGAATGGGCTATGCCTGTGTTGAGTGGGGTGTATGTAAGATGGTGGGGAGGGGAGCGAATGAGGAGTGCAACGCACGAAAGATGAGAGCATGTGCCACATGGCAAGGTTGGGGAGGGGAGGGCCACTCACATTGACCAGGCAGAAAACTGATGCGATTTCCTTTACCACCCTGTACATGTCACATAGGTCAGCGCCCATCAGAAGATCGACATTTGGCGTGCCAAGGACGTCCGGGCCCTGGGGGTCCACAACAGACGGGGCACCCACTGCCGAAAGAGGTGGGAGGACATCCGCCGCGGGACCAGAAAGACCGCCGAGTCTCTGCTGGGGATGGCCTCCCAACGTAGTAGGGGTGCCAGCCTCCAATTGACCCCCCTGATGTTCCGGATCCTGGCGGTGGCCTACCCCGATTTGGATGGGCGCGTGAGGACATCACAGCAGACACAAGGGGGTGAGTATCAGCACATTCTGCTATCTTTGCACGCAGTGAAGGTGTCTGGGTGGGGGAGGAGGGCTGTGGCTATCTCTAGGCCAGGGCGCATTCTGTAGGCTAGGCCCCTCCTTTAGACACGGCCCTGTGCCCCCGCCCCCCACCTCTGTAGGGTGCCAAGTACAGCTATCCATGGTCCGGCCTCACCCATGTGTGCATTTGTCGTCCATAGACCTGTAGGCCTAGTCACAATAACTGAGTAGTGTACCCCGATTGCGCGGCCTAGTGCAGGGGGCTTCTGCGTCTGTCCTCTCCGACAACGGTTTTGCCAATGCATGCACTCAACCTGTCTTCATTTCTCCCCCCCCCCATTTTCTTTGTCTTCCTGTTCATGTGTGCATTAGCATCATCGGGCGGAGGAGAAGTGGTATCGGCGCACGAGGGAGCTGCATCTCACATGGCCCCGGAGGGCCATACAACAGACTCCGAGTACACCAGTGAGACGGAGGGCGAGTGGAGCTCCACAACGGGTACCCGTGGAGACGTCAGCGACACCGACACGTCCTCGGAAGGGAGCTCCCTAGCGGTGGCGGCAACATCCGTGCCCACCGCCACAACAGGTACAGCCGCCACCCAGCGCACCAGCCCCGCCCTCCCAGCAGCCCCTCAGCCTTCGCTCCGTGCCCGCTCGGCCAGGAAGGCGGGCATCTCCTTCGCCCCAGGCACTTCAGGCCCTGCCCCAGTTACCCCTGCTGCCCTCAGTGAGGAGGTCATTGACCTCCTCAGGACACTCATTGTTGGGCAGTCTACCCTTTTGAATGCCATCCAGGGTGTAGAAAGGGAGGTGCATCGGAGCAATGCATACCTGGAGGGCATTCATTCAGGTCAGGCTGCCCATCACCGATCGTTCAACGCTCTGGCCTCAGCACTAACGGCAGCCATTGTCCCTGTCTCCAGCCTCCCTCTTCTGACTCCCTCCACCCAGTCCCAGTCTCCTGTTCCTCTGCCTATCCCATCCACACCTTCAGACCAGCCTGCACACACCTCTACACCCAAGGGCAGCTCATCCAGACATAAGCACCACAGATCCCACAAGCATTCACCCAAGCAACATCCAGATGCAGACATGCCAACAGTCACTACCACCTCTGTGTCCCCCACCTCCTCATCTCCCTCCTCCCTCCCTGTGACTTCTCCACTCACACCTGCATGCACACCACCATCAGCCAGTACTTCCATCACCAGCACACCCTCCATTACAGTCCACACACGTGCAGTCACCACCCCCACTGCCATTTACACATCCCCTGTGTCCTCTCCCAGTGTGTCTGTCACCCCCTCTTCCAAACTACACAAACGCAGGCAGCCAGCCACCCAACAGCTATCCACCTCATGACAGCCTCCGTCACAAGCACCTACACCCAAAGACAGCACACCTGACTCTCCTACAACCACATCCTCTTCCGCCACTCCCATACCCACTACACCTACCCGTCCCTGTCCTTCCCAAGTCCTTTTCCTTTCCAACCTTGAGCTCGTTCCAATCACTGACACACCCCCTCCATCTGATAAGAGTAAAAAAAGCACCTCAGCCACCACCAGCCCTGCATCTACTGTGACCATAGTGCAGGGCTATTGGAATCCACCAGCTCCTAGGGCAGGAACATCGGCCAGCAGCAAGGGGACAGCCAGCCCACCCCCTGAGAAGAGGACAAAAAAAAAAAAGGGCCGGCGCGACAAGCCTGAGACGGCTGCCACCAAGGACAGTAGCCTTGCCCCGTCACCTGCCACATCATCCAAGGGAGGCAAGGGCCACAGAGCTTCAGCGAAGGAGGGCAAGGGCAGCAGGGCGGAGTAGTCAGGCAGCATGCGAGCTGCCCAGGAGGGCCCCACCAGCCCCATTCCGGTTGTGACGGACGACACCCACGGGCAAAGGACTCCATCACAGGAGGGCCCCGCGACCGCAAGGTCGGATGCCGACTGAGCGGGAAGTCTTGGCCAGGTCTGGCTCCCTAGAAACACAGGCCAAGCACCGCTGAACAGGGCCCCGCCGGGAGACGCACCGCTGAACAGGGCCCCGCCGGGAGAAGCACCGCTGAACAGGGCCCCGCCGGGAGAAGCACCGCTGAACAGGGCCCCGCCGGGAGAAGCACCGCTGAACATGGCCCCGCCGGGAGAAGCACCGCTGAACAGGGCCCCGCCGGGAGAAGCACCACTGAACATGGCCCGCCGGGAGAAGCACCGCTGAACAGGGCCCCGCCGGGAGACGCACCGCTGAACAGGGCCCCGCTGGGAGAAGCACCGCTGAACAGGGCCCCGCCGGGACAAGAACCACTGAACAGGGCCCCGCCGTGACAAGAACCGCTGAACAGGGCCCCACCGTGACAAGAACCGCTGTACAGGGGCCTGCCGTGACAAGAACCGCTGAACAGGGCCCCGCCGGGAGAAGCACCGCTGAACAGGGGCCCACCGGGAGAAGCACCGCTGAACAGGGGCCCGCCGTGACAAGAACCGCTGAACAGGGCCCCGCCGTGACAAGAACTGCTGAACAGGGGCCTGCCGTGACAAGAACCGCTGAACAGGGCCCCGCCGGGAGAAGCACCGCTGAACAGGGGCCCGCCGTGACAAGACCCGCAGAACAGGGCTCTGCCGGGAGAAGCACCGCTGAACAGTGGCCCGCCGGGAGAAGCACCGCTGAACAGGGGCCCGCCGTGACAAGAACCGCTGAACAGGGCCCCGCCGTGACAAGAACTGCTGAACAGGGGCCCGCCGTGACAAGAACCGCTGAACAGGGCCCCGCCGGGAGAAGCACCGCTGAACAGGGGCCCGCCGTGACAAGACCCGCAGAACAGGGCTCTGCCGGGAGAAGCACCGCTGAACAGTGGCCCGCCGGGAGAAGCACCGCTGAACAGGGGCCCGCCGTGACAAGAACCGCTGAACAGGGCCCCGCCAGGAGAAGCACCGCTGAACATGGGCCCGCCGTGACAAGCACCGCTCCGCTGGGCCCTTCATCTCAAGCACCGCTCCGCTAGGCCCGTCATCTCAAGCACCGTTCCGCTGGGCCATTCATCTCAAGCACCGCTCCGCTGGGCCCCGCCGTCTCTGCACCGCTCCGCTGGGCCCTTCATCTCAAGCACCGCTCCGCTGGGCCATTCATCTCAAGCACTGCACCGCTGGGCCCCGCCGTCTCTGCACCGCTCTGCTGGGCCCTTCCTGTCAAGCACCGCTCCGCTGGGCCCCGCTGTCTCTGCACCGCTCCGCTGGGCCCTTCATCTCAAGCACCGCTCCGCTGGGCCCTTCATCTCAAGCACCGCTCCGCTGGGCCCTTCATCTCAAGCACCGCTCCGCTGGGCCCCGCCGTCTCTGCACCGCTCCGCTGGGCCCTTCCTGTCAAGCACCGCTCCGCTGGGCCCCGCCGTCTCTGCACCGCTCCGCTGGGCCCATCCTGTCAAGCACCGCTCCGCTGGGCCCTTCCTGTCAAGCACTGCTCCGCTGGGCCATTCATCTCAAGCACCGCTCCGCTGGGCCATTCATCTCAAGCACCGCTCCGCTGGGCCATTCATCTCAAGCACCGCTCCGCTGGGCTTTTCCTGTCAAGCACCGCTCCGCTGGGCCCTGCCGTCTCTGCACCGCTCCGCTGGGCCCTTCCTGTCAAGCACCGCTCCGCTGGGCCCTTCCTGTCAAGACCGCTCCGCTGGGCCATTCATCTCAAGCACCGCTCCGCTGGGCCATTCATCTCAAGCACCGCTCCGCTGGGCCCTTCATCTCAAGCACCGCTCCGCTGGGCCATTCATTTCAAGCACCGCTCCGCTGGGCCCCGCCATCTCTGCACCGCTCTGCTGGGCCCTTCCTGTCAAGCACCGCCCCGTTGGGCCCTTCCTTTCAAGCACCGTTCCGCTGGGCAACGCCGTCTCAAGCACCGCTGGCCCATTGACAGTGCCGGTTCTGTGTCGAGCAGGGCTTCACGAAGCACTCTGGGCACCATGCCTCCTCCATTAACAGTGGAGTCGGTAATCCATCTGATGGACTGTGGCTTGGCACTGCCCAGGATGGAACAGTGGGCAAGCAACCCACTGTAGAGATTGTAGGATTGGTGAGTTGTGATAGGGTGGGCGGTACATTGTCTGCCGCCTGCCTGTTGGCGGTGACCGCCGCGCTGTTTGTCTGTCCCGCCGTGGCGGTCGTTGTGTTAAAGTGGCGGGCTGTGTTGGCGGTTCCCGCCAGGGTCAGAATTCCTTTTTTTTGACCGCCTGCCTGTTGGCGGGTTGGCCGCTGCTTTATCACCGACCACCAGGGTTGGAATGACCCCCTCAGTGTCTTATGTACCCATTGACATACCCACTCAGAGACTCATGCATCCACTCAGAGACCCACTGGGATACTAATGCACATACTCACAGACTGACTGAGAGAGGTATGTATGCACTCATAGTCATATTGCTAACATCTGACCTACTGGGTCTAGTGAGTTGCTATTTAAGCTCTGATAGAAGAGTGTTGGGACTAGTGTATTAAAGAGGTAGTACTGTATTTTGCATAAATTAGAGTTCGTCAGTATTATTATAGAATAATAAAGAAGTGTTTTCCTAATGAGGAGTTTTTACTGAAGTGTAATCAATCAATCAATCACGTAATTTATAAAGTGCACTACTCACCCGTCAGGGTCTCAAGGCGCTGGGGGGAGAACTACTGGTCGAATAGCCATGTCTTGATGCGTTTCCTGAAAGTAAGTAGGTCCTGGGTCTGTCGTTAGTGGAGCGGTAGGGAGTTCAAGGTCTTGGCGGCGAGGTGAGAGAAGGATTTTCCTCCGGCGTGGTGTGGCGAATTAAGGGGACATAGGCGAGGACGAGGCTGGCAGAGCAGAGCTGGTGGACGGGAGTGTGGAAGGTGAATCTGTCGTTGAGGTAGGCCGGGCCTGTGTTGTGGAGGGCTTTGTGTGCGTGGGCATTTTTGTTTGTAGTTTGGCCGTGGTTCCTGCATAGAGTGCGTTGCCGTATTCCAGTCGGCTGCTGACCAGGGCGTGGGTGACAGTCTTTCTGGTTTCGATGGGAATCCACATGAAGATCTTGCGGAGCATGCAAAGAGTGTTGTAGCAGGAAGAGGAGACTGCATTGACCTGCTGAGTCATGCTGAGTGCTGAGTCCAAGATGATTCCCAGGTTTCGTACTTGGGTGGTGGGTGTGGGTGCGGCTCCTAGGGAGGTGGGCCACCAGGAATCGTTCCAAGCGGAGGGGTTGCTGCCGAAGATGAGGATCTCTGTTTTGTCTGTGTTTAACTTGAGGCGGCTTGATTCCATCCAGTTGTTGATGGCGTGGAGTCCATTGTGGAGGTTGTTTCTTTCTGTTGTAGGGTCTTTCGTGAGGGAGATGATCAGCTGGGTGTCGTCTGCGTAGGATACTATGTTGATGTGGTGGGATCTTGCGATGTTGCCGAGAGGAGCCATGTAAATGTTGAAAAGTGTTGGGCTGAGGGAGGATCCCTGGGGGATGCCACAGATGGTTTTGGAGGATTCAAACAGGTGAGGCGGAAGGCGGACTCTCTGGGTTCTGTCGGAGAGGAATGACGAGATCCATTTGAGGGCCTTGCCGTGGATCCCGGCGTTATGGAGGCATGTTCGAAGGGTGTGGTGACAAACGGTGTCGAAGGATGCGGAGAGGTCCAGGAGGATGAGCGTTGCGGTTTCGTCTTTGTCGAGCATGGTCCTGATGTCATCTGTAGAAGCAATGAGTGCGGTGTCAGTGCTGTGGTTCTTGCCAAATCCGGATTGGGAGGTATTGAGCGCCTTGCTGTCTTACAGGAAGCGGGATAGTTGACTGTTTACGATTTTCTCAATGACCTTCGCTGGGAAGGGGAGGAGGGAGATGGGACAGTAGTTTTTGGGGTCATCCGGGTCCACCTTGGGTTTCTTCAACAGGGCGTTGACGTCGGCGTGTTTCCAACTCTCCGGGAAGGTGGCTGTCTCGAAAGGAGCTGTTGATGATGGTGTGGAGATGGGGGGCGATGATGTTGCCGGCTTTGTTGAAGATCTGGTGTGGGCAGGGATCTGAGGGGGAGCCAGAGTGGATGGAGGCCATGGTGTTGATAGTGTTGCAAATGCAGTTGCAAAGTTAAAAAAATAGTAAGCTAAGTATGTTTTTGAATCCACGTTAATGTTTGTGAATTTGTCACAAATGTACAGGGGGTGTGTGCTGAAGGTCATACAGAATTCACAAATAACTACATATTGGGCATGATCATAAAAGTGAAGAAAGGTTGATGACTCAAATACCATTGACAAGTGGAGTAGCAAAACTAAAATGTAAGAGGCATGTTTTGATGTGCTACCTTCAGCAGTATCAAAGAGTGTAAAGTTGAAAAGGTTGTCATTAATGATTGCTTTGTTTGAGAGTGATATGCTGTGATTATGCTCAGTTTTAACATCTACTGAGGGACTTGGATCTATCTAACAAGAGCAGAAAAATAAAATATTTAACCAACAAACTCAATGGCCAGGTATTTGAATAATATTGAACTTTAAAGAAATGCATTTTAGAAGGTATATGTTTATCTCAGATTGATAACAATTACTATGATATATGCAAAACTATTGTGACTGTATGGCGGGATCTGTGACTAGTTGTGTGACTGTTCTTATATATTTATTAATGGGAGATAGATTCTCATTCTGGGTGTGTGAGTATTTGACTCTGTGTCTGAGGGTGAGAATATTTGAGTAACAAATTGCTTAACAATGTGTTGACCTGGAAGTTGACACAGTACAAGTATTGTTTTACTGCAGGTTGCACTGGTACTGGTACCTAAACTTTAAAGTTCAATTTAAATATGCAGTAGCCGTCCTGGAAACTTTCACAGGTCCGTGTGTGATGTGATGATCTGTACCAAGGTATTTGTTTAAATGCTGGTACTTGAAGACATGTTTATTGCATTATAAATGAACACTAGAAGTTCCAGAATTCGCAGTAAAATTACTAGAATGCTATAGTATATCACACATTTACATGTAAAACGTGTCAGTTATGTACTAGCTACCCTTTAGGTTTGGTGTAGGTTTGTCATAGGGCAGGCTTGAATGTGCTTAGATAGCAAGACATGCCCTTTTAAGTCATACTCAGTCACGTGTATTTTAAAATCCCTATCCATATCCATATTTGCAGTGTTTCACTTACTCAATAAGTTATATACATAAGTGGAAAACTATTCTTATTCACATAGCCTGTCAGAGACGGACAGATCTATGTAGGTATTCAGTGACACGAATATACAGCAGTTATGTATGCAGTACTCAGATGTATATTAAAATACTGACTCACCTATCCACAAGGAGTCCTTTAAATATGGCTCAGGCCTATTACTTCAGAACCTGTCTTTGAAGTTTTACTGCACACTTCCCTTGACATGAAAACATACTTTGTCAACCCTTAACCTACCTTTTAGTACATATAAGGCACATCTGAGGTAGCATGTTGGTATGCCATAACGCATGTTGTTTTGTGTGTAAAATGTAGGATATGTCCTTTTGAGTTTCATTAAGTTACTCATGTACTGTACTTGCAGATCCCTATGCCAAATACTACATAGAGTATACCACCAATAAGGCAACTTATCTATACCTATTCCCGGGGGGGGTGGTTGTTGAGGTGGGGGGGAGAAATTCCTTTTAGGCCATTTCTGCCCCCCCCTTGGGCAGATTGGCCTATTGTTATTAGTCCGATCTGCCCCCGGGGGGGCAGAAACCTCTAGGCGCCAGGGCAATTTTTTGTGTGTGTTTTTTTGTTTGTTTGTTTGTTTTTTAGAGATGGGGAGCGACCCATTAGGCAAGGGTCACTCCCCTGGGGGGGCAAATTGTATTTAGACCATTTCTGCCCCCCTTGGGGGCATATCAGCCGATTTTAGGTCAATCTGCCCCCAAGGGGGCAGAAACCACTAGGCACCGGGGATTTTTTTTTTGCGCCAATGTCATGCAAGTGGAGCGAACCCTTAGGCAAGGGTCGCTCCCGGGGGGAGGGTTTGGGGGGGTGCGGGGGCAAATTTATTATAGGCCATTTCTGCCCCCCCTGGGGGCAGATCGGCCTATTGTTATTAGGCCGATCTGTCCCCAGGGGGGCAGAAACCTCTAGGCGCCATGGCAAATTTTGTTTTTGTGGTTTTTTTGTGTTTTTTTTTTTTTGTTTAGAGATGGGGAGCGACCCATTAGGCAAGGGTCGCTCCCCTGGGGGGGCAAATTGTATTTAGACCATTTCTGCCCCCCTTGGGGGCATATCAGCCGATTTTAGGTCAATCTGCCCCCAAGGGGGCAGAAACCACTAGGCACCGGGGATTTTTTTTTTGCGCCAATGTCATGCAAGTGGAGCGAACCCTTAGGCAAGGGTCGCTCCCGGGGGGAGGGTTTGGGGGGGTGCGGGGGCAAATTTATTATAGGCCATTTCTGCCCCCCCTGGGGGCAGATCGGCCTATTGTTATTAGGCCGATCTGTCCCCAGGGGGGCAGAAACCTCTAGGCGCCATGGCAAATTTTGTTTTTGTGGTTTTTTTGTGTTTTTTTTTTTTTGTTTAGAGATGAGGAGCGACCCATTAGGCAAGAGTCGCTCCCCTGGGGGCAAATTGTATTTAGACCATTTCTGCCCCCCTTGGGGTCAGATCGGCTGATTTTAGGTCAATCTGCCCCCAAGGGGGCAGAAACCACTAGGCACCAGGGATTTGTTTTTTGCGCCAATGTCACGCAAGGGGAGCGACCCCATAGGCAAGGGTCGCTCCCGGGGGAAGGGTTGGGGGGTAGGGGAGCAAATTTATTTTAGGCCATTTCTGCCCCCCTGGGGCCGGCTGAGCTAGAGGCCAAAATCCACAGGTAGGCACTTTGCAAAAAACACCTCTGTTTTCTGTGAAAAAATGTGATGTGTCCACGTTATGTTTTGGGCCATTTCCTTTAGTGGGCGCTAGGCCTACCCACACAAGTGAGGTACCATTTTTATCTGGAGACTTGGGGGAACGCTGGGTGGAAGGAAATTTGTGGCTCCTCACAGATTCCAGAACTTTCTGTCACCGAAATGTGAGGAAAATGTGTTTTTTTCGCCAAATTTTGAGGTTTGCAAAGGATTCTGGGTAACAGAACCTGGTCAGAGCCCCACAAGTCACCCCATCCTGGATTCCCCTAGGTCTCTGGTTTTCAAAAATGCTCAGGTTTGGTAGGTTTTCCTAGGTGCCGGCTGAGCTAGAGGCCAAAATCTACAGGTAGGCACTTTGCAAAAAACATCTCTGTTTTCTGTCAAAAATTGTGATGTGTCCACGTTGTGTTCGGGGGCATTTCCTGTCGCAGGTGCTGGGCCTACCCACTCAAGTGAGGTATCATTTTTATGGGGAGACTTGGAGGAACGCTTGGTGGAAGGAAATTTGTGGCTTCTCTCAGATTCCAGAACTTTCTGTCACCGAAATGTGAGGAAAATGTGTTTTTTTAGCCAACTTCTGAGGTTTGCAAAGGACTCTGGGTAACAGAACCTGGTCAGAGACCCACCAGTCACCCCATCTTGGATTCCCCTGGGTCTCTAGTTTTCAAAAATGCACGTGTTTGGTAGGTTTCCCTAGGTGCTGGCTGAGCTAGAGGCCAAAATCTACAGGTAGGCACTTTGCAAAAAACACCTCATTTTCTGTCAAAAAATGTGATGTGTCCACGTTGTGTTTTGGGGCATTTCCTGTCACGGGCGCTAGGCCTACCCACACAAGTGAGGTATCATTTTTATTGGGAGACTTGGGGGAACGCTGGGTGGAAGGAAAATTGTGGCTCCTCTCAGATTCCAGAACTTTCTGTCACCGAAATGTGAGGAAAATGTGTTTTTTTAGCCAAATTTTGAGGTTTGCGAAAGATTGTGGGTAACAGGACCTGGTCAGAGCCCCACAAGTCACCCTATCTTGGATTTCCCTAGGTCTCTAGTTTTCATAAATGCACAGGTTTGGTAGGTTTCCCTAGATGCCGGCTAAGCTAGAGGCCAAAATCTACAGGTGGGCACTTTGCAAAATACACCTCTGTTTTCTGTCAAAAAATGTGATGTGTCCACGTTGTGTTTTGGGGCATTTCCTGTCACGGGCGCTAGGCCTACCCACACAAGTGAGGTATCATTTTTATCGGGAGACTTGGGGGAACGTTGGGTGGAAGGAAATTTGTGGCTCCTCTCAGATTCCAGAATTTTCTGTCACCGAAATGTGAGGAAAACGTGTTTATTTAGCAAAATTTTGAGGTTTGCAAAGGATTCTGGGTAACAGAACCTGGTCAGAGCCGCACAAGTCACCCCATCTTGGATTTCCCTAGGTCTCTAGTTTTCAAAAATGCACAGGTTTGGTAGGTTTCCCTAGGTGCCGGCTGAGCTAGAGGCCAAAATCTACAGGTAGGCACTTTGCAAAAAACACCTCTGTTTTCTGTCAAAAAATGTGATGTGTCCACTTTGTGTTTTGGGGCATTTCCTGTCATGGGCGCTAGGCCTACCCACACAAGTGAGGTATCATTTTTATTGGGAGACTTGGGGAAACGCTGAGTGGAAGGAAATTTGTGCTCCTCTCAGATTCCAGAACTCTCTGTCACCGAAATGTGAGTGTGACGGGCTGGAACCTGTTCGCCCGCACTCGGACTTTGCTTGTGCTGACACTGCCACTGGTGGGCCCCGGCAGCCCAGTTTACCTTCCCGTGATTGGCTGGACGCTCTGGAGTGGCGGGATGTCGGGAAGTCAAAATCGCCGCTACCCGAGCGTACGGCGTTTTGGTTTTGTGAGGAAGGAGTTGAAGGCGAGAGAGAAACCGTGGACCATTTCCCAAAGAAGGAGTCTGGAGGAAAGAGGACAGACGCCGAAAGCAGAGGACGGAGCCAAAGTAATAACCGGAGGCAGTTGAAGCATTCGTATCCTGGAAGAGACGGCTGGAGACGAGCATCGGATGCCCCGAAGCCCAGCAACCGGGAGGACGAACCGCTGCATCCCGCTACGCTTCCGGAGAAGCGTGGCAGTGCAGGTGCGTGGGACCACAACCCTGAAACCGAGTGAAAGAGTGGAGAGAGAGAGAGAGAGAGAGAGACAAATAAGGGGCACAAGCAGAACACAAGAGAGGGGAAGGGGAAGGAAAGGATCGGGATCGAAGGGGAGGGGGAGGGTCAGAAACTTACCACTAAACACTGTAGGACACAATAGTAGTATAGGTCACCGAAGACACCGCGCACAGTATAACGAGCACTATAGAAGGAATAAAAACACAGAAAGCATATATGATTAACCATAAGAATCACTTGGAGAACTAGTACCTTGAAAAGAATAGCGGGGTAAGACAGAAACAAAAGAAAGACTTACAGTAAGAGCAAATAGACAGAAGTGCCTAGTCCACTTACCGCTCCTGTTCTCTTCTTTCCACATGTGCCTCCCGGGGAACACCCTACGGAAATGGAACAGAAGAGAGGAGAGTGAAGACCAGACCACGGAAAAACCCCACCACCGTATACCCAGCAGTTAAAGACAAATAAATACATACCTGCACTTGTTCACATCTATTACTCAAAATAAAACTTCTTTGTTGTCACAACTGGAACTCTGTCGGAGTGTTTCATCCCCTACCATCCGGTCACAAGTGCTGTCAGAAGTGGGATTATAAGGACAAACCGCCACCATGGAAGAGAAGGCAACAATGGCCGATGTTATTGCCCACCTGGCTGAGGGGCAACGGCACCTCCAATTGATATGGGAGTAACAAATGAAAGAAGACAAAGAAGAAAGAGAGGCATTGCAGACTGCACTCAAGAGCCAGGCAACAATCATGGCTAATAACCAGCTGGTACATGAAAGAGCACTAGGCAAGCTCACTGATACCATTGCCCATATCAAAGTACATCCTACGGTACCAAGTAGTGTGTACAAAAGTATCAGGAGCAGGAAGATCCGGACTTATTTTTCACAAACTTTGAAAGAGTGGCCAGCACCGCTAACTGGCCTGAGGACAAATGGGGTCAGTATATTGCCCCCCTGCTCACTGGACACGTACAAACCACATACCAAGCCATTAATCCAAGTGGTACATTGCCGTACAAGGACATTAAAAAAACTATTCTAGAACGAGTGGGCTTAGATACTGAAAGCTATCGCACCCGGTTCAGACAGATGAAATGGCAGCATCAGGAGAACCCCCGCACCTTATATTACAGAGTCCAACATGCTGCCGGGAGGTGGTTACAACCCACAGAAAACACAAGAGAGGACATGTTTAATGTCATAGTATTAGAACAGTATTTGGATGCTTTACCGCCCACCACCCGGAACTGGGTAAGACAACATCCCGGGCTCACTAACGAAACTGCTGTAGATCTTGCCTGTGCCTATCATAGAGGTTCTGACTTCCGGGCTACCACTAGTCGGGGTCCTCCCCCTCCTATCAGACCAGCCATATCGAAAAATAATCTCCAGCGACCAGTACTAAATCACGGTACAGACAGAGCACAAGCAGTAGGCCCAGGGCCATCCGGATATGTGGGCCCTGGTCCCCAGTGCTACAATTGCTCGGAGTGGGGTCATATTGCCCGATATTGTCCGCATAAGAAAGAGACAGAGGAACCCATGGAGATAGGGCTGACCAAGGGAAGGATGTTCTGGTCTGGAGGAGAAAAACCCAAATACATCCTTCCCATTGTCGTCAATAATGTGGAAAGAACAGCCCTCATTGATTCCGGTTGTAGTCAGAGCGTGATTAGGGGAAATTTGGTACTGCCAGGACAAATTGATAAAGGACAACAAGTCCTAATCACCTGTGTACATGGCGATCAGCCGTACTATCCCATAGCTAATATGCGGTTGCAGTGGAGAGACACGACTGAGAGCCTCCGGTTCGGGGTACTCTCCAACCTTGATGAGGACCTAATCCTTGGTACAGATTATGAGGATTTTCCCTCATTATTGGAGCGAGCGGGGCACGAACACATTCTGAGGACTTGGTGGACGGAAGCACCCAAAGGAGTAATTACGGAGGAACCAGGGAGGGTACGAGTTACCCTCAGTAAAAAAACAAAAAAAGAGAGCAAAGCTGCTTGTATTCGCAACACTTCCCATCCAGCGAGGGTTCTACTCTTTCTAGGAAGATTTATACGATTACTGGAGATTTCCGGCAGAATCAGAATGAGGATCCCTCCTTAAAACACTCATGGCTGCAGGAGCAGTCCGGGGCAATACAAGGGGTAGGTCCCAGGTTCCTAATTCATAACCATCTACTGCATCGCAATCCCACACCCACCCGGGGAAATGACCTTCAGTTAGTGGTACCCAGAAGTCATCGTCAACAAGTGTTACAACTAGCACATGGGGATAATGGGGAAGGACACTTGGGAAGGGAGAAAACCGAGGAGTCAGTACTTAGACGGTTTTATTGGCCGGGGGTTTATGGTGAAATAGGTAGACATTGTGCTGAATGTCCCAAATGCCAATTGTATAATCCTTCCTCACAAAGCCCTATTCCACTTCAACCCCTTCCAATTATCGATATCCCCTTCACCCGGGTTGGGATGGATCTCATTAGTCCCCTCACACCTTCCACTCGGGGTAGACAATATGTCCTTGTGTTGGTGGACTATGCTACACGGTATCCGGAGGCCATAGCTCTTCCCAATATACACACCAAAGCTATTTCCCAGGCAATGATCTAGTTTTTTTCGAGGGTGGGTTTCCAGAAAGAAATATTGACTCACCAAGGGACCCCGTTTATGTCACGATTGATGGCTGAAGTATGCCGCTTACTAGGGGTCAAACAAATTCGTACCTCAGTATACCTTCCGCAAACATATGGGCTGGTGGAAAGATATAATAAAACAATTAAATCCCTCCTAAGAAAAATCATATAAGACGCTGGCAAGGATTGGGAGAAGAAATTACCGTTAGTTTTATATGCCATCCGTACACATGTACAGGCGTCCTTAGGACAAAGCCCATTTGAGTTACTGTTCGGCCGACAACCTCGTACATTGTTAGATATGTTAGCAGAACAGTGGGAGGACACGGAGGAAGAAGTAAAAGATCTGTTAACCTATACCCGAGAGTTAAGACAGAATTTACATACAGTATGGGAAGAAGCCCATACTGCTTTACGTGAGGCCCAGAATAAACAGAAGCGGCTATATGATACCCGAAGCACCGTGCGGACCTTGACAGTAGGAGATAAAGCACTGGTGTTACTCCCTAGTACAGATAATAAGTTGTTGGCCCGATGGCAAGGGTCATTTGAGGTGACAGCTCAGATTAACCCCACCACTTATAGGTTGGCCATACCCCACGGAAGTGGTAGGGAACAGATTTATCACATCAACCTGCTTAAAAAATGGTTAGATTCTACAGAGGACCATAATATTCGGTATATCAATACTGATGTTACTGAAGACATCCCATATCCCATGCTATCGAATCCTGAACTGCCTAACCAGTCATTACCATGGATCAATCCCGACCTTACTGGATCCTATCACACCCAACTAACTCATCTAGTACATTACAATCACAATGTCTTCTCGAAATATCCAGGGAGAACCCCCCTAGTCCAACATCCCATTCGCCTTAAAACAAATACTGTTCACCGCCAGAGACCATACCACATCCCAGAAGCCAAACAGAAGATTATGGAAGAAGAAGTCCAAGACATGTTAACAGCAGGGATTATAGAACCTTCAGCCAGTCCTTGGTGCTCGCCCGTCGTATTGGTACCAAAGCCAGACGGCAGTACCAGGTTCTGCGTAGACTATAGGGGGGTCAATAACTTAACCTATTTTGATGCCTATCCTATGCCGAGAATTGATGAGCTCATTGGGAGATTGGGCCAGGCCAAATACTTATCCACCCTAGATCTCACAAAGGGTTATTGGTAGATACCATTAAGAAAAGAAGATAAAGAAAAAAACGCGTTTGCTACCCCTTCGGGGTTGTATCACTTTACTGTCCTTCCTTTTGGGCTCCACGGGGCTCCCGCCACCTTCCAAAGACTCATGGACGAAATCTTACGACCCTTTAGGCAATATGCCGCTGCCTATCTGGATGACATTGTTATCTATAGCAATACCTGGGAGGAACACATGACCCATCTAAATACCATATTACAAGCTCTATGAAATGCCCAGTTAACTGCCAATCCGGAGAAATGTCGACTAGGACAAACTAGAATCAGATACCTGGGTTACGTTGTAGGGGGTGGTAAGATTTATCCCCAAGTCGAAAAGGTAGAAGCTATCTCCAACATGACGTTCCCTAAAAGGAAGAAAGACGTTAGGGCTTTTCTGGGATTGGTGGGTTATTATAGAAGCTTCATTCCCCATTTCTCCACAGTGGCAGAACCCCTTACTGAATTGCTAAAAAAATCCTATCCCAACACCCTTGGTTCCCCTTCAGTGACTGCGCTACGGAGCTTTAACTGTCTTAAAACCGCTCTCATTTCTGAACCTGTGTTATGTTGTCCAGATTTCAAAAAACCATTTGTGTTACTAACTGATGCCTCCGATGTGGGTATTGGGGCTGTGTTATCCCAACCACAGGATGATGGGACACTCCGTCCCATCTTATATATCAGCAGGAAATTACTGCCACGTGAATCTCATTATCCGATTATTGAGAAAGAGTGCCTGGCGATTAAGTGGGCTATTGAATCTCTCTGATACTATCTATCTGGCAGGACCTTTACCCTCATCACTGATCACGCTCCTCTTACCTGGCTCGCCCATAATAAGGACACTAACTCCCGCGTTCTCCGGTGGTTTCTTTCCCTACAGCCTTTCTCTTTTCGGATTCAACATCTTCCCAGAAAACAAATGGTGACTGCTGATTTTCTTTCCCGCTATCCGGTCTCTGAGCGTCTCAACAGACCGCTCTCTAGGAGTAGTGTATGTGACGGGCTGGAACCTGTTCTCCCGCACTCGGACTTTGCTTGTGCTGACACTGCCACTGGTGGGCCCGGGCAGCCCAATTTATCTTCCCGTGATTGGCTGGACGCTCTGGAGTGGCGGGATGTCAGGAAGTCAAAATCGCCGCTACCCGAGCATACGGCGTTCGGGTTTTGTGAGGAAGGAGTTGAAGGCGAGAGAGGAACCGTGGACCATTTCCCAAAGGAGGAGTCTGGAGGAAAGAGGACGGACGCCGAAAGCAGAGGACGGAGCCAAAGTAATAACCGGAGGCAGTTGAAGCATTTGTATCCTGGAAGAGACGGCTGGAGACGAGCATCGGATGCCCCGAAGCCCAGCAACCGGGAGGACGAACCGCTGCATCCCGCCACGCTTCCGGAGAAGCGTGGCAGTACAGGTGCGTGGGACCACGACCCTGAAACCGAGTGAAAGAGTGGAGAGAGAGAGAGAGAGAGACAAAGAAGGGGCACAAGCAGAACACAAGAGAGGGGAAGGGGAGGGAAAGGATCGGGATCGAAGGGGAGGGGGAGGGTCAGAAAACTTACCACTGAACACTGTAGGACACAGTAGTAGTATAGGTCACCGAAGACACCGCACACAGTATAACGAGCACTATAGAAGGAATAAAAACACAGAAAGCATATATGATTAACCATAAGAATCACTCGGAGAACTAGTACCTTGAAAAGAATAGCGGGGTAAGACAGAAACAAAAGAAAGACTTAGAGTAAGAGCAAATAGACAGAAGTGCCTAGTCCACTTACCGCTCCTGTTCTCTTCTTTCCATATGTGCCTCCCGGGGAACACCCTACCGAAAAGGAACAGAAGGGAGGAGAGTGAAGACCAGACCAAGGAAAACACCCCACCACCCTATACCCAGCAGTTAAAGACAAATAAATACGTACCTGGACTTGTTCACATCTATTACTCAAAATAAAACTTCTTTGTTGTCACAACTGGAACTCTTTCGGAGTGTTTCGTCCCCTACCATCCGGTCACAGTGAGGAAAATTTGTTTTTTTATCCAAATTTTGAGGTTTGCAAAGGATTCTGGGTAACAGAACCTGGTCAGAGCCCCACAAGTCACCCCATCTAGGATTCCCCTAGGTCTCTAGTTTTCACAAATGCACAGGTTTGGTAGGTTTCCCTAGGTGCCAGTTGAGCTAGAGGCAAAAATCTACAGGTAGGCACTTTGCAAAAAACACCTCTGTTTTCTGGCAAAAAAATGTGATGTGTCCACGTTGTGTTTTGGGGCATTTCCTGTTGCGGGCGCTAAGCCTACCCACACAAGTGAGGTATCATTTTTATCGGGAGACTTGGGGGAACGCTGGGTGGAAGGAAATTTGTGCTCCTCTCAGATTCCAGAACTTTCTGTCACCGAAATGTGAGGAAAATGTGTTTTTTTAGCCAAATTTTGAGGTTTGGAAAGGATTCTGGGTAACAGAACCTGGTCAGAGCCCCACAAGTCACCCCATCTTGGATTCCCCTAGGTCTCTAGTTTTCAAAAATGCACAGGTTTGGTAGGTTTCCCTAAGTGCCGGTTGAGCATGAGGCCAAAATCTACAGGTAGGCACTTTGAAAAAAACACCTCTGTTTTCTGGCAAAAAAAATTGATGTGTCCACTTTGTGTTTTGGGGCATTTCCTGTCATGGGCGCTAGGCCTACCCACACAAGTGAGGTATCATTTTTATTGGGAGACTTGGGGAAACGCTGGGTGGAAGGAAATTTGTGCTCCTCTCAGATTCCAGAACTCTCTGTCACCGAAATGTGAGTGTGACGGGCTGGAACCTGTTCGCCCGCACTCGGACTTTGCTTGTGCTGACACTGCCACTGGTGGGCCCCGGCAGCCCAGTTTACCTTCCCGTGATTGGCTGGACGCTCTGGAGTGGCGGGATGTCAGGAAGTCAAAATCGCCGCTACCCGAGCGTACGGCGTTTTGGTTTTGTGAGGAAGGAGTTGAAGGCGAGAGAGAAACCGTGGACCATTTCCCAAAGAAGGAGTCTGGAGGAAAGAGGACAGACGCCGAAAGCAGAGGACGGAGCCAAAGTAATAACCGGAGGCAGTTGAAGCATTCGTATCCTGGAAGAGACGGCTGGAGACGAGCATCGGATGCCCCGAAGCCCAGCAACCGGGAGGACGAACCGCTGCATCCCGCTACGCTTCCGGAGAAGCGTGGCAGTGCAGGTGCGTGGGACCACAACCCTGAAACCGAGTGAAAGAGTGGAGAGAGAGAGAGAGAGAGAGAGAGAGACAAATAAGGGGCACAAGCAGAACACAAGAGAGGGGAAGGGGAAGGAAAGGATCGGGATCGAAGGGGAGGGGGAGGGTCAGAAACTTACCACTGAACACTGTAGGACACAATAGTAGTATAGGTCACCGAAGACACCGCGCACAGTATAACGAGCACTATAGAAGGAATAAAAACACAGAAAGCATATATGATTAACCATAAGAATCACTTGGAGAACTAGTACCTTGAAAAGAATAGCGGGGTAAGACAGAAACAAAAGAAAGACTTACAGTAAGAGCAAATAGACAGAAGTGCCTAGTCCACTTACCGCTCCTGTTCTCTTCTTTCCACATGTGCCTCCCGGGGAACACCCTACGGAAATGGAACAGAAGAGAGGAGAGTGAAGACCAGACCACGGAAAAACCCCACCACCGTATACCCAGCAGTTAAAGACAAATAAATACATACCTGCACTTGTTCACATCTATTACTCAAAATAAAACTTCTTTGTTGTCACAACTGGAACTCTGTCGGAGTGTTTCATCCCCTACCATCCGGTCACAAGTGCTGTCAGAAGTGGGATTATAAGGACAAACCGCCACCATGGAAGAGAAGGCAACAATGGCCGATGTTATTGCCCACCTGGCTGAGGGGCAACGGCACCTCCAATTGATATGGGAGTAACAAATGAAAGAAGACAAAGAAGAAAGAGAGGCATTGCAGACTGCACTCAAGAGCCAGGCAACAATCATGGCTAATAACCAGCTGGTACATGAAAGAGCACTAGGCAAGCTCACTGATACCATTGCCCATATCAAAGTACATCCTACGGTACCAAGTAGTGTGTACAAAAGTATCAGGAGCAGGAAGATCCGGACTTATTTTTCACAAACTTTGAAAGAGTGGCCAGCACCGCTAACTGGCCTGAGGACAAATGGGGTCAGTATATTGCCCCCCTGCTCACTGGACACGTACAAACCACATACCAAGCCATTAATCCAAGTGGTACATTGCCGTACAAGGACATTAAAAAAACTATTCTAGAACGAGTGGGCTTAGATACTGAAAGCTATCGCACCCGGTTCAGACAGATGAAATGGCAGCATCAGGAGAACCCCCGCACCTTATATTACAGAGTCCAACATGCTGCCGGGAGGTGGTTACAACCCACAGAAAACACAAGAGAGGACATGTTTAATGTCATAGTATTAGAACAGTATTTGGATGCTTTACCGCCCACCACCCGGAACTGGGTAAGACAACATCCCGGGCTCACTAACGAAACTGCTGTAGATCTTGCCTGTGCCTATCATAGAGGTTCTGACTTCCGGGCTACCACTAGTCGGGGTCCTCCCCCTCCTATCAGACCAGCCATATCGAAAAATAATCTCCAGCGACCAGTACTAAATCACGGTACAGACAGAGCACAAGCAGTAGGCCCAGGGCCATCCGGATATGTGGGCCCTGGTCCCCAGTGCTACAATTGCTCGGAGTGGGGTCATATTGCCCGATATTGTCCGCATAAGAAAGAGACAGAGGAACCCATGGAGATAGGGCTGACCAAGGGAAGGATGTTCTGGTCTGGAGGAGAAAAACCCAAATACATCCTTCCCATTGTCGTCAATAATGTGGAAAGAACAGCCCTCATTGATTCCGGTTGTAGTCAGAGCGTGATTAGGGGAAATTTGGTACTGCCAGGACAAATTGATAAAGGACAACAAGTCCTAATCACCTGTGTACATGGCGATCAGCCGTACTATCCCATAGCTAATATGCGGTTGCAGTGGAGAGACACGACTGAGAGCCTCCGGGTCGGGGTACTCTCCAACCTTGATGAGGACCTAATCCTTGGTACAGATTATGAGGATTTTCCCTCATTATTGGAGCGAGCGGGGCACGAACACATTCTGAGGACTTGGTGGACGGAAGCACCCAAAGGAGTAATTACGGAGGAACCAGGGAGGGTACGAGTTACCCTCAGTAAAAAACCAAAAAAAGAGAGCAAAGATGCTTGTATTCGCAACACTTCCCATCCAGCGAGGGTTCTACTCTTTCTAGGAAGATTTATACGATTACTGGAGATTTCCGGCAGAATCAGAATGAGGATCCCTCCTTAAAACACTCATGGCTGCAGGAGCAGTCCGGGGCAATACAAGGGGTAGGTCCCAGGTTCCTAATTCATAACCATCTACTGCATCGCAATCCCACACCCACCCGGGGAAATGACCTTCAGTTAGTGGTACCCAGAAGTCATCGTCAACAAGTGTTACAACTAGCACATGGGGATAATGGGGAAGGACACTTGGGAAGGGAGAAAACCGAGGAGTCAGTACTTAGACGGTTTTATTGGCCGGGGGTTTATGGTGAAATAGGTAGACATTGTGCTGAATGTCCCAAATGCCAATTGTATAATCCTTCCTCACAAAGCCCTATTCCACTTCAACCCCTTCCAATTATCGATATCCCCTTCACCCGGGTTGGGATGGATCTCATTAGTCCCCTCACACCTTCCACTCGGGGTAGACAATATGTCCTTGTGTTGGTGGACTATGCTACACGGTATCCGGAGGCCATAGCTCTTCCCAATATACACACCAAAGCTATTTCCCAGGCAATGATCTAGTTTTTTTCGAGGGTGGGTTTCCAGAAAGAAATATTGACTCACCAAGGGACCCCGTTTATGTCACGATTGATGGCTGAAGTATGCCGCTTACTAGGGGTCAAACAAATTCGTACCTCAGTATACCTTCCGCAAACATATGGGCTGGTGGAAAGATATAATAAAACAATTAAATCCCTCCTAAGAAAAATCATATAAGACGCTGGCAAGGATTGGGAGAAGAAATTACAGTTAGTTTTATATGCCATCCGTACACATGTACAGGCGTCCTTAGGACAAAGCCCATTTGAGTTACTGTTCGGCCGACAACCTCGTACATTGTTAGATATGTTAGCAGAACAGTGGGAGGACACGGAGGAAGAAGTAAAAGATCTGTTAACCTATACCCGAGAGTTAAGACAGAATTTACATACAGTATGGGAAGAAGCCCATACTGCTTTACGTGAGGCCCAGAATAAACAGAAGCGGCTATATGATACCGAAGCACCGTGCGGACCTTGACAGTAGGAGATAAAGCACTGGTGTTACTCCCTAGTACAGATAATAAGTTGTTGGCCCGATGGCAAGGGTCATTTGAGGTGACAGCTCAGATTAACCCCACCACTTATAGGTTGGCCATACCCCACGGAAGTGGTAGGGAACAGATTTATCACATCAACCTGCTTAAAAAATGGTTAGATTCTACAGAGGACCATAATATTCGGTATATCAATACTGATGTTACTGAAGACATCCCATATCCCATGCTATCGAATCCTGAACTGCCTAACCAGTCATTACCATGGATCAATCCCGACCTTACTGGATCCTATCACACCCAACTAACTCATCTAGTACATTACAATCACGATGTCTTCTCGAAATATCCAGGGAGAACCCCCCTAGTCCAACATCCCATTCGCCTTAAAACAAATACTGTTCACCGCCAGAGACCATACCACATCCCAGAAGCCAAACAGAAGATTATGGAAGAAGAAGTCCAAGCCATGTTAACAGCAGGGATTATAGAACCTTCAGCCAGTCCTTGGTGCTCGCCCGTCGTATTGGTACCAAAGCCAGACGGCAGTACCAGGTTCTGCGTAGACTATAGGGGGGTCAATAACTTAACCTATTTTGATGCCTATCCTATGCCGAGAATTGATGAGCTCATTGGGAGATTGGGCCAGGCCAAATACTTATCCACCCTAGATCTCACAAAGGGTTATTGGCAGATACCATTAAGAAAAGAAGATAAAGAAAAAAACGCGTTTGCTACCCCTTCGGGGTTGTATCACTTTACTGTCCTTCCTTTTGGGCTCCACGGGGCTCCCGCCACCTTCCAAAGACTCATGGACGAAATCTTACGACCCTTTAGGCAATATGCCGCTGCCTATCTGGATGACATTGTTATCTATAGCAATACCTGGGAGGAACACATGACCCATCTAAATACCATATTACAAGCTCTATGAAATGCCCAGTTAACTGCCAATCCGGAGAAATGTCGACTAGGACAAACTAGAATCAGATACCTGGGTTACGTTGTAGGGGGTGGTAAGATTTATCCCCAAGTCGAAAAGGTAGAAGCTATCTCCAACATGACGTTCCCTAAAAGGAAGAAAGACGTTAGGGCTTTTCTGGGATTGGTGGGTTATTATAGAAGCTTCATTCCCCATTTCTCCACAGTGGCAGAACCCCTTACTGAATTGCTAAAAAAATCCTATCCCAACACCCTTGGTTCCCCTTCAGTGACTGCGCTACGGAGCTTTAACTGTCTTAAAACCGCTCTCATTTCTGAACCTGTGTTATGTTGTCCAGATTTCAAAAAACCATTTGTGTTACTAACTGATGCCTCCGATGTGGGTATTGGGGCTGTGTTATCCCAACCACAGGATGATGGGACACTCCGTCCCATCTTATATATCAGCAGGAAATTACTGCCACGTGAATCTCATTATCCGATTATTGAGAAAGAGTGCCTGGCGATTAAGTGGGCTATTGAATCTCTCTGATACTATCTATCTGGCAGGACCTTTACCCTCATCACTGATCACGCTCCTCTTACCTGGCTCGCCCATAATAAGGACACTAACTCCCGCGTTCTCCGGTGGTTTCTTTCCCTACAGCCTTTCTCTTTTCGGATTCAACATCTTCCCAGAAAACAAATGGTGACTGCTGATTTTCTTTCCCGCTATCCGGTCTCTGAGCGTCTCAACAGACCGCTCTCTAGGGGTAGTGTATGTGACGGGCTGGAACCTGTTCTCCCGCACTCGGACTTTGCTTGTGCTGACACTGCCACTGGTGGGCCCGGGCAGCCCAATTTATCTTCCCGTGATTGGCTGGACGCTCTGGAGTGGCGGGATGTCAGGAAGTCAAAATCGCCGCTACCCGAGCGTACGGCGTTCGGGTTTTGTGAGGAAGGAGTTGAAGGCGAGAGAGGAACCGTGGACCATTTCCCAAAGGAGGAGTCTGGAGGAAAGAGGACGGACGCCGAAAGCAGAGGACGGAGCCAAAGTAATAACCGGAGGCAGTTGAAGCATTTGTATCCTGGAAGAGACGGCTGGAGACGAGCATCGGATGCCCCGAAGCCCAGCAACCGGGAGGACGAACCGCTGCATCCCGCCACGCTTCCGGAGAAGCGTGGCAGTACAGGTGCGTGGGACCACGACCCTGAAACCGAGTGAAAGAGTGGAGAGAGAGAGAGAGAGAGACAAAGAAGGGGCACAAGCAGAACACAAGAGAGGGGAAGGGGAGGGAAAGGATCGGGATCGAAGGGGAGGGGGAGGGTCAGAAAACTTACCACTGAACACTGTAGGACACAGTAGTAGTATAGGTCACCGAAGACACCGCACACAGTATAACGAGCACTATAGAAGGAATAAAAACACAGAAAGCATATATGATTAACCATAAGAATCACTCGGAGAACTAGTACCTTGAAAAGAATAGCGGGGTAAGACAGAAACAAAAGAAAGACTTAGAGTAAGAGCAAATAGACAGAAGTGCCTAGTCCACTTACCGCTCCTGTTCTCTTCTTTCCATATGTGCCTCCCGGGGAACACCCTACCGAAAAGGAACAGAAGGGAGGAGAGTGAAGACCAGACCAAGGAAAACACCCCACCACCCTATACCCAGCAGTTAAAGACAAATAAATACGTACCTGGACTTGTTCACATCTATTACTCAAAATAAAACTTCTTTGTTGTCACAACTGGAACTCTTTCGGAGTGTTTCGTCCCCTACCATCCGGTCACAGTGAGGAAAATTTGTTTTTTTATCCAAATTTTGAGGTTTGCAAAGGATTCTGGGTAACAGAACCTGGTCAGAGCCCCACAAGTCACCCCATCTAGGATTCCCCTAGGTCTCTAGTTTTCACAAATGCACAGGTTTGGTAGGTTTCCCTAGGTGCCAGTTGAGCTAGAGGCAAAAATCTACAGGTAGGCACTTTGCAAAAAACACCTCTGTTTTCTGGCAAAAAAATGTGATGTGTCCACGTTGTGTTTTGGGGCATTTCCTGTTGCGGGCGCTAAGCCTACCCACACAAGTGAGGTATCATTTTTATCGGGAGACTTGGGGGAACGCTGGGTGGAAGGAAATTTGTGCTCCTCTCAGATTCCAGAACTTTCTGTCACCGAAATGTGAGGAAAATGTGTTTTTTTAGCCAAATTTTGAGGTTTGGAAAGGATTCTGGGTAACAGAACCTGGTCAGAGCCCCACAAGTCACCCCATCTTGGATTCCCCTAGGTCTCTAGTTTTCAAAAATGCACAGGTTTGGTAGGTTTCCCTAGGTGCCGGTTGAGCATGAGGCCAAAATCTACAGGTAGGCACTTTGAAAAAAACACCTCATTTTCTGTCAAAAAATGTGATGTGTCCACATTGTGTTTTGGGGCATTTCCTGTCACGGGTGCTAGGCCTACCCACACAAGAGAGGTATCATTTTTATCGGGAGACTTGGGGAAACGCTGGGTGGAAGGAAATTTGTGGCTCCTCTCAGATTCCAGAACTTTCTGTCACCAAAATGTGAGGAAAATGTGTTTTTTTAGCCAAATTTTGAGGTTTGCAAAGGATTCTGTGTAAGAGAACCTGGTCAGAGCCCCACAAGTCACCCCATCTTGCATTCCCCTAGGTCTCTAGTTTTCACAAATGCACAGGTTTGGTAGGTTTCCCTAGGTGCCGGCTGAGGTAGAGGCAAAAATCTACAAGTAGGCACTTTGCAAAAAACACCTCTGTTTTCTGGCAAAAAAAATTGATGTGTCCACGTTGTGTTTTGGGGCATTTCCTGTCGCGGGCGCTAAGCCTACCCACACAAGTGAGGTATCATTTTTATCGGGAGACTTGGGGGAACGCTGGGTGGAAGGAAATTTGTGGCTCCTCTCAGATTCCAGAACTTTCTGTCACCGAAATGTGAGGAAAATGTGTTTTTTTTAGCCAAATTTTGAGGTTTGCAAAGGATTCTGGGTAACAGAACCTGGTCAGAGCCCCACAAGTCACCCCATCTTGGATTCCCCTAGGTCTCTAATTTTCAAAAATGCACAGGTTTGGTAGGTTTCCCTAGGTGCCGGTTGAGCATGAGGCCAAAATCTACAGGTAGGCACTTTGCAAAAAACACCTCTGTTTTCTGGCAAAAAAATGTGATGTGTCCACGTTGTGTTTTGGGGCATTTCCTGTTGCGGGCGCTAAGCCTACCCACACAAGTGAGGTATCATTTTTATCGGGAGACTTGGGGGAACGCTGGGTGGAAGGAAATTTGTGCTCCTCTCAGATTCCAGAACTTTCTGTCACCGAAATGTGAGGAAAATGTGTTTTTTTAGCCAAATTTTGAGGTTTGGAAAGGATTCTGGGTAACAGAACCTGGTCAGAGCCCCACAAGTCACCCCATCTTGGATTCCCCTAGGTCTCTAGTTTTCAAAAATGCACAGGTTTGGGAGGTTTCCCTAGGTGCCGGTTGAGCATGAGGCCAAAATCTACAGGTAGGCACTTTGAAAAAAACACCTCATTTTCTGTCAAAAAATGTGATGTGTCCACATTGTGTTTTGGGGCATTTCCTGTCACGGGTGCTAGGCCTACCCACACAAGAGAGGTATCATTTTTATCGGGAGACTTGGGGAAACGCTGGGTGGAAGGAAATTTGTGGCTCCTCTCAGATTCCAGAACTTTCTGTCACCAAAATGTGAGGAAAATGTGTTTTTTTAGCCAAATTTTGAGGTTTGCAAAGGATTCGGTGTAAGAGAACCTGGTCAGAGCCCCACAAGTCACCCCATCTTGCATTCCCCTAGGTCTCTAGTTTTCACAAATGCACAGGTTTGGTAGGTTTCCCTAGGTGCCGGCTGAGGTAGAGGCAAAAATCTACAAGTAGGCACTTTGCAAAAAACACCTCTGTTTTCTGGCAAAAAAAATTGATGTGTCCACGTTGTGTTTTGGGGCATTTCCTGTCGCGGGCGCTAAGCCTACCCACACAAGTGAGGTATCATTTTTATCGGGAGACTTGGGGGAACGCTGGGTGGAAGGAAATTTGTGGCTCCTCTCAGATTCCAGAACTTTCTGTCACCGAAATGTGAGGAAAATGTGTTTTTTTTAGCCAAATTTTGAGGTTTGCAAAGGATTCTGGGTAACAGAACCTGGTCAGAGCCCCACAAGTCACCCCATCTTGGATTCCCCTAGGTCTCTAATTTTCAAAAATGCACAGGTTTGGTAGGTTTCCCTAGGTGCCGGTTGAGCATGAGGCCAAAATCTACAGGTAGGCACTTTGCAAAAAACACCTCTGTTTTCTGGCAAAAAAATGTGATGTGTCCACGTTGTGTTTTGGGGCATTTCCTGTTGCGGGCGCTAAGCCTACCCACACAAGTGAGGTATCATTTTTATCGGGAGACTTGGGGGAACGCTGGGTGGAAGGAAATTTGTGCTCCTCTCAGATTCCAGAACTTTCTGTCACCGAAATGTGAGGAAAATGTGTTTTTTTAGCCAAATTTTGAGGTTTGGAAAGGATTCTGGGTAACAGAACCTGGTCAGAGCCCCACAAGTCACCCCATCTTGGATTCCCCTAGGTCTCTAGTTTTCAAAAATGCACAGGTTTGGTAGGTTTCCCTAGGTGCCGGTTGAGCATGAGGCCAAAATCTACAGGTAGGCACTTTGAAAAAAACACCTCATTTTCTGTCAAAAAATGTGATGTGTCCACATTGTGTTTTGGGGCATTTCCTGTCACGGGTGCTAGGCCTACCCACACAAGAGAGGTATCATTTTTATCGGGAGACTTGGGGAAACGCTGGGTGGAAGGAAATTTGTGGCTCCTCTCAGATTCCAGAACTTTCTGTCACCAAAATGTGAGGAAAATGTGTTTTTTTAGCCAAATTTTGAGGTTTGCAAAGGATTCTGTGTAAGAGAACCTGGTCAGAGCCCCACAAGTCACCCCATCTTGGATTCCCCTAGGTCTCTAGTTTTCACAAATGCACAGGTTTGGTAGGTTTCCCTAGGTGCCGGCTGAGGTAGAGGCAAAAATCTACAAGTAGGCACTTTGCAAAAAACACCTCTGTTTTCTGGCAAAAAAAATTGATGTGTCCACGTTGTGTTTTGGGGCATTTCCTGTCGCGGGCGCTAAGCCTACCCACACAAGTGAGGTATCATTTTTATCGGGAGACTTGGGGGAACGCTGGGTGGAAGGAAATTTGTGGCTCCTCTCAGATTCCAGAACTTTCTGTCACCGAAATGTGAGGAAAATGTGTTTTTTTTAGCCAAATTTTGAGGTTTGCAAAGGATTCTGGGTAACAGAACCTGGTCAGAGCCCCACAAGTCACCCCATCTTGGATTCCCCTAGGTCTCTAATTTTCAAAAATGCACAGGTTTGGTAGGTTTCCCTAGGTACCGGTTGAGCATGAGGCCAAAATCTACAGGTAGGCACTTTGCAAAAAACACCTCATTTTCTGTCAAAAAATGTGATGTGTCCACATTATGTTTTGGGGCATTTCCTGTCACGGGCGCTAGGCCTACCCACACAAGTGAGGTATCATTTTTATCGGGAGACTTGGGGAAACGCTGGGTGGAAGGAAATTTGTGGCTCCTCTCAGATTCCAGAATTTTCTGTCACCGAAATGTGAGGAAAATTTGTTTTTTTAGCGACATTTTGAGGTTTGCAAAGGATTCTGGGTAACAGAACCTGGTCAGAGCCCCACAAGTCACCCCATCTTGGATTCCCCTAGGTCTCTAGTTTTCAAAAATGCACAGGTTTGGTAGGTTTCCTTAGGTGCCGGCTGAGCTAGAGGCCAAAATCTACAGGTAGGCACTTTGTAAAAAAACACCTCTGTTTTCTGTAAAAAATTGTGATGTGTCCATGTTGTGTTTTGGGGCATTTCCTGTCACAGGCGATAGGCCTACCCACACAAATGAGGTATCATTTTTATCGGGAGACTTGGGGAAATGCTGGGTGGAAGGAAATTTGTGGCTCCTCTCAGATTCCAGAATGTTCTGTCACCGAAATGTGAGGAAAATGTGTTTTTTTAGCAAAATTTTGGGGTTTGCAAAGGATTCTGGGTAACAGAACCTGGTCAGAGCCCCACAAGTCACCCCATCTTGGATTCCCCTAGGTCTCTAGTTTTCAAAAATGCACAGGTTTGGTAGGTTTCCTTAGGTGCCGGCTGAGCTAGAGGCCAAAATCTACAGGTAGGCACTTTGTAAAAAAACACCTCTGTTTTCTGTAAAAAATTGTGATGTGTCCATGTTGTGTTTTGGGGCATTTCCTGTCACAGGCGATAGGCCTACCCACACAAATGAGGTATCATTTTTATCGGGAGACTTGGGGAAATGCTGGGTGGAATGAAATTTGTGGCTCCTCTCAGATTCCAGAACTTTCTGTCCCCAAAATGTGAGGAAAATGTGTTTTTTTAGCCAACATTTGAGGTTTGCAAAGGATTCTGTGTAAGAGAACCTGGTCAGAGCCCCACAAGTCACCCCATCTTGGATTCCCCAAGGTCTCTAGTTTTCACAAATGCACAGGTTTGGTAGGTTTCCCTAGGTGCCGGCTGAGCTAGAGGCCAAAATCTACAGGTAGGCACTTTGCAAAAAACACCTCTGTTTTCTAGCAAAAAATGTGATGTGTCCACGTTGTGTTTTGGGGCATTTCCTGTCGCGGGCTCTAAGCCTACCCACACAAGTGAGGTATCATTTTTATCGGGAGACTTGGGGGAACGCTGGGTGGAAGGAAATTTGTGCCCCTCTCAGATTCCAGAACTTTCTGTGACCGAAATGTGAGGAAAATTTGTTTTTTTTGCCAAATTTTGAGGTTTGCAAAGGATTCTGGGAAACAGAACCTGGACAGAGCCCCACAAGTCACCCCATCTTGGATTCCACTAGGTCTCTAGTTTAAAAAATTGCACAGGTTTGGTAGGTTTCCCTAGGTGCCGGCTGAGCTAGAGGCCAAAATCTACAGGTAGGCCCTTTGCAAAAAACACCTCAGTTTTCTGTCAAAAAATGTGATGTGTCCATGTTGTGTTTTGGGGCAGTTCCTGTCACGGGCGCCAGGCCTACCCACACAAGTGAGGTATCATTTTTATCGGGAGACTTGGGAGAACGCTGGGTGGAAGGAAATTTGTGGCTCCTCTCAGATTCCAGAACTTTCTGTCACCAAAATGTGAGGAAAACTTGTTTTTTTAGCCAACTTTTGAGGTTTGCAAAGGATTCTGGGTAACATAACCTGGTCAGAGCCCCACAAGTCACCCCATCTTGGATTCCCCTAGGTCTCTAGTTTTCACAAATGCACAGGTTTGGTAGGTTTCCCTAGGTGCTGGCTGAGCTAGAGGCCAAAATCTACAGGTAGGAACTTTGCAAAAAACACCTCATTTTCTGTAAATAAAATGTGACGTGTCCACGTTGTGTTTTGGGGCATTTCCTGTCACGGGCGCTAGGCCTACCCACACAAGTGAGGTATCATTTTTATCGGGAGACTTGGGGAAACGCTGGGTGGAAGGAAATTTGTGGGTCCTCTCAGATTCGAGAACTTTCTGTCACCGAAATGTGAGGAAAATGTGTTTTTTAGCGACATTTTGAGGTTTGCAAAGGATTCTGGGTAACAGAACCTGGTCAAAGCCCCACAAGTAACCCCATCTTGGATTCCCCTAGGTCTCTAGTTTTAAAAAATGCACAGGTTTGGTAGGTTTCCTTAGGTGCCGGCTGAGCTAGAGGCCAAAATCTACAGGTAGGCACTTTGTAAAAAACACCTCCGTTTTCTGTCAAAAATTGTGATGTGTCCACGTTGCGTTTTGAGGCATTTCCTATCGCGGGCGCTAGGCCTACCCACACAAGTGAGGTATCATTTTTATCGGGAGACTTGGGGGAACACTGGGTGGAAGGAAATTTGTGTCTCCTCTCAGATTCCAGAACGTTCTGTCACCAAAATTTGAGGAAAACTTGTTTTTTTAGCCATATTGTGAGGTTTGCAAAGGATTCTGTGTAACAGAACCTGGTCAGAGCCCCACAAGTCACCCCATCTTGGATCCCCCTAGGTCTCTAGTTTTCAAAAATGCACAGGTTTGGTAGGTTTCCCTAGGTGCCGGCTGAGCTAGAGGCCAAAATCTACAGGTAGGCACTTTGCAAAAAACACCTATGTTTTCTGTCAAAAAATGTGATGTGTCCACGTTGTGTTTTGGGGCATTTCCTGTCACAGGCGCTAGGCCTACCCACACAAATGAGGTATGATTTTTATCGGGAGAGTTGGGGAAATGCTGGGTGGAAGGAAATTTGTGGCTCCTCTCAGATTCCAGAACTTTCTGTCACCGAAATGTGAGGAAAATGTGTATTTTTTAGCCAACTTTTGAGGTTTGCAAAGGATTCTGGGTAACAGAACCTGGTCAGAGCCCCACAAGTCACCCCATCTTGGATTCCCCTAGGTCTCTAGTTTTAAACAATGCACAGGTTTGGTAGGTTTCCCTAGGTGCCGGCTGAGCTAGAGGCCAAAATCTACAAGTAGGCACTTTGGAAAAAACACCTCTGTTTTCTGTCAAAAAATGTGATGCGTCCACTTTGTGTTTTGGGGCATTTCCTGTCACGGGCGCTAGGCCTACCCACACAAATGAGGTATAATTTTTATCGGGAGACTGGGGGGAACGCTGGGTGGAAGGAAATGTGTGCTTCTCTCAGATTCCAGAACGTTCTGTCACCGAAATGTGAGGAAAATGTGTTTTTTTAGCCAAATTTTGGGGTTTGCAAAGGATTCTGGGTAACAGAACCTGGTCAGAGCCCCACATGTCACCCCATCTTGGATTCCCCTAGGTCTCTTGTTTTCATAAATGCACAGGTTTGGTAGGTTTCCCTACGTGCCGGCTGAGCTAGAGGCCACAATCTACAGGTAGACCCTTTGCAAAAAACACCTCTGTTTTCTGTAAAAAAATGTGATGCGTCCATGTTGTGTTTTGGGGCATTTCCTGTCACGGGCGCCAGGCCTACCCACACAAGTGAGGTATCATTTTTATCGGGAGACTTGGGAGAACGCTGGGAGGAAGGAAATTTGTGGCTCCTCTCAGATTCGAGAACTTTCAGTCACCGAAATGTGAGGAAAATGTGTTTTTTAGCGACATTTTGAGGTTTGCAAAGGATTCTGGGTAACATAACCTGGTCAAAGCCCCACAAGTAACCCCATCTTGGATTCCCCTAGGTCTCTAGTTTTAAAAAATGCACAGGTTTGGTAGGTTTCCTTAGGTGCCGGCTGAGCTAGAGGCCAAAATCTACAGGTAGGCACTTTGTAAAAAACACCTCCGTTTTCTGTCAAAAATTGTGATGTGTCCACGTTGCGTTTTGAGGCATTTCCTATCGCGGGCGCTAGGCCTACCCACACAAGTGAGGTATCATTTTTATCGGGAGACTTGGGGGAACACTGGGTGGAAGGAAATTTGTGTCTCCTCTCAGATTCCAGAACTTTCTGTCACCAAAATTTGAGGAAAACTTGTTTTTTTAGCCATATTGTGAGGTTTGCAAAGGATTCTGTGTAACAGAACCTGGTCAGAGCCCCACAAGTCACCCCATCTTGGATCCCCCTAGGTCTCTAGTTTTCAAAAATGCACAGGTTTGGTAGGTTTCCCTAGGTGCCGGCTGAGCTAGAGGCCAAAATCTACAGGTAGGCACTTTGCAAAAAACACCTCTGTTTTCTGTCAAAAAATGTGATGTGTCCACGTTGTGTTTTGGGGCATTTCCTGTCACAGGCGCTAGGCCTACCCACACAAATGAGGTATGATTTTTATCGGGAGAGTTGGGGAAATGCTGGGTGGAAGGAAATTTGTGGCTCCTCTCAGATTCCAGAACTTTCTGTCACCGAAATGTGAGGAAAATGTGTATTTTTTAGCCAACTTTTGAGGTTTGCAAAGGATTCTGGGTAACAGAACCTGGTCAGAGCCCCACAAGTCACCCCATCTTGGATTCCCCTAGGTCTCTAGTTTTAAACAATGCACAGGTTTGGTAGGTTTCCCTAGGTGCCGGCTGAGCTAGAGGCCAAAATCTACAAGTAGGCACTTTGGAAAAAACACCTCTGTTTTCTGTCAAAAAATGTGATGCGTCCACTTTGTGTTTTGGGGCATTTCCTGTCACGGGCGCTAGGCCTACCCACACAAATGAGGTATAATTTTTATCGGGAGACTGGGGGGAACGCTGGGTGGAAGGAAATGTGTGCTTCTCTCAGATTCCAGAACGTTCTGTCACCGAAATGTGAGGAAAATGTGTTTTTTTAGCCAAATTTTGGGGTTTGCAAAGGATTCTGGGTAACAGAACCTGGTCAGAGCCCCACATGTCACCCCATCTTGGATTGCCCTAGGTCTCTAGTTTTCATAAATGCACAGGTTTGGTAGGTTTCCCTACGTGCCGGCTGAGCTAGAGGCCACAATCTACAGGTAGACCCTTTGCAAAAAACACCTCAGTTTTCTGTAAAAAAATGTGATGTGTCCATGTTGTGTTTTGGGGCATTTCCTGTCACGGGCGCCAGGCCTACCCACACAAGTGAGGTATCATTTTTATCGGGAGACTTGGGAGAACGCTGGGTGGAAGGAAATTTGTGGCTCCTCTCAGATTCGAGAACTTTCAGTCACCGAAATGTGAGGAAAATGTGTTTTTTAGCGACATTTTGAGGTTTGCAAAGGATTCTGGGTAACAGAACCTGGTCAAAGCCCCACAAGTAACCCCATCTTGGATTCCCCTAGGTCTCTAGTTTTAAAAAATGCACAGGTTTGGTAGGTTTCCTTAGGTGCCCGCTGAGCTAGAGGCAAAAATCTACAGGTAGGCACTTTGTAAAAAACCCCTCCGTTTTCTGTCAAAAATTGTGATGTGTCCACGTTGCGTTTTGAGGCATTTCCTATCGCGGGCGCTAGGCCTACCCACACAAGTGAGGTATCATTTTTATCGGGAGACTTGGAGGAACACTGGGTGGAAGGAAATTTGTGTCTCCTCTCAGATTCCAGAACTTTCTGTCACCAAAATTTGAGGAAAACTTGTTTTTTTAGCCATATTGTGAGGTTTGCAAAGGATTCTGTGTAACAGAACCTGGTCAGAGCCCCACAAGTCACCCCATCTTGGATCCCCCTAGGTCTCTAGTTTTCAAAAATGCACAGGTTTGGTAGGTTTCCCTAGGTGCCGGCTGAGCTAGAGGCCAAAATCTACAGGTAGGCACTTTGCAAAAAACACCTATGTTTTCTGTCAAAAAATGTGATGTGTCCACGTTGTGTTTTGGGGCATTTCCTGTCACAGGCGCTAGGCCTACCCACACAAATGAGGTATGATTTTTATCGGGAGACTTGGGGAAATGCTGGGTAGAAGGAAATTTGTGGCTCCTCTCAGATTCCAGAACTTTCTGTCACCGAAATGTGAGGAAAATGTGTATTTTTTAGCCAACTTTTGAGGTTTGCAAAGGATTCTGGGTAACAGAACCTGGTCAGAGCCCCACAAGTCACCCCATCTTGGATTCCCCTAGGTCTCTAGTTTTAAACAATGCACAGGTTTGGTAGGTTTCCCTAGGTGCCGGCTGAGCTAGAGGCCAAAATCTACAAGTAGGCACTTTGGAAAAAACACCTCTGTTTTCTGTCAAAAAATGTGATGCGTCCACTTTGTGTTTTGGGGCATTTCCTGTCACGGGCGCTAGGCCTACCCACACAAATGAGGTATAATTTTTATCGGGAGACTGGGGGGAACGCTGGGTGGAAGGAAATGTGTGCTTCTCTCAGATTCCAGAACGTTCTGTCACCGAAATGTGAGGAAAATGTGTTTTTTTAGCCAAATTTTGGGGTTTGCAAAGGATTCTGGGTAACAGAACCTGGTCAGAGCCCCACATTTCACCTAATCTTGGATTCCCCTAGGTCTCTAGTTTTCATAAATGCACAGGTTTGGTAGGTTTCCCTACGTGCCGGCTGAGCTAGAGGCCACAATCTACAGGTAGACCCTTTGCAAAAAACACCTCTGTTTTCTGTAAAAAAATGTGATGTGTCCATGTTGTGTTTTGGGGCATTTCCTGTCACGGGCGCCAGGCCTACCCACACAAGTGAGGTATCATTTTTATCGGGAGACTTGGGAGAACGCTGGGTGGAAGGAAATTTGTGGCTCCTCTCAGATTCCAGAACTTTCTGTCACCGAAATGTGAGGAAAACGTGTTTTTTAGCCAACTTTTGAGGTTTGCAAAGGATTCTGGGTAACATAACCTGGTCAGAGCCCCACAAGTCACCCCATCTTGGATTCCCCTAGGTCTCTAGTTTTCAAAAATGCACAGGTTTGGTAGGTTTCCCTAGGTGCTGGCTGAGCTAGAGGCCAAAATCTACAGATAGGCACTTTGCAAAAAACACCTCATTTTCTGTCAAAAAATTTGATGTGTCCACGTTGTGTTTTGGGGCATTTCCTGTCACGGGCGCCAGGCCTACCCACAGAAGTGAGGTATCATTGTTATCGGGAGACTTGGGGAAACGGTGGGTGGAAGGAAATTTGTGGCTCCTCTCAGATTCCAGAACTTTCTGTCACCGAAATGTGAGGAAAATTTGTTTTTTAGCGACATTTTGAGGTTTGCAAAGGTTTCTGGGTAACAGAACCTGGTCAAAGCCCCACAAGTAACCCCATCTTGGATTCCCCGAGGTCTCTAGTTTTAAAAAATGCACAGGTTTGGTAGGCTTCCTTAGGTGCCGGCTGAGCTAGAGGCCAAAATCTACAGGTAGGCACTTTGTAAAAAACACCTCTGTTTTCTGTCAAAAAATGTGATGCGTCCACTTTGTGTTTTGGGGCATTTCCTGTCACAGGCGCTAGGCCTACCCACACAAATGAGGTATCATTTTTATCGGGAGACTTGGGGAAATGCTGGGTGGAAGGAAATTTGTGGCTCCTCTCAGATTCCAGAACTTTCTGTCACCGAAATGTGAGGAAAATGTATTTTTTTTAGTCAAATTTTGAGGTTTGCAAAGGATTCTGGGTAACAGAACCTGGTCAGAGCCCCACAAGTCACTCCATCTTGGATTCCCCTAGGTCTCTAGTTTTAAAAAATGCACAGATTTGGTAGGTTTCCCTAGGTGCCGGCTGAGCTAGAGGCCAAAATCTACAAGTAGGCACTTTGGAAAAAACACCTCTTTTTTCTGTCAAAAAATGTGATGCTTCCACTTTGTGTTTTGGGGCATTTCCTGTCACGGGCGCTAGGCCTACCCACACAAATGAGGTATAATTTTTATCGGGAGACTGGGGGGAACGCTGGGTGGAAGGAAATGTGTGCTTCTCTCAGATTCAGAACGTTCTGTCACCGAAATGTGAGGAAAATGTGTTTTTTTAGCAAAATTTTGGGGTTTGCAAAGGATTCTGGGTAACAGAACCTGGTCAGAGCCCCACAAGTCACCCCAACTTGGATTCCCCTAGGTCTCTAGTTTTCATAAATGCACAGGTTTGGTAGGTTTCCCTAGGTGCGGGCAGAGCTAGAGGCCACAATCTACAGGTAGACCATTTGCAAAAAACACCTCTGTTTTCTGTCAAAAAATGTGATGTGTCCATGTTGTGTTTTGGGGCATTTCCTGTCACGGGCGCCAGGCCTACCCACACAAGTGAGGTATCATTTTTATCAGGAGACTTGGGAGAACGCTGGGTGGAAGGAAATTTGTGGCTCCTCTCAGATTCCAGAACTTTCTGTCACCGAAATGTGAGGAAAACTTGTTTTTTAGCCAACTTTTGAGGTTTGCAAAGGATTCTGGGTAACAGAACCTGGTCAGAGCCCCACAAGTCTCCCCATCTTGGATTCCCCTAGGTCTCTAGTTTTCAAAAATTCACAGGTCTGGTAGGTTTCCCTAGGTGCCGGCTGAGCTAGAGGCCACAATCTACAGGTAGGCCCTTTGCAAAAAACACCTCTTTTTTCTGTCAAAAAATGTGATGCTTCCACTTTGTGTTTTGGGGCATTTCCTGTCACGGGCGCTAGGCCTACCCACACAAATGAGGTATAATTTTTATCGGGAGACTGGGGGGAACGCTGGGTGGAAGGAAATGTGTGCTTCTCTCAGATTCCAGAACGTTCTGTCACCGAAATGTGAGGAAAATGTGTTTTTTTAGCAAAATTTTGGGGTTTGCAAAGGATTCTGGGTAACAGAACCTGGTCAGAGCCCCACAAGTCACCCCATCTTGGATTCCCCTAGGTCTCTAGTTTTCATAAATGCACAGGTTTGGTAGGTTTCCCTAGGTGCGGGCAGAGCTAGAGGCCACAATCTACAGGTAGGCCCTTTGCAAAAAACACATCCGTTTTCTGTCGAAAAATGTGATGTGTCCATGTTGTGTTTTGGGGCATTTCCTGTCACGGGCGCCAGGCCTACCCACACAAGTGAGGTATCATTTTTATCGGGAGACTTGGGAGAACGCTGGGTGGAAGGAAATTTGTGGCTCCTCTCAGATTCGAGAACTTTCTGTCACCGAAATGTGAGGAAAATGTGTTTTTTAGCGACATTTTGAGGTTTGCAAAGGATTCTGAGTAACACAACCTGGTCAGAGCCCCACAAGTCACCCCATCCTGGATTCCCCTAGGTCTCTAGTTTTCACAAATGCACAGGTTTGGTAGGTTTCCCTAGGTGCTGGATGAGCTCGAGGCCAAGATCTACAGGTAGGCACTTTGTAAAAAACACCTCAGTTTTCTGTCAAAAATTGTGATGTGTCCACGTTGTGTTTTGAGGCATTTCCTATCGCGGGCGCTAGGCCTACCCACACAAGTGAGGTATCATTTTTATCGGGAGACTTGGGGGAACACTGGGTGGAAGGAAATTTGTGTCTCCTCTCAGATTCCAGAACTTATGTCACCAAAATGTGAGGAAAACTTGTTTTTTTTAGCCAACTTTTGAGGTTTGCAAAGGATTCTGGGTAACAGAACCTGGTCAGAGCCCCACAAGTCACCCCATCTTGGAATCCCCTAGGTCTCTAGTTTTAAAAAATGCACAGGTTTGGTAGGTTTCCCTAGGTGCCGGCTGAGCTAGAGGCCAAAATCTACAAGTAGGCACTTTGGAAAAAACACCTCTGTTTTCTGTCAAAAAATGTGATGCGTCCACTTTGTGTTTTGGGGCATTTCCTGTCACGGGCGCTAGGCCTACCCGCACAAATGAGGTATAATTTTTTTCGGGAGACTGGGGGGAACGCTGGGTGGAAGGAAATGTGTGCTTCTCTCAGATTCCAGAACGTTCTGTCACCGAAATGTGAGGAAAATTTGATTTTTAGCCAAATTTTGGGGTTTGCAAAGGATTCTGGGTAACAGAACCTGGTCAGAGCCCCACATGTCACCCCATCTTGGATTCCCCGAGGTCTCTAGTTTTCATAAATGCACAGGTTTGGTAGGTTTCCCTACGTGCCGGCTGAGCTAGAGGCCACAATCTACAGGTAGACCCTTTGCAAAAAACACCTCTGTTTTCTGTCAAAAAATATGATGTGTCCATGTTGTGTTTTGGGGCATTTCCTGTCACGGGCGCCAGGCCTACCCACACAAGTGAGGTATCATTTTTATCGGGAGACTTGGGAGAACGCTGGGTGGAAGGAAATTTGTGGCTCCTCTCAGATTCCAGAACTTTCGGTCACCGAAATGTGAGGAAAACGTGTTTGTAGCCAACTTTTGAGGTTTGCAAAGGATTCTGGGTAACATAACCTGGTCAGAGCCCCACAAGTCACCCCATCTTGGATTCCCCTAGGTCTCTAGTTTTCAAAAATGCACAGGTTTGGTAGGTTTCCCTAGGTGCTGGCTGAGCTAGAGGCCAAAATCTACAGGTAGGCACTTTGCAAAAAACACCTCATTTTCTGTCAAAAAATTTGATGTGTCCACGTTGTGTTTTGGGGCATTTCCTGTCACGGGCGCTAGGCCTACCCACAGAAGTGAGGTACCATTGTTATCGGGAGACTTGGGGAAACGCTGGGTGGAAGGAAATTTGTGGCTCCTCTCAGATTCCAGAACTTTCTGTCACCGAAATGTGAGGAAAATGTGTTTTTTAGCGACATTTTGAGGTTTGCAAAGGTTTCTGGGTAACAGAACCTCGTCAAAGCCCCACAAGTAACCCCATCTTGGATTCCCCTAGGTCTCTAGTTTTAAAAAATGCACAGGTTTGGTAGGCTTCCTTAGGTGCCGGCTGAGCTAGAGGCCAAAATCTACAGGTAGGCACTTTGTAAAAAACACCTCTGTTTTCTGTCAAAAAATGTGATGCGTCCACTTTGTGTTTTGGGGCATTTCCTGTCACAGGCGCTAGGCCTACCCACACAAATGAGGTATTATTTTTATCGGGAGACTTGGGGAAACGCTGGGTGGAAGGAAATTTGTGGCTCCTCTCAGATTCCAGAACTTTCCGTCACCGAAATGTGAGGAAAATGTGTTTTTTAGCGACATTTTGAGGTTTGCAAAGGATTCTGGGTAACAGAACCTGGTCAGAGCCCCACAAGTCACTCCATCTTGGATTCCCCTAGGTCTCTAGTTTTAAAAAATGCACAGGTTTGGTAGGTTTCCCTAGGTGCCGGCTGAGCTAGAGGCTAAAATCTACAAGTAGGCACTTTGGAAAAAACACCTCTTTTTTCTGTCAAAAAATGTGATGCGTCCACTTTGTGTTTTGGGGCATTTCCTGTCACGGGCGCTAGGCCTACCCACACAAATGAGGTATAATTTTTATCGGGAGACTTGGGGGAACGCTTGGTGGAAGGAAATGTATGCTTCTCTCAGATTCCAGAACGTTCTGTCACCGAAATGTGAGGAAAATGTGTTTTTTTAGCAAAATGTTGGGGTTTGCAAAGGATTCTGGGTAACAGAACCTGGTCAGAGCCCCACAAGTCACCCCATCTTGGATCCCCCTATGTCTCTAGTTTTCAAAAATGCACAGGTTTGGTAGGTTTCCCTAGGTGCTGGCTGAGCTAGAGGCCAAAATCTACAGGTAGGCACTTTGCAGAAAACACCTCATTTTCTGTCAAAAAATGTGATGTGTCCACGTTGTGTTTTGGGGCATTTCCTGTCACGGGCGCTAGGCCTACCCACACCAGTGAGGTATCATTTTTATCGGGAAACTTGGGGAAACGCTGGGTGGAAGGAAATTTGTGGCTTCTCTCAGATTCCAGAACTTTCTGTCACCGAAATGTGAGGAAAATCTGTTTTTTAGCGACATTTTGAGGTTTGCAAAGGTTTCTGGGTAACAGAACCTGGTCAAAGCCCCACAAGTAACCCCATCTTGGATTCCCCTAGGTCTCTAGTTTTCAAAAATGCACGGGTTTGGTAGGTTTCCTTAGGTGCCGGCTGAGCTAGAGGCCAAAATCTACAGGTAGGCACTTTGTAAAAAACACCTCTGTTTTCTGTCAAAAAATGTGATGCGTCCACTTTGTGTTTTGGGGCATTTCCTGTCACAGGCGGTAGGCCTACCCACACAAATGAGGTATCATTTTTATCGGGAGACTTGGGGAAATGCTGGGTGGAAGGAAATGTGTGGCTCCTTTCAGATTCCAGAACTTTCTGTCACCGAAATGTGAGGAAAATGTGTTTTCTTTAGCCAAATTTTGAGGTTTGCAAAGGATTCTGGGTAACAGAACCTGGTCAGAGCCCCACAAGTCACTCCATCTTGGATTTCCCTAGGTCTCTAGTTTTAAAAAATGCACAGGTTTGGTAGGTTTCCCTAGGTGCCGACTGAGCTAGAGGCCAAAATCTACAAGTAGGCACTTTGGAAAAAACACCTCTGTTTTCTGTCAAAAAATTTGATGTGTCCACGTTGTGTTTTGGGGCATTTCCTGTCACGGGCGCTAGGCCTACCCACACAAATGAGGTATAATTTTTATCGGGAGACTTGGGGGAACGCTGGGTGGAAGGAAATGTATGCTTCTCTCAGATTCCAGAACGTTCTGTCACCGAAATGTGAGGAAAATGTGTTTTTTAGCGACATTTTGAGGTTTGCAAAGGTTTCTGGGTAACAGAACCTGGTCAAAGCCCCACAAGTAACCCCATCTGGGATTCCCCTAGGTCTCTAGTTTTCAAAAATGCACGGGTTTGGTAGGTTTCCTTAGGAGCCGGCTGAGCTAGAGGCCAAAATCTACAGGTAGGCACTTTGTAAAAAACACCTCTGTTTTCTGTGAAAAAATGTGATGTGTCCACTTTGTGTTTTGGGGCATTTCCTGTCACAGGCGGTAGGCCTACCCACACCAGTGAGGTATCATTGTTATCGGGAGACTTGGGGAAACGCTGGGTGGAAGGAAATTTGTGGCTCCTCTCAGATTCCAGAACTTTCTGTCACCGAAATGTGAGGAAAATGTGTTTTCTAGCGACATTTTGAGGTTTGCAAAGGTTTCTGGGTAACAGAACCTGGTCAAAGCCCCACAAGTAACCCCATCTTGGATTCCCCCAGGTCTTTAGTTTTCAAAAATGCACAGGTTTGGTAGGTTTCCTTAAGTGCCGGCTGAGCTAGAGGCCAAAATCTACAGGTAGGCACTTTGTAAAAAACACCTCTGTTTTCTGTCAAAAAATGTGATGCGTCCACTTTGTGTTTTGGGGCATTTTCTGTCACAGGCGCTAGACCTACCCACACAAATGAGGTATTATTTTTATCGGGAGACTTGGGGAAATGCTGGGTGGAAGGAAATTTGTGGCTCCTCTCAGATTCCAGAACTTTCTGTCACCGAAACGTGAGGAAAATGTGTTTTTTTTAGCCAAATTTTGAGGTTTGCAAAGGATTCTGGGTAACAGAACCTGGTCAGAGCCCCACAAGTCACCCCATCTTGGATCCCCCTAGGTCTCTAGTTTTAAAAAATGCACAGGTTTGGTAGGTTTCCCTAGGTGCCGGCTGAGCTAGAGGCCAAAATCTACAGGTAGGCACTTTGCAAAAAACACCTATGTTTTCTGTCAAAAAATGTGATGTGTCCACGTTGTGTTTTGGGGCATTTCCTGTCACAGGCGCTAGGCCTACCCACACAAATGAGGTATCATTTTTATCGGGAGACTTGGGGAAATGCTGGGTGGAAGGAAATTTGTGGCTCCTCTCAGATTCCAGAACTTTCTGTCACCGAAATGTGAGGAAAATGTGTTTTTTTTAGCCAACTTTTAAGGTTTGCAAAAGATTCTGGGTAACAGAACCTGGTCAGAGCCCCACAAGTCACCCCATCTTGGATTCCCCTAGGTCTCTAGTTTTCAACAATGCACATGTTTGGTAGGTTTCCCTAGGTGCTGGCTGAGCTAGAGGCCAAAATCTACAGGTAGGCACTTTGCAAAAAACACCTAATTTTCTGTCAAAAAATTTGATGTGTCCACGTTGTGTTTTGGGGCATTTCCTGTCACGGGCGCTAGGCCTATCCACAGAAGTGAGGTATCATTGTTATCGGGAGACTTGGGGAAATGCTGGGTGGAAGGAAATTTGTGGCTCCTCTCAGATTCCAGAACTTTCTGTCACCGAAATGTGAGGAAAATGTGTTTTTTAGCGACATTTTGAGGTTTGCAAAGGTTTCTGGGTAACAGAACCTGGTCAAAGCCCCACAAGTAACCCCATCTTGGATTCCCCTAGGTCTCTAGTTTTCAAAAATGCACAGGTTTGGTAGGTTTCCCTAGGTGCGGCTGAGCTAGAGGCCAAAATCTACAAGTAGGCACTTTGGTAAAAACACCTGTTTTCTGTCAAAAAATGTGATGCGTCCACTTTGTGTTTTGGGGCATTTCCTGTCACAGGCGCTAGGCCTACCCACACAAATGAGGTATCATTTTTATCGGGAGACTTGGGGAAATGCTGGGTGGAAGGAAATTTGTGGCTCCTCTCAGATTCCAGAACTTTCTGTCACCGAAATGTGAGGAAAATGTGTTTTTTTTAGTCAAATTTTGAGGTTTGCAAAGGATTCTGGGTAACAGAACCTGGTCAGAGCCCCACAAGTCACTCCATCTTGGATTCCCCTAGGTCTCTAGTTTTAAAAAATGCACAGGTTTGGTAGGTTTCCCTAGGTGCCGGCTGAGCTAGAGGCCAAAATCTACAAGTAGGCACTTTGGAAAAAACACCTCTGTTTTCTGTCAAAAAATGTGATGCGTCCACTTTGTGTTTTGGGGCATTTCCTGTCACGGGCGCTAGGCCTACCCACACAAATAAGGTATAATTTTTATCGGGACACTGGGGGGAACGCTGGGTGGAAGGAAATGTGTGCTTCTCTCAGATTCCAGAACGTTCTGTCACCGAAATGTGAGGAAAATGTGTTTTTTTAGCAACATTTTGGGGTTTGAAAAGGATTCTGGGTAGCAGAACCTGGTCAGAGCCCCACAAGTCACCCCATCTTGGATTCCCCTAGGTCTCTAGTTTTCATAAATGCACAGGTTTGGTAGGTTTCCCTAGGTGCGGGCTGAGCTAGAGGCCACAATCTACAGGTAGACCCTTTGCAAAAAACACCTCTGTTTTCTGTCAAAAAATGTGATGTGTCCATGTTGTGTTTTGGGGCATTTCCTGTCACGGGCGCCAGGCCTACCCACACAAGTGAGGTATCATTTTTATCAGGAGACTTGGGAGAACGCTGGGTGGAAGGAAATTTGTGGCTCCTCTCAGATTCCAGAACTTTCTGTCACCGAAATGTGAGGAAAACGTGTTTTTTAGCCAACTTTTGAGGTTTGCAAAGGATTCTGGGTAACATAACCTGGTCAGAGCCCCACAAGTCACCCCATCTTGGATTCCCCTAGGTCTCTAGTTTTAAAAAATGCACAGGTTTGGTAGATTTCCCTAGGTGCCGGCTGAGCTAGAGGCCAAAATCTACAAGTAGGCACTTTGGAAAAAACACCTCTGTTTTCTGTCAAAAAATGTGATGCGTCCACTTTGTGTTTTGGGGCATTTCCTGTCACGGGCGCTAGGCCTACCCACACAAATGAGGTATAATTTTTATCGGGAGACTGGGGGGAACGCTGGGTGGAAGGAAATGTGTGATTCTCCCAGATTCCAGAACGTTCTGTCACCTAAATGTGAGGAAAATGTGATTTTTAGCCAAATTTTGGGGTTTGCAAAGGATTCTGGGTAACAGAACCTGGTCAGAGCCCCACATGTCACCCCATCTTGGATTCCCCGAGGTCTCTAGTTTTCATAAATGCACAGGTTTGGTAGGTTTCCCTATGTGCTGGCTGAGCTAGAGGCCAAAATCTACAGGTAGGCACTTTGCAAAAAACACCTCATTTTCTGTCAAAAAATTTGATGTGTCCACGTTGTGTTTTGGGGCATTTCCTGTCATGGGCGCTAGGCCTACCCACACCAGTGAGGTATCATTGTTATCGGGAGACTAGGGGAAACGCTGGGTGGAAGGAAATTTGTGGCTCCTCTCAGATTCCAGAACTTTCTGTCACCGAAATGTGAGGAAAATGTGTTTTTTAGCGACATTTTGAGGTTTGCAAAGGTTTCTGGGTAACAGAGCCTGGTAAAAGCCCCACAAGTAACCCCATCTTGGATTCCCCTAGGTCTCTAGTTTTAAAAAATGCACAGGTTTGGTAGGTTTCCTTAGGTGCCGGCTGAGCTAGAGGCCAAAATCTACAGGTAGGCACTTTGTAAAAAACACCTCTGTTTTCTGTCAAAAAATGTGATGCGTCCACTTTGTGTTTTGGGGCATTTCCTGTCACAGGCGGTAGGCCTACCCACACAAATGAGGTATCATTTTTATCGGGAGACTTGGGGAAATGCTGGGTGGAAGGAAATTTGTGGCTCCTCTCAGATTCCAGAACTTTCTGTCACCGAAATGTGAGGAAAATGTGTTTTTTTTAGCCAAATTTTGAGGTTTGCAAAGGATTCTGGGTAACAGAACCTGGTCAGAGCCCCACAAGTCACTCCATCTTGGATTTCCCTAGGTCTCTAGTTTTAAAAAATGCACAGGTTTGGTAGGTTTCCCTAGGTGCCGGCTGAGCTAGAGGCCAAAATCTACAAGTAGGCACTTCGGAAAAAACACCTCTGTTTTCTGTCAAAAAATGTGATGCGTCCACTTTGTGTTTTGGGGCATTTCTTGTCACGGGCGCTAGGCCTACCCACACAAATGAGGTATAATTTTTATCGGGAGACTGGGGGGAACGCTGGGTTGAAGGAAATGTGTGCTTCTCTCAGATTCCAGAACGTTCTGTCACCGTAATGTGAGGAAAATGTGTTTTTTTAGCCAAATTTTGGGGTTTGCAAAGGATTCTGGGTAACAGAACCTGGTCAGAGCCCCACAAGTCACCCCATCTTGGATTCACCTAGGTCTCTAGTTTTCATAAATGCACAGGTTTGGTAGGTTTCCCTAGGTGCCGGCTGAGCTAGAGGCCACAATCTACAGGTAGACCCTTTGCAAAAAACACCTCTGTTTTCTGTCAAAAAATGTGATGTGTCCATGTTGTGTTTTGGGGCATTTCCTGTCACGGGCGCCAGGCCTACCCACACAAGTGAGGTATCATTTTTATCGGGAGACTTGGGAGAACGCTGGGTGGAAGGAAATTTGTGGCTCCTCTCAGATTCCAGAACTTTCTGTCACCGAAATGTGAGGAAAACGTGTTTTTTAGCCAACTTTTGAGGTTTGCAAAGGATTCTGGGTAACATAACCTGGTCAGAGCCCCACAAGTCACCCCATCTTGGATTCCCCTAGGTCTCTAGTTTTCAAAAATGAACAGGTTTGGTAGGTTTCCCTAGGTGCTGGCTGAGCTAGAGGCCAAAATCTACAGGTAGGCACTTTGTAAAAAACACCTCATTTTCTGTCAAAAAATGTGATGTGTCCACGTTGTGTTTTGGGGCATTTCCTGTCACGGGCGCTAGGCCTACCCACACAAGTGAGGTATCATTTCTATCGGGAGACTTGGGGAAACGCTGGGTGGAAGGAAATTTGTGGCTCCTCTCAGATTCCAGAACTTTCTGTCAACGAAATGTGAGGAAAATGTGTTTTTTAGCGACATTTTGAGGTTTGCAAAGGTTTCTGGGTAACAGAACCTGGTCAAAGCCCCACAAGTAACCCCATCTTGGATTCCCCTAGGTCTCTAGTTTTCAAAAATGCACAGGTTTGGTAGGTTTCCTTAGGTGCCGGCTGAGCTAGAGGCCAAAATCTACAGGTAGGCACTTTGTAAAAAACACCTCTGTTTTCTGTCAAAAAATGTGATGCGTCCACTTTGTGTTTTGGGGCATTTTCTGTCACAGGCGCTAGGCCTACCCACACAAATGAGGTATCATTTTTATCGGGAGACTTGGGGAAATGCTGGGTGGAAGGAAATTTGTGGCTCCTCTCAGATTCCAGAACTTTCTGTCACCGAAACGTGAGGAAAATGTGTTTTTTTTTAGCCAAATTTTGAGGTTTGCAAAGGATTCTGGGTAACAGAACCTGGTCAGAGCCCCACAAGTCACTCCATCTTGGATTCCCCTAGGTCTCTAGTTTTAAAAAATGCACAGGTTTGGTAGGTTTCCTCAGGTGCCGGCTGAGCTAGAGGCCAAAATCTACAGGTAGGCACTTTGTAAAAAACACCTCCGTTTTCTGTCAAAAATTGTGATGTGTCCACGTTGTGTTTTGAGGCATTTCCTATCGCTGGCGCTAGGCCTACCCACACAAGTGAGGTATCATTTTTATCGGGAGACTTGGGGGAACACTGGGTGGAAGGAAATTTGTGTCTCCTCTCAGATTCCAGAACTTTCTGTCACCAAAATGTGAGGAAAACGTGTTTTTTTAGCCATATTGTGAGGTTTGCAAAGGATTCTGTGTAACAGAACCTGGTCAGAGCCCCACAAGTCACCCCATCTTGGATCCCCCTAGGTCTCTAGTTTTCAAAAATGCACAGGTTTGGTAGGTTTCCCTAGGTGCCGGCTGAGCAAGAGGCCAAAATCTACAGGTAGGCACTTTGCAAAAAACACCTATGTTTTCTGTCAATAAATGTGATGTGTCCACGTTGTGTTTTGGGGCATTTCCTGTCACAGGCGCTAGGCCTACCCACACAAATGAGGTATCATTTTTATCGGGAGACTTGGGGAAATGCTGGGTGGAAGGAAATTTGTGGCTCCTCTCAGATTCCAGAACTTTCTGTCACCGAAATGTGAGGAAAATGTGTTTTTTTTTAGCCAACTTTTGAGGTTTGCAAAGGATTCTGGGTAACAGAACCTGGTCAGAGCCCCACAAGTCACCCCATCTTGGATTCCCCTAGGTCTCTAGTTTTCATAAATGCACAGGTTTGGTAGGTTTCCCTACGTGCCGGCTGAGCTAGAGGCCACAATCTACAGGTAGGCACTTTGCAAAAAACACCTATGTTTTCTGTCAAAAAATGTGATGTGTCCACGTTGTGTTTTGGGGCATTTCCTGTCACAGGCGCTAGGCCTACCCACACAAATGGGGAAACGCTGGGTGGAAGGAAATTTGTGGCTCCTCTCAGATTCCAGAACTTTCTGTCACCGAAATGTGAGGAAAATGTGTTTTTTAGCGACATTTTGAGGTTTGCAAAGGTTTCTGGGTAACAGAACCTGGTCAAAGCCCCACAAGTAACCCCATCTTGGATTCCCCTAGGTCTCTAGTTTTCAAAAATGCACAGGTTTGGTAGGTTTCCTTAGGTGCCGGCTGAGCTAGAGGCCAAAATCTACAGGTAGGCACTTTGTAAAAAACACCTCTGTTTTCTGTCAAAAAATGTGATGCGTCCACTTTGTGTTTTGGGGCATTTTCTGTCACAGGCGCTAGGCCTACCCACACAAATGAGGTATCATTTTTATTGGGAGACTTGGGGAAATGCTGGGTGGAAGGAAATTTGTGGCTCCTCTCAGATTCCAGAACTTTCTGTCACCGAAACGTGAGGAAAATGTGTTTTTTTTTAGCCAACTTTTGAGGTTTGCAAAGGATTCTGGGTAACAGAACCTGGTCAGAGCCCCACAAGTCACCCCATCTTGGATTCCCCTAGGTCTCTAGTTTTAAAAAATGCACAGGTTTGGTAGGTTTCCTCAGGTGCCGGCTGAGCTAGAGGCCAAAATCTACAGGTAGGCACTTTGGAAAAAACACCTCTGTTTTCTGTCAAAAAATGTGATGCGTCCACTTTGTGTTTCGGGGCATTTCCTGTCACGGGCGCTAGGCCTACCCACACAAATGAGGTATAATTTTTATCGGGAGACTGGGGGGAACGCTGGGTGGAAGGAAATGTGTGCTTCTCTCAGATTCCAGAACGTTCTGTCACCGAAATGTGAGGAAAATGTGTTTTTTTAGCCAAATTTTGGGGTTTGCAAAGGATTCTGGGTAACAGAACCTGGTCAGAGCCCCACATGTCACCCCATCTTGGATTCCCCTAGGTCTCTAGTTTTCATAAATGCACAGGTTTGGTAGGTTTCCCTACGTGCCGGCTGAGCTAGAGGCCACAATCTACAGGTAGACCCTTTGCAAAAAACACCTCTGTTTTCTGTCAAAAAATTTGATGTGTCCATGTTGTGTTTTGGGGCATTTCCTGTCACGGGCGCCAGGCCTACCCACACAAGTGAGGTATCATTTTTATCGGGAGACTTGGGAGAACGCTGGGTGGAAGGAAATTTGTGGCTCCTCTCAGATTCCAGAACTTTCTGTCACCGAAATGTGAGGAAAACGTGTTTTTTAGCCAACTTTTGAGGTTTGCAAAGGATTCTGGGTAACATAACCTGGTCAGAGCCCCACAAGTCACCCCATCTTGGATTCCCCTAGGTCTCTAATTTTCAAAAATGCACAGGTTTGGTAGGTTTCCCTAGGTGCCGGTTGAGCATGAGGCCAAAATCTACAGGTAGGCACTTTGCAAAAAACACCTCTGTTTTCTGGCAAAAAAATGTGATGTGTCCACGTTGTGTTTTGGGGCATTTCCTGTTGCGGGCGCTAAGCCTACCCACACAAGTGAGGTATCATTTTTATCGGGAGACTTGGGGGAACGCTGGGTGGAAGGAAATTTGTGCTCCTCTCAGATTCCAGAACTTTCTGTCACCGAAATGTGAGGAAAATGTGTTTTTCTAAGTAAAATTTTGAGGTTTGCAAAGGATTCTGGGTAACAGAACCTGGTCAGAGCCCCACAAGTCACTCCATCTTGGATTCTCCTAGGTGTCTAGTTTTAAAAAATGCACAGGTTTGGTAGGTTTCCCTAGGTGCCGGCTGAGCTAGAGGCCAAAATCTACAGGTAGGCACTTTGCAAAAAACACCTCATTTTCTGTCAAAAAACTTGATGTGTCCACGTTGTGTTTTGGGGCATTTCCTGTCACGGGCGCTAGGCCTACCCACAGAAGTGAGGTATCATTGTTATCGGGAGACTTGGGGAAACGCTGGGTTGAAGGAAATTTGTGGCTCCTCTCAGATTCCAGAACTTTCTGTCACCGAAATGTGAGGAAAATCTGTTTTTTAGCGACATTTTGAGGTTTGCAAAGGTTTCTGGGTAACAGAACCTGGTCAAAGCCCCACAAGTAACCCCATCTTCGATTCCCCTAGGTCTCTAGTTTTAAAAAATGCACAGGTTTGGTAGGTTTCCCTAGGTGCTGGCTGAGCTAGAGGCCAAAATCTACAGGTAGGCACTTTGCAAAAAACACCTCATTTTCTGTCAAAAAATTTGATGTGTCCACGTTGTGTTTTGGGGCATTTCCTGTCACGGGCGCTAGGCCTACCCACAGAAGTGAGGTATCATTGTTATCGGGAGACTTGGGGAAACGCTGGGTTGAAGGAAATTTGTGGCTCCTCTCAGATTCCAGAACTTTCTGTCACCGAAATGTGAGGAAAATCTGTTTTTTAGCGACATTTTGAGGTTTGCAAAGGTTTCTGGGTAACAGAACCTGGTCAAAGCCCCACAAGTAACCCCATCTTGGATTCCCCTAGGTCTCTAGTTTTAAAAAATGCACAGGTTTGGTAGGTTTCCCTAGGTGGCGGCTGAGCTAGAGGCCAAAATCTACAAGTAGGCACTTTGGTAAAAACACCTCTGTTTTCTGTCAAAAAATGTGATGCGTCCACTTTGTGTTTTGGGGCATTTCCTGTCACAGGCGCTAGGCCTACCCACACAAATGAGGTATCATTTTTATCGGGAGACTTGGGGAAATGCTGGGTGGAAGGAAATTTGTGGCTCCTCTCAGATTCCAGAACTTTCTGTCACCGAAATGTGAGGAAAATGTGTTTTTCTAAGTCAAATTTTGAGGTTTGCAAAGGATTCTGGGTAACAGAACCTGGTCAGAGCCCCACAAGTCACTCCATCTTGGATTCTCCTAGGTGTCTAGTTTTAAAAAATGCACAGGTTTGGTAGGTTTCCCTAGGTGCCGGCTGAGCTAGAGGCCAAAATCTACAAGTAGGCACTTTGGTAAAAACACCTCTGTTTTCTGTCAAAAAATGTGATGCGTCCACTTTGTGTTTTGGGGCATTTCCTGTCACGGGCGCTACGCCTACCCACACAAATGAGGTATAATTTTTATCGGGAGACTGGGGGGAACGCTGGGTGGAAGGAAATGTGTGCTTCTCTCAGATTCCAGAACGTTCTGTCACCGAAATGTGAGGAAAATGTGTTTTTTTAGCAAAATTTTGGGGTTTGCAAAGGATTCTGGGTAACAGAACCTGGTGAGAGCCCCACAAGTCACCCCATCTTGGATTCCCCTAGGTCTCTAGTTTTCAAAAATGCACAGGTTTGGTAGGTTTCCCTAGGTGCTGGCTGAGCTAGAGGCCAAAATCTACAGGTAGGCACTTTGCAAAAAACACCTCATTTTCTGTCAAAATATTTGATGTGTCCACGTTGTGTTTTGGGGCATTTCCTGTCACGGGCGCTAGGCCTACCCACACAAGTGAGGTATCATTTTTATACGGAGACTTGGGGAAACGCTGGGTGGAAGGAAATTTGTGGCTCCTCTCAGATTTCAGAACTTTCTGTCACCGAAATGTGAGGAAAATGTGTTTTTTAGCGACATTTTGAGGTTTGCAAAGGTTTCTGGGTAACAGAACCTGGTCAAAGCCCCACAAGTAACCCCATCTTGGATTCCCCTAGGTCTCTAGTTTTAAAAAATGCACAGGTTTGGTAGGTTTCCTTAGGTGCCTGCTGAGCTAGAGGCCAAAATCTACAGGTAGGCACTTTGTAAAAAACACCTCTGTTTTCTGTCAAAAAATGTGATGCGTCCACTTTATGTTTTGGGGCATTTCCTGTCACAGGCGGTAGGCCTACCCACACAAATGAGGTATCATTTTTATCGGGAGACTTGGGGAAATGCTGGGTGGAAGGAAATTTGTGGCTCCTCTCAGATTCCAGAACTTTCTGTCACCGAAATGTGAGGAAAATGTGTTTTTTTAGCCAAATTTTGGGGTTTGCAAAGGATTCTGGGTAACAGAACCTGGTCAGAGCCCCACAAGTCACTCCATCTTGGATTTCCCTAGGTCTCTAGTTTTAAAAAATGCACAGGTTTGGTAGGTTTCCCTGGGTGCCGGCTGAGCTAGAGGCCAAAATCTACAAGTAGGCACTTTGGAAAAAACACCTCTGTTTTCTGTCAAAAAATGTGATGCGTCCACTTTGTGTTTTGGGGCATTTCCTGTCACGGGCGCTAGGCCTACCCACACAAATGAGGTATAATTTTTATCGGGAGACTGGGGGGAACGCTGGGTGGAAGGAAATGTGTGCTTCTCTCAGATTCCAGAACGTTCTGTCACCGAAATGTGAGGAAAATGTGTTTTTTTAGCCAAATTTTGGGGTTTGCAAAGGATTCTGGGTAACAGAACCTGGTCAGAGCCCCACAAGTCACCCCATCTTGGATTCACCTAGGTCTCTAGTTTTCATAAATGCACAGGTTTGGTAGGTTTCCCTAGGTGCCGGCTGAGCTAGAGGCCACAATCTACAGGTAGACCCTTTGCAAAAAACACCTCTGTTTTCTGTCAAAAAATGTGATGTGTCCATGTTGTGTTTTGGGGCATTTCCTGTCACGGGCGCCAGGCCTACCCACACAAGTGAGGTATCATTTTTATCGGGAGACTTGGGAGAACGCTGGGTGGAAGGAAATGTGTGGCTCCTCTCAGATTCCAGAACTTTCTGTCACCGAAATGTGAGGAAAATGTGTTTTTTTTTAGCCGACTTTTGAGGTTTGCAAAGGATTCTGGGTAACAGAACCTGGTCAGAGCCCCACAAGTCACCCCATCTTGGATTCCCCTAGGTCTCTAGTTTTAAAAAATGCACAGGTTTGGTAGGTTCCCTAGGTGCCGGCTGAGCTAGAGGCCAAAATCTACAAGTAGGCACTTTGGAAAAAACACCTCTGTTTTCTGTCAAAAAATGTGATCCGTCCACTTTGTGTTTCGGGGCATTTCCTGTCACGGGCGCTAGGCCTACCCACACAAATGAGGTATAATTTTTATCGGGAGACTGGGGGGAACGCTGGGTGGAAGGAAATGTGTGCTTCTCTCAGATTCCAGAACGTTCTGTCACCGAAATGTGAGGAAAATGTGTTTTTTTATCAAAATTTTGGGGTTTGCAAAGGATTCTGGGTAACAGAACCTGGTCAGAGCCCCACATGTCACCCCATCTTGGATTCCCCTAGGTCTCTAGTTTTCATAAATGCACAGGTTTGGTAGGTTTCCCCACGTGCCGGCTGAGCTAGAGGCCACAATCTACAGGTAGACCCTTTGCAAAAAACACCTCTGTTTTCTGTCAAAAAATTTGATGTGTCCATGTTGTCTTTTGGGGCATTTCCTGTCACGGGCGCCAGGCCTACCCACACAAGTGAGGTATCATTTTTATCGGGAGACTTGGGAGAACGCTGGGTGGAAGGAAATTTGTGGCTCCTCTCAGATTCCAGAACTTTCTGTCACCGAAATGTGAGGAAAACGTGTTTTTTAGCCAACTTTTGAGGTTTGCAAAGCATTCTGGGTAACATAACCTGGTCAGAGCCCCACAAGTCACCCCATCTTGGATTCCCCTAGGTCTCTAGTTTTCAACAATGCACAGGTTTGGTAGGTTTCCCTAGGTGCTGGCTGAGCTAGAGGCCAAAATCTACAGGTAGGCACTTTGCAAAAAACACCTAATTTTCTGTCAAAAAATTTGATGTGTCCACGTTGTGTTTTGGGGCATTTCCTGTCACGGGCGCTAGGCCTACCCACAGAAGTGAGGTATAATTTTTATCGGGAGACTTGGGGGAACGCTGGGTGGAAGGAAATGTGTGCTTCTCTCAGATTCCAGAACGTTCTGTCACCGAAATGTGAGGAAAATGTGTTTTTTTAGCCAAATTTTGGGGTTTGCAAAGGATTCTGGGTAACAGAACCTGGTCAGAGCCCCACAAGTCACCCCATCTTGGATTCACATAGGTCTCTAGTTTTCATAAATGCACAGGTTTGGTAGGTTTCCCTAGGTGCCGGCTGAGCTAGAGGCCACAATCTACAGGTAGACCGTTTGCAAAAAACACCTCTGTTTTCTGTCAAAAAATGTGATGTGTCCATGTTGTGTTTTGGGGCATTTCCTGTCACGGGCGCCAGGCCTACCCACACAAGTGAGGTATCATTTTTATCGGGAGACTTGGGAGAATGCTGGGTGGAAGGAAATGTGTGGCTCCTCTCAGATTCCAGAACTTTCTGTCACCGAAATGTGAGGAAAATGTGTTTTTTTTTAGCCAACTTTTGAGGTTTGCAAAGGATTCTGGGTAACAGAACCTGGTCAGAGCCCCACAAGTCACCCCATCTTGGATTCCCCTAGGTCTCTAGTTTTAAAAAATGCACAGGTTTGGTAGGTTCCCTAGGTGCCGGCTGAGCTAGAGGCCAAAATCTACAAGTAGGCACTTTGGAAAAAACACCTCTGTTTTCTGTCAAAAAATGTGATCCGTCCACTTTGTGTTTCGGGGCATTTCCTGTCACGGGCGCTAGGCCTACCCACACAAATGAGGTATAATTTTTATCGGGAGACTGGGGGGAACGCTGGGTGGAAGGAAATGTGTGCTTCTCTCAGATTCCAGAACGTTCTGTCACCGAAATGTGAGGAAAATGTGTTTTTTTATCAAAATTTTGGGGTTTGCAAAGGATTCTGGGTAACAGAACCTGGTCAGAGCCCCACATGTCACCCCATCTTGGATTCCCCTAGGTCTCTAGTTTTCATAAATGCACAGGTTTGGTAGGTTTCCCCACGTGCCGGCTGAGCTAGAGGCCACAATCTACAGGTAGACCCTTTGCAAAAAACACCTCTGTTTTCTGTCAAAAAATTTGATGTGTCCATGTTGTCTTTTGGGGCATTTCCTGTCACGGGCGCCAGGCCTACCCACACAAGTGAGGTATCATTTTTATCGGGAGACTTGGGAGAACGCTGTGTGGAAGGAAATTTGTGGCTCCTCTCAGATTCCAGAACTTTCTGTCACCGAAATGTGAGGAAAACGTGTTTTTTAGCCAACTTTTGAGGTTTGCAAAGGATTCTGGGTAACATAACCTGGTCAGAGCCCCACAAGTCACCCCATCTTGGATTCCCCTAGGTCTCTAGTTTTCAACAATGCACAGGTTTGGTAGGTTTCCCTAGGTGCTGGCTGAGCTAGAGGCCAAAATCTACAGGTAGGCACTTTGCAAAAAACACCTATGTTTTCTGTCAAAAAATGTGATGTGTCCACGTTGTGTTTTGGGGCATTTCCTGTCACAGGCGCTAGGCCTACCCACACAAATGGGGAAACGCTGGGTGGAAGGAAATTTGTGGCTCCTCTCAGATTCCAGAACTTTCTGTCACCGAAATGTGAGGAAAATGTGTTTTTTAGCGACATTTTGAGGTTTGCAAAGGTTTCTGGGTAACAGAACCTGGTCAAAGCCCCACAAGTAACCCCATCTTGGATTCCCCTAGGTCTCTAGTTTTCAAAAATGCACAGGTTTGGTAGGTTTCCTTAGGTGCCGGCTGAGCTAGAGGCCAAAATCTACAGGTAGGCACTTTGTAAAAAACACCTCTGTTTTCTGTCAAAAAATGTGATGCGTCCACTTTGTGTTTTGGGGCATTTTCTGTCACAGGCGCTAGGCCTACCCACACAAAGAGGTATCATTTTTATCGGGAGACTTGGGGAAATGCTGGGTGGAAGGAAATTTGTGGCTCCTCTCAGATTCCAGAACTTTCTGTCACCGAAACATGAGGAAAATGTGGTTTATTTTAGCCAACTTTTGAGGTTTGCAAAGGATTCTGGGTAACAGAACCTGGTCAGAGCCCCACAAGTCACCCCATCTTGGATTCCCCTAGGTCTCTAGTTTTAAAAAATGCACAGGTTTGGTAGGTTTCCTCAGGTGCCGGCTGAGCTAGAGGCCAAAATCTACAGGTAGGCACTTTGGAAAAAACACCTCTGTTTTCTGTCAAAAAATGTGATCCGTCCACTTTGTGTTTCGGGGCATTTCCTGTCACGGGCGCTAGGCCTACCCACACAAATGAGGTATAATTTTTATCGGGAGACTGGGGGGAACGCTGGGTGGAAGGAAATGTGTGCTTCTCTCAGATTCCAGAACGTTCTGTCACCGAAATGTGAGGAAAATGTGTTTTTTTAGCCAAATTTTGGGGTTTGCAAAGGATTCTGGGTAACAGAACCTGGTCAGAGCCCCATATGTCACCCCATCTTGGATTCCCCTAGGTCTCTAGTTTTCATAAATGCACAGGTTTGGTAGGTTTCCCTACGTGCCGGCTGAGCTAGAGGCCACAATCTACAGGTAGACCCTTTGCAAAAAACACCTCTGTTTTCTGTCAAAAAATTTGATGTGTCCATGTTGTGTTTTGGGGCATTTCCTGTCACGGTCGCCAGGCCTACCCACACAAGAGAGGTATCATTTTTATCGGGAGACTTGGGAGAACGCTGGGTGGAAGGAAATTTGTGGCTCCTCTCAGATTCCAGAACTTTCTGTCACCGAAATGTGAGGAAAACGTGTTTTTTAGCCAACTTTTGAGGTTTGCAAAGGATTCTGGGTAACATAACCTGGTCAGAGCCCCACAAGTCACCCCATCTTGGATTCCCCTAGGTCTCTAATTTTCAAAAATGCACAGGTTTGGTAGGTTTCCCTAGGTGCCGGTTGAGCATGAGGCCAAAATCTACAGGTAGGCACTTTGCAAAAAACACCTCTGTTTTCTGGCAAAAAAATGTGATGTGTCCACGTTGTGTTTTGGGGCATTTCCTGTTGCGGGCGCTAAGCCTACCCACACAAGTGAGGTATCATTTTTATCGGGAGACTTGGGGGAACGCTGGGTGGAAGGAAATTTGTGCTCCTCTCAGATTCCAGAACTTTCTGTCACCGAAATGTGAGGAAAATGTGTTTTTCTAATTAAAAGTTTGAGGTTTGCAAAGGATTCTGGGTAACAGAACCTGGTCAGAGCCCCACAAGTCACTCCATCTTGGATTCTCCTAGGTGTCTAGTTTTAAAAAATGCACAGGTTTGGTAGGTTTCCCTAGGTGCCGGCTGAGCTAGAGGCCAAAATCTACAGGTAGGCACTTTGCAAAAAACACCTCATTTTCTGTCAAAAAATTTGATGTGTCCACGTTGTGTTTTGCGGCATTTCCTGTCACGGGCGCTAGGCCTACCCACAGAAGTGAGGTATCATTGTTATCGGGAGACTTGGGGAAACGCTGGGTTGAAGGAAATTTGTGGCTCCTCTCAGATTCCAGAACTTTCTGTCACCGAAATGTGAGGAAAATCTGTTTTTTAGCGACATTTTGAGGTTTGCAAAGGTTTCTGGGTAACAGAACCTGGTCAAAGCCCCACAAGTAACCCCATCTTGGATTCCCCTAGGTCTCTAGTTTTAAAAAATGCACAGGTTTGGTAGGTTTCCCTAGGTGCTGGCTGAGCTAGAGGCCAAAATCTACAGGTAGGCACTTTGCAAAAAACACCTCATTTTCTGTCAAAAAATTTGATGTGTCCACGTTGTGTTTTGGGGCATTTCCTGTCACGGGCACTAGGCCTACCCACAGAAGTGAGGTATCATTGTTATCGGGAGACTTGGGGAAACGCTGGGTTGAAGGAAATTTGTGGCTCCTCTCAGATTCCAGAACTTTCTGTCACCGAAATGTGAGGAAAATCTGTTTTTTAGCGACATTTTGAGGTTTGCAAAGGTTTCTGGGTAACAGAACCTGGTCAAAGCCCCGCAAGTAACCCCATCTTGGATTCCCCTAGGTCTCTAGTTTTAAAAAATGCACAGGTTTGGTAGGTTTCCCTAGGTGGCGGCTGAGCTAGAGGCCAAAATCTACAAGTAGGCACTTTGGTAAAAACACCTCTGTTTTCTGTCAAAAAATGTGATGCGTCCACTTTGTGTTTTGTGGCATTTCCTGTCACAGGCGCTAGGCCTACCCACACAAATGAGGTATCATTTTTATCGGGAGACTTGGGGAAATGCTGGGTGGAAGGAAATTTGTGGCTCCTCTCAGATTCCAGAACTTTCTGTCACCGAAACATGAGGAAAATGTGTTTTTTTTTAGCCAACTTTTGAGGTTTGCAAAGGATTCTGGGTAACAGAACCTGGTCAGAGCCCCACAAGTCACCCCATCTTGGATTCCCCTAGGTCTCTAGTTTTAAAAAATGCACAGGTTTGGTAGGTTTCCTCAGGTGCCGGCTGAGCTAGAGGCCAAAATCTACAGGTAGGCACTTTGGAAAAAACACCTCTGTTTTCTGTCAAAAAATGTGATCCGTCCACTTTGTGTTTCGGGGCATTTCCTGTCACGGGCGCTAGGCCTACCCACACAAATGAGGTATAATTTTTATCGGGAGACTGGGGGGAACGCTGGGTGGAAGGAAATGTGTGCTTCTCTCAGATTCCAGAACGTTCTGTCACCGAAATGTGAGGAAAATGTGTTTTTTTAGCCAAATTTTGGGGTTTGCAAAGGATTCTGGATAACAGAACCTGGTCAGAGCCCCACATGTCACCCCATCTTGGATTCCCCTAGGTCTCTAGTTTTCATAAATGCACAGGTTTGGTAGGTTTCCCTACGTGCCGGCTGAGCTAGAGGCCACAATCTACAGGTAGACCCTTTGCAAAAAACACCTCTGTTTTCTGTCAAAAAATTTGATGTGTCCATGTTGTGTTTTGGGGCATTTCCTGTCACGGGCGCCAGGCCTACCCACACAAGTGAGGTATCATTTTTATCGGGAGACTTGGGAGAACGCTGGGTGGAAGGAAATTTGTGGCTCCTCTCAGATTCCAGAACTTTCTGTCACCGAAATGTGAGGAAAACGTGTTTTTTAGCCAACCTTTGAGGTTTGCAAAGGATTCTGGGTAACATAACCTGGTCAGAGCCCCACAAGTCACCCCATCTTGGATTCCCCTAGGTCTCTAATTTTCAAAAATGCACAGGTTTGGTAGGTTTCCCTAGGTGCCGGTTGAGCATGAGGCCAAAATCTACAGGTAGGCACTTTGCAAAAAACACCTCTGTTTTCTGGCAAAAAAATGTGATGTGTCCACGTTGTGTTTTGGGGCATTTCCTGTTGCGGGCGCTAAGCCTACCCACACAAGTGAGGTATCATTTTTATCGGGAGACTTGGGGGAACGCTGGGTGGAAGGAAATTTGTGCTCCTCTCAGATTCCAGAACTTTCTGTCACCGAAATGTGAGGAAAATGTGTTTTTCTAATTAAAAGTTTGAGGTTTGCAAAGGATTCTGGGTAACAGAACCTGGTCAGAGCCCCACAAGTCACTCCATCTTGGATTCTCCTAGGTGTCTAGTTTTAAAAAATGCACAGGTTTGGTAGGTTTCCCTAGGTGCCGGCTGAGCTAGAGGCCAAAATCTACAGGTAGGCACTTTGCAAAAAACACCTCATTTTCTGTCAAAAAATTTGATGTGTCCACGTTGTGTTTTGCGGCATTTCCTGTCACGGGCGCTAGGCCTACCCACAGAAGTGAGGTATCATTGTTATCGGGAGACTTGGGGAAACGCTGGGTTGAAGGAAATTTGTGGCTCCTCTCAGATTCCAGAACTTTCTGTCACCGAAATGTGAGGAAAATCTGTTTTTTAGCGACATTTTGAGGTTTGCAAAGGTTTCTGGGTAACAGAACCTGGTCAAAGCCCCACAAGTAACCCCATCTTGGATTCCCCTAGGTCTCTAGTTTTAAAAAATGCACAGGTTTGGTAGGTTTCCCTAGGTGCTGGCTGAGCTAGAGGCCAAAATCTACAGGTAGGCACTTTGCAAAAAACACCTCATTTTCTGTCAAAAAATTTGATGTGTCCACGTTGTGTTTTGGGGCATTTCCTGTCACGGGCACTAGGCCTACCCACAGAAGTGAGGTATCATTGTTATCGGGAGACTTGGGGAAACGCTGGGTTGAAGGAAATTTGTGGCTCCTCTCAGATTCCAGAACTTTCTGTCACCGAAATGTGAGGAAAATCTGTTTTTTAGCGACATTTTGAGGTTTGCAAAGGTTTCTGGGTAACAGAACCTGGTCAAAGCCCCACAAGTAACCCCATCTTGGATTCCCCTAGGTTTCTAGTTTTAAAAAATGCACAGGTTTGGTAGGTTTCCCTAGGTGGCGGCTGAGCTAGAGGCCAAAATCTACAAGTAGGCACTTTGGTAAAAACACCTCTGTTTTCTGTCAAAAAATGTGATGCGTCCACTTTGTGTTTTGGGGCATTTCCTGTCACAGGCGCTAGGCCTACCCACACAAATGAGGTATCATTTTTATCGGGAGACTTGGGGAAATGCTGGGTGGAAGGAAATTTGTGCCTCCTCTCAGATTCCAGAACTTTCTGTCACCGAAATGTGAGGAAAATGTGTTTTTCTAAGTCAAATTTTGAGGTTTGCAAAGGATTCTGGGTAACAGAACCTGGTCAGAGCCCCACAAGTCACTCCATCTTGGATTCTCCTAGGTGTCTAGTTTTAAAAAATGCACAAGTTTGGTAGGTTTCCCTAGGTGCCGGCTGAGCTAGAGGCCAAAATCTACAAGTAGGCACTTTGGTAAAAACACCTCTGTTTTCTGTCAAAAAATGTGATGCGTCCACTTTGTGTTTTGGGGCATTTCCTGTCACGGGCGCTACGCCTACCCACACAAATGAGGTATAATTTTTATCGGGAGACTGGGGGGAACGCTGGGTGGAAGGAAATGTGTGCTTCTCTCAGATTCCAGAACGTTCTGTCACCGAAATGTGAGGAAAATGTGTTTTTTTATCAAAATTTTGGGGTTTGCAAAGGATTCTGGGTAACAGAACCTGGTCAGAGCCCCACAAGTCACCCCATCTTGGATTCCCCTAGGTCTCTAGTTTTCAAAAATGCACAGGTTTGGTAGGTTTCCCTAGGTGCTGGCTGAGCTAGAGGCCAAAATCTACAGGTAGGCACTTTGCAAAAAACACCTCATTTTCTGTCAAAATATTTGATGTGTCCACGTTGTGTTTTGGGGCATTTCCTGTCATGGGCGCTAGGCCTACCCACACAAGTGAGGTATCATTTTTATACGGAGACTTGGGGAAACGCTGGGTGGAAGGAAATTTGTGGCTCCTCTCAGATTTCAGAACTTTCTGTCTCCGAAATGTGAGGAAAATGTGTTTTTTAGCGACATTTTGAGGTTTGCAAAGGTTTCTGGGTAACAGAACCTGGTCAAAGCGCCACAAGTAACCCCATCTTGGATTCCCCTAGGTCTCTAGTTTTCAAAAATGCACAGGTTTGGTAGGTTTCCTTAGGTGCCGGCTGAGCTAGAGGCCAAAATCTACAGGTAGGCACTTTGTAAAAAACACCTCTGTTTTCTGTCAAAAAATGTGATGCGTCCACTTTATGTTTTGGGGCATTTCCTGTCACAGGCGGTAGGCCTACCCACACAAATGAGGTATCATTTTTATCGGGAGAGTTGGGGAAATGCTGGGTGGAAGGAAATTTGTGGCTTCTCTCAGATTCCAGAACTTTCTGTCACCGAAATGTGAGGAAAATGTGTTTTTTTAGCCAAATTTTGGGGTTTGCAAAGGATTCTGGGTAACAGAACCTGGTCAGAGCCCCACAAGTCACTCCATCTTGGATTTCCCTAGGTCTCTAGTTTTAAAAAATGCACAGGTTTGGTAGGTTTCCCTGGGTGCCGGCTGAGCTAGAGGCCAAAATCTACAAGTAGGCACTTTGGAAAAAACACCTCTGTTTTCTGTCAAAAAATGTGATGCGTCCACTTTGTGTTTTGGGGCATTTCCTGTCACGGGCGCTAGACCTACCCACACAAATGAGGTATAATTTTTATCGGGAGACTGGGGGGAACGCTGGGTGGAAGGAAATGTGTGCTTCTCTCAGATTCCAGAACGTTCTGTCACCGAAATGTGAGGAAAATGTGTTTTTTTAGGCAAATTTTGGGGTTTGCAAAGGATTCTGGGTAACAGAACCTGGTCAGAGCCCCACAAGTCACCCCATCTTGGATTCACCTAGGTCTCTAGTTTTCATAAATGCACAGGTTTGGTAGGTTTCCCTAGGTGCCGGCTGAGCTAGAGGCCACAATCTACAGGTAGACCCTTTGCAAAAAACACCTCTGTTTTCTGTCAAAAAATGTGATGTGTCCATGTTGTGTTTTGGGGCATTTCCTGTCACGGGCGCCAGGCCTACCCACACAAGTGAGGTATCATTTTTATCGGGAGACTTGGGAGAACGCTGGGTGGAAGGAAATGTGTGGCTCCTCTCAGATTCCAGAACTTTCTGTCACCGAAATGTGAGGAAAATGTGTTTTTTTTTAGCCAACTTTTGAGGTTTGCAAAGGATTCTGGGTAACAGAACCTGGTCAGAGCCCCACAAGTCGCCCCATCTTGGATTCCCCTAGGTCTCTAGTTTTAAAAAATGCACAGGTTTGGTAGGTTCCCTAGGTGCCGGCTGAGCTAGAGGCCAAAATCTACAAGTAGGCACTTTGGAAAAAACACCTCTGTTTTCTGTCAAAAAATGTGATCCGTCCACTTTGTGTTTCGGGGCATTTCCTGTCACGGGCGCTAGGCCTACCCACACAAATGAGGTATAATTTTTATCGGGAGACTGGGGGGAACGCTGGGTGGAAGGAAATGTGTGCTTCTCTCAGATTCCAGAACGTTCTGTCACCGAAATGTGAGGAAAATGTGTTTTTTTATCAAAATTTTGGGGTTTGCAAAGGATTCTGGGTAACAGAACCTGGTCAGAGCCCCACATGTCACCCCATCTTGGATTCCCCTAGGTCTCTAGTTTTCATAAATGCACAGGTTTGGTAGGTTTCCCCACGTGCCGGCTGAGCTAGAGGCCACAATCTACAGGTAGACCCTTTGCAAAAAACACCTCTGTTTTCTGTCAAAAAATTTGATGTGTCCATGTTGTCTTTTGGGGCATTTCCTGTCACGGGCGCCAGGCCTACCCACACAAGTGAGGTATCATTTTTATCGGGAGACTTGGGAGAACGCTGGGTGGAAGGAAATTTGTGGCTCCTCTCAGATTCCAGAACTTTCTGTCACCGAAATGTGAGGAAAACGTGTTTTTTAGCCAACTTTTGAGGTTTGCAAAGGATTCTGGGTAACATAACCTGGTCAGAGCCCCACAAGTCACCCCATCTTGGATTCCCCTAGGTCTCTAGTTTTCAACAATGCACAGGTTTGGTAGGTTTCCCTAGGTGCTGGCTGAGCTAGAGGCCAAAATCTACAGGTAGGCACTTTGCAAAAAACACCTAATTTTCTATCAAAAAATTTGATGTGTCCACGTTGTGTTTTGGGGCATTTCCTGTCACGGGCGCTAGGCCTACCCACAGAAGTGAGGTATAATTTTTATCGGGAGACTTGGGGGAACGCTGGGTGGAAGGAAATGTGTGCTTCTCTCAGATTCCAGAACGTTCTGTCACCGAAATGTGAGGAAAATGTGTTTTTTTAGCCAAATTTTGGGGTTTGCAAAGGATTCTGGGTAACAGAACCTGGTCAGAGCCCCACAAGTCACCCCATCTTGGATTCACCTAGGTCTCTAGTTTTCATAAATGCACAGGTTTGGTAGGTTTCCCTAGGTGCCGGCTGAGCTAGAGGCCACAATCTACAGGTAGACCCTTTGCAAAAAACACCTCTGTTTTCTGTCAAAAAATGTGATGTGTCCATGTTGTGTTTTGGGGCATTTCCTGTCACGGGCGCCAGGCCTACCCACACAAGTGAGGTATCATTTTTATCGGGAGACTTGGGAGAACGCTGGGTGGAAGGAAATGTGTGGCTCCTCTCAGATTCCAGAACTTTCTGTCACCGAAATGTGAGGAAAATTTGTTTTTTTAGCCAAATTTTGGGGTTTGCAAAGAATTCTGGGTAACAGAACCTGGTCAGAGCCCCACAAGTCACTCCATCTTGGATTTCCCTAGGTCTCTAGTTTTAAAAAATGCACAGGTTTGGTAGGTTTCCCTGGGTGCCGGCTGAGCTAGAGGCCAAAATCTACAAGTAGGCACTTTGGAAAAAACACCTCTGTTTTCTGTCAAAAAATGTGATGCGTCCACTTTGTGTTTTGGGGCATTTCCTGTCACGGGCGCTAGGCCTACCCACACAAATGAGGTATAATTTTTATCGGGAGACTGGGGGGAACGCTGGGTGGAAGGAAATGTGTGCTTCTCTCAGATTCCAGAACGTTCTGTCACCGAAATGTGAGGAAAATGTGTTTTTTTAGCCAAATTTTGGGGTTTGCAAAGGATTCTGGGTAACAGAACCTGGTCAGAGCCCCACAAGTCACTCCATCTTGGATTTCCCTAGGTCTCTAGTTTTAAAAAATGCACAGGTTTGGTAGGTTTCCCTGGGTGCCGGCTGAGCTAGAGGCCAAAATCTACAAGTAGGCACTTTGGAAAAAACACCTCTGTTTTCTGTCAAAAAATGTGATGTGTCCATGTTGTGTTTTGGGGCATTTCCTGTCACGGGCGCCAGGCCTACCCACACAAGTGAGGTATCATTTTTATCGGGAGACTTGGGAGAACGCTGGGTGGAAGGAAATGTGTGGCTCCTCTCAGATTCCAGAACTTTCTGTCACCGAAATGTGAGGAAAATGTGTTTTTTTTTAGCCAACTTTTGAGGTTTGCAAAGGATTCTGGGTAACAGAACCTGGTCAGAGCCCCACAAGTCACCCCATCTTGGATTCCCCTAGGTCTCTAGTTTTAAAAAATGCACAGGTTTGGTAGGTTCCCTAGGTGCCGGCTGAGCTAGAGGCCAAAATCTACAAGTAGGCACTTTGGAAAAAACACCTCTGTTTTCTGTCAAAAAATGTGATCCGTCCACTTTGTGTTTCGGGGCATTTCCTGTCACGGGCGCTAGGCCTACCCACACAAATGAGGTATAATTTTTATCGGGAGACTGGGGGGAACGCTGGGTGGAAGGAAATGTGTGCTTCTCTCAGATTCCAGAACGTTCTGTCACCGAAATGTGAGGAAAATGTGTTTTTTTATCAAAATTTTGGGGTTTGCAAAGGATTCTGGGTAACAGAACCTGGTCAGAGACCCACATGTCACCCCATCTTGGATTCCCCTAGGTCTCTAGTTTTCATAAATGCACAGGTTTGGTAGGTTTCCCCACGTGCCGGCTGAGCTAGAGGCCACAATCTACAGGTAGACCCTTTGCAAAAAACACCTCTGTTTTCTGTCAAAAAATTTGATATGTCCATGTTGTCTTTTGGGGCATTTCCTGTCACGGGCGCCAGGCCTACCCACACAAGTGAGGTATCATTTTTATCGGGAGACTTGGGAGAACGCTGGGTGGAAGGAAATTTGTGGCTCCTCTCAGATTCCAGAACTTTCTGTCACCGAAATGTGAGGAAAACGTGTTTTTTAGCCAACTTTTGAGGTTTGCAAAGGATTCTGGGTAACATAACCTGGTCAGAGCCCCACAAGTCACCCCATCTTGGATTCCCCTAGGTCTCTAGTTTTCAACAATGCACAGGTTTGGTAGGTTTCCCTAGGTGCTGGCTGAGCTAGAGGCCAAAATCTACAGGTAGGCACTTTGCAAAAAACACCTAATTTTCTGTTTAAAAATTTGATGTGTCCACGTTGTGTTTTGGGGCATTTCCGGTCACGGGCGCTAGGCCTACCCACAGAAGTGAGGTATAATTTTTATCGGGAGACTTGGGGGAACGCTGGGTGGAAGGAAATGTGTGCTTCTCTCAGATTCCAGAACGTTCTGTCACCGAAATGTGAGGAAAATGTGTTTTTTTAGCCAAATTTTGGGGTTTGCAAAGGATTCTGGGTAACAGAACCTGGTCAGAGCCCCACAAGTCACCCCATCTTGGATTCACCTAGGTCTCTAGTTTTCATAAATGCACAGGTTTGGTAGGTTTCCCCACGTGCCGGCTGAGCTAGAGGCCACAATCTACAGGTAGACCCTTTGCAAAAAACACCTCTGTTTTCTGTCAAAAAATTTGATGTGTCCATGTTGTCTTTTGGGGCATTTCCTGTCACGGGCGCCAGGCCTACCCACACAAGTGAGGTATCATTTTTATCGGGAGACTTATGAGAACGCTGGGTGGAAGGAAATTTGTGGCTCCTCTCAGATTCCAGAACTTTCTGTCACCGAAATGTGAGGAAAACGTGTTTTTTAGCCAACTTTTGAGGTTTGCAAAGGATTCTGGGTAACATAACCTGGTCAGAGCCCCACAAGTCACCCCATCTTGGATTCCCCTAGGTCTCTAGTTTTCAACAATGCACAGGTTTGGTAGGTTTCCCTAGGTGCTGGCTGAGCTAGAGGCCAAAATCTACAGGTAGGCACTTTGCAAAAAACACCTAATTTTCTGTCAAAAAATTTGATGTGTCCACGTTGTGTTTTGGGGCATTTCCTGTCACGGGCGCTAGGCCTACCCACAGAAGTGAGGTATCATTGTTATCGAGAGACTTGGGGAAACGCTGGGTTGAAGGAAATTTGTGGCTCCTCTCAGATTCCAGAACTTTCTGTCACCGAAATGTGAGGAAAATATGTTTTTTAGCGACATTTTGAGGTTTGCAAAGGTTTCTGGGTAACAGAACCTGGTCAAAGCCCCACAAGTAACCCCATCTTGGATTCCCCTAGGTCTCTAGTTTTAAAAAATGCACAGGTTTGGTAGGTTTCCCTAGGTGCCGGCTGAGCTAGAGGCCAAAATCTACAAGTAGGCACTTTGGTAAAAACACCTCTGTTTTCTGTCAAAAAATGTGATGCGTCCACTTTGTGTTTTGGGGCATTTCCTGTCACAGGCGCTAGGCCTACCCACACAAATGAGGTATCATTTTTATCGGGAGACTTGGGGAAATGCTGGGTGGAAGGAAATTTGTGGCTCCTCTCAGATTCCAGAACTTTCTGTCACCGAAATGTGAGGAAAATGTGTTTTTTTAAGTCAAATTTTGAGGTTTGCAAAGGATTCTGGGTAACAGAACCTGGTCAGAGCCCCACAAGTCACTCCATCTTGGATTCCCCTAGGTGTCTAGTTTTAAAAAATGCACAGGTTTGGTAGGTTTCCCTAGGTGCCGGCTGAGCCAGAGGCCAAAATCTACAAGTAGGCACTTTGGTAAAAACACCTCTGTTTTCTGTCAAAAAATGTGATGCGTCCACTTTGTGTTTTGGGGCATTTCCTGTCACGGGCGCTAGGCCTACCCACACAAATGAGGTATAATTTTTATCGGGAGACTGGGGGGAACGCTGGGTGGAAGGAAATGTGTGCTTCTCTCAGATTCCAGAACGTTCTGTCACCGAAATGTGAGGAAAATGTGTTTTTTTAGCAAAATTTTGGGGTTTGCAAAGGATTCTGGGTAACAGAACCTGGTCAGAGCCCCACAAGTCACCCCATCTTGGATTCCCCTAGGTCTCTAGTTTTAAAAAATGCACAGGTTTGGTAGGTTTCCCTAGGTGCTGGCTGAGCTAGAGGCCAAAATCTAAAGGTAGGCACTTTGCAAAAAACACTTCATTTTCTGTCAAAAAATTTGATGTGTCCACGTTGTGTTTTGGGGCATTTCCTGTCACGGGCGCTAGGCCTACCCACACAAGTGAGGTATCATTTTTATCGGGAGACTTGGGGAAACGCTGGGTGGAAGGAAATTTGTGGCTCCTCTCAGATTCCAGAACTTTCTGTCACCGAAATGTGAGGAAAATGTGTTTTTTAGCGACATTTTGAGGTTTGCAAAGGTTTCTGGGTAACAGAACCTGGTCAAAGCCCCACAAGTAACCCCATTTTGGATTCCCCTAGGTCTCTAGTTTTCAAAAATGCACAGGTTTGGTAGGTTTCCTTAGGTGCCGGGTGAGCCAGAGGCCAAAATCTACAGGTAGGCACTTTGTAAAAAACACCTCTGTTTTCTGTCAAAAAATGTGATGCGTCCACTTTGTGTTTTGGGGCATTTCCTGTCACAGGCTGTAGGCCTACCCACACAAATGAGGTATCATTTTTATCGGGAGACTTGGGGAAATGCTGGGTGGAAGGAAATTTGTGGGTCCTCTCAGATTCCAGACCGAAATGTGAGGAAAATGTGTTTTTTTTTAGCCAAATTTTGAGGTTTGCAAAGGATTCTGGGTAACAGAACCTGGTCAGAGCCCCACAAGTCACTCCATCTTGGATTTCCCTAGGTCTCTAGTTTTAAAAAATGCACAGGTTTGGTAGGTTTCCTTAGGTGCCGGCTGAGCTAGAGGCCAAAATCTACAAGTAGGCACTTTGGAAAAAACACCTCTGTTTTCTCTCAAAAAATGTGATGCGTCCACTTTGTATTTTGGGGCATTTCCTGTCACGGGCGCTAGGCCTACCCACACAAATGAGGTATAATTTTTATCGGGAGACTGGGGGGAACGCTGGGTGGAAGGAAATTTGTGGCTCCTCTCAGATTCCAGAACTTTCTGTCACCGAAATGTGAGGAAAACGTGTTTTTTAGCCAACTTTTGAGGTTTGCAAAGGATTCTGGGTAACATAACCTGGTCAGAGCCCCACAAGTCACCCCATCTTGGATTCCCCTAGGTCTCTAGTTTTCAACAATGCACAGGTTTGGTAGGTTTCCCTAGGTGCTGGCTGAGCTAGAGGCCAAAATCTACAGGTAGGCACTTTGCAAAAAACACCTAATTTTCTGTCAAAAAATTTGATGTGTCCACGTTGTGTTTTGGGGCATTTCCGGTCACGGGCGCTAGGCCTACCCACAGAAGTGAGGTATAATTTTTATCGGGAGACTTGGGGGAACGCTGGGTGGAAGGAAATGTGTGCTTCTCTCAGATTCCAGAACGTTCTGTCACCGAAATGTGAGGAAAATGTGTTTTTTTAGCCAAATTTTGGGGTTTGCAAAGGATTCTGGGTAACATAACCTGGTCAGAGCCCCACAAGTCACCCCATCTTGGATTCCCCTAGGTCTCTAGTTTTCAACAATGCACAGGTTTGGTAGGTTTCCCTAGGTGCTGGCTGAGCTAGAGGCCAAAATCTACAGGTAGGCACTTTGCAAAAAACACCTAATTTTCTGTCAAAAAATTTGATGTGTCCACGTTGTGTTTTGGGGCATTTCCGGTCACGGGCGCTAGGCCTACCCACAGAAGTGAGGTATAATTTTTATCGGGAGACTTGGGGGAACGCTGGGTGGAAGGAAATGTGTGCTTCTCTCAGATTCCAGAACGTTCTGTCACCGAAATGTGAGGAAAATGTGTTTTTTTAGCCAAATTTTGGGGTTTGCAAAGGATTCTGGGTAACAGAACCTGGTCAGAGCCCCACAAGTCACCCCATCTTGGATTCACCTAGGTCTCTAGTTTTCATAAATGCACAGGTTTGGTAGGTTTCCCTAGGTGCCGGCTGAGCTAGAGGCCACAATCTACAGGTAGACCGTTTGCAAAAAACACCTCTGTTTTCTGTCAAAAAATGTGATGTGTCCATGTTGTGTTTTGGGGCATTTCCTGTCACGGGCGCCAGGCCTACCCACACAAGTGAGGTATCATTTTTATCGGGAGACTTGGGAGAACGCTGGGTGGAAGGAAATGTGTGGCTCCTCTCAGATTCCAGAACTTTCTGTCACCGAAATGTGAGGAAAATGTGTTTTTTTTTAGCCAACTTTTGAGGTTTGCAAAGGATTCTGGGTAACAGAACCTGGTCAGAGCCCCACAAGTCACCCCATCTTGGATTCCCCTAGGTCTCTAGTTTTAAAAAATGCACAGGTTTGGTAGGTTCCCTAGGTGCCGGCTGAGCTAGAGGCCAAAATCTACAAGTAGGCACTTTGGAAAAAACACCTCTGTTTTCTGTCAAAAAATGTGATCCGTCCACTTTGTGTTTCGGGGCATTTCCTGTCACGGGCGCTAGGCCTACCCACACAAATGAGGTATAATTTTTATCGGGAGACTGGGGGGAACGCTGGGTGGAAGGAAATGTGTGCTTCTCTCAGATTCCAGAACGTTCTGTCAGCGAAATGTGAGGAAAATGTGTTTTTTTATCAAAATTTTGGGGTTTGCAAAGGATTCTGGGTAACAGAACCTGGTCAGAGCCCCACATGTCACCCCATCTTGGATTCCCCTAGATCTCTAGTTTTCATAAATGCACAGGTTTGGTAGGTTTCCCCACGTGCCGGCTGAGCTAGAGGCCACAATCTACAGGTAGACCCTTTGCAAAAAACACCTCTGTTTTCTGTCAAAAAATTTGATGTGTCCATGTTGTCTTTTGGGGCATTTCCTGTCACGGGCGCCAGGCCTACCCACACAAGTGAGGTATCATTTTTATCGGGAGACTTGGGAGAACGCTGGGTGGAAGGAAATTTGTGGCTCCTCTCAGATTCCAGAACTTTCTGTCACCGAAATGTGAGGAAAACGTGTTTTTTAGCCAACTTTTGAGGTTTGCAAAGGATTCTGGGTAACATAACCTGGTCAGAGCCCCACAAGTCACCCCATCTTGGATTCCCCTAGGTCTCTAGTTTTCAACAATGCACAGGTTTGGTAGGTTTCCCTAGGTGCTGGCTGAGCTAGAGGCCAAAATCTACAGGTAGGCACTTTGCAAAAAACACCTAATTTTCTGTCAAAAAATTTGATGTGTCCACGTTGTGTTTTGGGGCATTTCCTGTCACGGGCGCTAGGCCTACCCACAGAAGTGAGGTATCATTGTTATCGAGAGACTTGGGGAAACGCTGGGTTGAAGGAAATTTGTGGCTCCTCTCAGATTCCAGAACTTTCTGTCACCGAAATGTGAGGAAAATATGTTTTTTAGCGACATTTTGAGGTTTGCAAAGGTTTCTGGGTAACAGAACCTGGTCAAAGCCCCACAAGTAACCCCATCTTGGATTCCCCTAGGTCTCTAGTTTTAAAAAATGCACAGGTTTGGTAGGTTTCCCTAGGTGCCGGCTGAGCTAGAGGCCAAAATCTACAAGTAGGCACTTTGGTAAAAACACCTCTGTTTTCTGTCAAAAAATGTGATGCGTCCACTTTGTGTTTTGGGGCATTTCATGTCACAGGCGCTAGGCCTACCCACACAAATGAGGTATCATTTTTATCGGGAGACTTGTGGAAATGCTGGGTGGAAGGAAATTTGTGGCTCCTCTCAGATTCCAGAACTTTCTGTCACCGAAATGTGAGGAAAATGTGTTTTTTTAAGTCAAATTTTGAGGTTTGCAAAGGATTCTGGGTAACAGAACCTGGTCAGAGCCCCACAAGTCACTCCATCTTGGATTCCCCTAGGTGTCTAGTTTTAAAAAATGCACAGGTTTGGTAGGTTTCCCTAGGTGCCGGCTGAGCCAGAGGCCAAAATCTACAAGTAGGCACTTTGGTAAAAACACCTCTGTTTTCTGTCAAAAAATGTGATGCGTCCACTTTGTGTTTTGGGGCATTTCCTGTCACGGGCGCTAGGCCTACCCACACAAATGAGGTATAATTTTTATCGGGAGACTGGGGGGAACGCTGGGTGGAAGGAAATGTGTGCTTCTCTCAGATTCCAGAACGTTCTGTCACCGAAATGTGAGGAAAATGTGTTTTTTTAGCAAAATTTTGGGGTTTGCAAAGGATTCTGGGTAACAGAACCTGGTCAGAGCCCCACAAGTCACCCCATCTTGGATTCCCCTAGGTCTCTAGTTTTCAAAAATGCACAGGTTTGGTAGGTTTCCCTAGGTGCTGGCTGAGCTAGAGGCCAAAATCTAAAGGTAGGCACTTTGCAAAAAACACTTCATTTTCTGTCAAAAAATTTGATGTGTCCACGTTGTGTTTTGGGGCATTTCCTGTCACGGGCGCTAGGCCTACCCACACAAGTGAGGTATCATTTTTATCGGGAGACTTGGGGAAACGCTGGGTGGAAGGAAATTTGTGGCTCCTCTCAGATTCCAGAACTTTCTGTCACCGAAATGTGAGGAAAATGTGTTTTTTAGCGACATTTTGAGGTTTGCAAAGGTTTCTGGGTAACAGAACCTGGTCAAAGCCCCACAAGTAACCCCATTTTGGATTCCCCTAGGTCTCTAGTTTTCAAAAATGCACAGGTTTGGTAGGTTTCCTTAGGTGCCGGCTGAGCTAGAGGCCAAAATCTACAGGTAGGCACTTTGTAAAAAACACCTCTGTTTTCTGTCAAAAAATGTGATGCGTCCACTTTGTGTTTTGGGGCATTTCCTGTCACAGGCTGTAGGCCTACCCACACAAATGAGGTATCATTTTTATCGGGAGACTTGGGGAAATGCTGGGTGGAAGGAAATTTGTGGCTCCTCTCAGATTCCAGAACTTTCTGTCACCGAAATGTGAGGAAAATGTGTTTTTTTTAGCCAAATTTTGAGGTTTGCAAAGGATTCTGGGTAACAGAACCTGGTCAGAGCCCCACAAGTCACTCCATCTTGGATTTCCCTAGGTCTCTAGTTTTAAAAAATGCACAGGTTTGGTAGGTTTCCCTAGGTGCCGGCTGAGCTAGAGGCCAAAATCTACAAGTAGGCACTTTGGAAAAAACACCTCTGTTTTCTCTCAAAAAATGTGATGCGTCCACTTTGTATTTTGGGGCATTTCCTGTCACGGGCGCTAGGCCTACCCACACAAATGAGGTATAATTTTTATCGGGAGACTGGGGGGAACGCTGGGTGGAAGGAAATGTGTGCTTCTCTCAGATTCCAGAACGTTCTGTCACTGAAATGTGAGGAAAATGTGTTTTTTTAGCCAAATTTTGGGGTTTGCAAAGGATTCTGGGTAACAGAACCTGGTCAGAGCCCCACAAGTCACCCCATCTTGGATTCCCCTAGGTCTCTAGTTTTCAAAAATGCACAGGTTTGGTAGGTTTCCCTAGGTGCTGGCTGAGCTAGAGGCCAAAATCTACAGGTAGGCACTTTGCAAAAAACACCTCATTTTCTGTCAAAAAATTTGATGTGTCCACGTTGTGTTTTGGGGCATTTCCTGTCACGGGCGCTAGGCCTACCCACAGAAGTGAGGTATCATTGTTATCGGGAGACTTGGGGAAACGCTGGGTTGAAGGAAATTTGTGGCTCCTCTCAGATTCCAGAACTTTCTGTCACCGAAATGTGAGGAAAATCAGTTTTTTAGCGACATTTTGAGGTTTGCAAAGGTTTCTGGGTAACAGAACCTGGTCAAAGCCCCACAAGTAACCCCATCTTGGATTCCCCTAGGTGTCTAGTTTTAAAAAATGCACAGGTTTGGTAGGTTTCCCTAGGTGCCGGCTGAGCCAGAGGCCAAAATCTACAAGTAGGCACTTTGGTAAAAACACCTCTGTTTTCTGTCAAAAAATGTGATGCGTCCACTTTGTGTTTTGGGGCATTTCCTGTCACGGGCGCTAGGCCTACCCACACAAATGAGGTATAATTTTTATCTGGAGACTGGGGGGAACGCTGGGTGGAAGGAAATGTGTGCTTCTCTCAGATTCCAGAACGTTCTGTCACCGAAATGTGAGGAAAATGTGTTTTTTTAGCAAAATTTTGGGGTTTGCAAAGGATTCTGGGTAACAGAACCTGGTCAGAGCCCCACAAGTCACCCCATCTTGGATTCCCCTAGGTCTCTAGTTTTCAAAAATGCACAGGTTTGGTAGGTTTCCCTAGGTGCTGGCTGAGCTAGAGGCCAAAATCTAAAGGTAGGCACTTTGCAAAAAACACTTCATTTTCTGTCAAAAAATTTGATGTGTCCACGTTGTGTTTTGGGGCATTTCCTGTCACGGGCGCTAGGCCTACCCACACAAGTGAGGTATCATTTTTATCGGGAGACTTGGGGAAACGCTGGGTGGAAGGAAATTTGTGGCTCCTCTCAGATTCCAGAACTTTCTGTCACCGAAATGTGAGGAAAATGTGTTTTTTAGCGACATTTTGAGGTTTGCAAAGGTTTCTGGGTAACAGAACCTGGTCAAAGCCCCACAAGTAACCCCATTTTGGATTCCCCTAGGTCTCTAGTTTTCAAAAATGCACAGGTTTGGTAGGTTTCCTTAGGTGCCGGCTGAGCTAGAGGCCAAAATCTACAGGTAGGCACTTTGTAAAAAAACACCTCTGTTTTCTGTCAAAAAATGTGATGCGTCCACTTTGTGTTTTGGGGCATTTCCTGTCACAGGCTGTAGGCCTACCCACACAAATGAGGTATCATTTTTATCGGGAGACTTGGGGAAATGCTGGGTGGAAGGAAATTTGTGGCTCCTCTCAGATTCCAGAACTTTCTGTCACCGAAATGTGAGGAAAATGTGTTTTTTTTAGCCAAATTTTGAGGTTTGCAAAGGATTCTGGGTAACAGAACCTGGTCAGAGCCCCACAAGTCACTCCATCTTGGATTTCCCTAGGTCTCTAGTTTTAAAAAATGCACAGGTTTGGTAGGTTTCCCTAGGTGCCGGCTGAGCTAGAGGCCAAAATCTACAAGTAGGCACTTTGGAAAAAACACCTCTGTTTTCTCTCAAAAAATGTGATGCGTCCACTTTGTATTTTGGGGCATTTCCTGTCACGGGCGCTAGGCCTACCCACACAAATGAGGTATAATTTTTATCGGGAGACTGGGGGGAACGCTGGGTGGAAGGAAATGTGTGCTTCTCTCAGATTCCAGAACGTTCTGTCACTGAAATGTGAGGAAAATGTGTTTTTTTTAGCCAAATTTTGGGGTTTGCAAAGGATTCTGGGTAACAGAACCTGGTCAGAGCCCCACAAGTCACCCCATCTTGGATTCCCCTAGGTCTCTAGTTTTCAAAAATGCACAGGTTTGGTAGGTTTCCCTAGGTGCTGGCTGAGCTAGAGGCCAAAATCTACAGGTAGGCACTTTGCAAAAAACACCTCATTTTCTGTCAAAAAATTTGATGTGTCCACGTTGTGTTTTGGGGCATTTCCTGTCACGGGCGCTAGGCCTACCCACAGAAGTGAGGTATCATTGTTATCGGGAGACTTGGGGAAACGCTGGGTTGAAGGAAATTTGTGGCTCCTCTCAGATTCCAGAACTTTCTGTCACCGAAATGTGAGGAAAATCAGTTTTTTAGCGACATTTTGAGGTTTGCAAAGGTTTCTGGGTAACAGAACCTGGTCAAAGCCCCACAAGTAACCCCATCTTGGATTCCCCTAGGTCTCTAGTTTTAAAAAATGCACAGGTTTGGTAGGTTTCCCTAGGTGGCGGCTGAGCTAGAGGCCAAAATCTACAAGTAGGCACTTTGGTAAAAACACCTCTGTTTTCTGTCAAAAAATGTGATGCGTCCACTTTGTGTTTTGGGGCATTTCCTGTCACAGGCGCTAGGCCTACCCACACAAATGAGGTATCATTTTTATCGGGAGACTTGGGGAAATGCTGGGTGGAAGGAAATTTGTGGCTCCTCTCAGATTCCAGAACTTTCTGTCACCGAAATGTGAGGAAAATGTGTTTTTCTAAGTCAAATTTTGAGGTTTGCAAAGGATTCTGGGTAACAGAACCTGGTCAGAGCCCCACAAGTCACTCCATCTTGGATTTCCCTAGGTGTCTAGTTTTAAAAAATGCACAGGTTTGGTAGGTTTCCCTGGGTGCCGGCTGAGCTAGAGGCCAAAATCTACAAGTAGGCACTTTGGAAAAAACACCTCTGTTTTCTGTCAAAAAATGTGATGCGTCCACTTTGTGTTTTTGGGGCATTTCCTGTCACGTGCGCTAGGCCTACCCACACAAATGAGGTATAATTTTTATCGGGAGACTGGGGGGAACGCTGGGTGGAAGGAAATGTGTGCTTCTCTCAGATTCCAGAACGTTCTGTCACCGAAATGTGAGGAAAATGTGTTTTTTTAGCCAAATTTTGGGGTTTGCAAAGGATTCTGGGTAACAGAACCTGGTCAGAGCCCCACAAGTCACCCCATCTTGGATTCACCTAGGTCTCTAGTTTTCATAAATGCACAGGTTTGGTAGGTTTCCCTAGGTGCCGGCTGAGCTAGAGGCCACAATCTACAGGTAGACCCTTTGCAAAAAACACCTCTGTTTTCTGTCAAAAAATGTGATGTGTCCATGTTGTGTTTTGGGGCATTTCCTGTCACGGGCGCCAGGCCTACCCACACAAGTGAGGTATCATTTTTATCGGGAGACTTGGGAGAACGCTGGGTGGAAGGAAATGTGTGGCTCCTCTCAGATTCCAGAACTTTCTGTCACCGAAATGTGAGGAAAATGTGTTTTTTTTTAGCCAACTTTTGAGGTTTGCAAAGGATTCTGGGTAACAGAACCTGGTCAGAGCCCCACAAGTCACCCCATCTTGGATTCCCCTAGGTCTCTAGTTTTAAAAAATGCACAGGTTTGGTAGGTTCCCTAGGTGCCGGCTGAGCTAGAGGCCAAAATCTACAAGTAGGCACTTTGGAAAAAAACACCTCTGTTTTCTGTCAAAAAATGTGATCCGTCCACTTTGTGTTTCGGGGCATTTCCTGTCACGGGCGCTAGGCCTACCCACACAAATGAGGTATAATTTTTATCGGGAGACTGGGGGGAACGCTGTGTGGAAGGAAATGTGTGCTTCTCTCAGATTCCAGAACGTTCTGTCAGCGAAATGTGAGGAAAATGTGTTTTTTTATCAAAATTTTGGGGTTTGCAAAGGATTCTGGGTAACAGAACCTGGTCAGAGCCCCACATGTCACCCCATCTTGGATTCCCCTAGGTCTCTAGTTTTCATAAATGCACAGGTTCGGTAGGTTTCCCCACGTGCCGGCTGAGCTAGAGGCCACAATCTACAGGTAGACCCTTTGCAAAAAACACCTCTGTTTTCTGTCAAAAAATTTGATGTGTCCATGTTGTCTTTTGGGGCATTTCCTGTCACGGGCGCCAGGCCTACCCACACAAGTGAGGTATCATTTTTATCGGGAGACTTGGGAGAACGCTGGGTGGAAGGAAATTTGTGGCTCCTCTCAGATTCCAGAACTTTCTGTCACCGAAATGTGAGGAAAACGTGTTTTTTAGCCAACTTTTGAGGTTTGCAAAGGATTCTGGGTAACATAACCTGGTCAGAGCCCCACAAGTCACCCCATCTTGGATTCCCCTAGGTCTCTAGTTTTCAACAATGCACAGGTTTGGTAGGTTTCCCTAGGTGCTGGCTGAGCTAGAGGCCAAAATCTACAGGTAGGCACTTTGCAAAAAACACCTAATTTTCTGTCAAAAAATTTGATGTGTCCACGTTGTGTTTTGGGGCATTTCCTGTCACGGGCGCTAGGCCTACCCACAGAAGTGAGGTATGATTGTTATCGAGAGACTTGGGGAAACGCTGGGTTGAAGGAAATTTGTGGCTCCTCTCAGATTCCAGAACTTTCTGTCACCGAAATGTGAGGAAAATCTGTTTTTTAGCGACATTTTGAGGTTTGCAAAGGTTTCTGGGTAACAGAACCTGGTCAAAGCCCCACAAGTAACCCCATCTTGGATTCCCCTAGGTCTCTAGTTTTAAAAAATGCACAGGTTTGGTAGGTTTCCCTAGGTGCCGGCTGAGCTAGAGGCCAAAATCTACAAGTAGGCACTTTGGTAAAAACACCTCTGTTTTCTGTCAAAAAATGTGATGCGTCCACTTTGTGTTTTGGGGCATTTCCTGTCACAGGCGCTAGGCCTACCCACACAAATGAGGTATCATTTTTATCGGGAGACTTGGGGAAATGCTGGGTGGAAGGAAATTTGTGGCTCCTCTCAGATTCCAGAACTTTCTGTCACCGAAATGTGAGGAAAATGTGTTTTTTTAAGTCAAATTTTGAGGTTTGCAAAGGATTCTGGGTAACAGAACCTGGTCAGAGCCCCACAAGTCACTCCATCTTGGATTCCCCTAGGTGTCTAGTTTTAAAAAATGCACAGGTTTGGTAGGTTTCCCTAGGTGCCGGCTGAGCCAGAGGCCAAAATCTACAAGTAGGCACTTTGGTAAAAACACCTCTGTTTTCTGTCAAAAAATGTGATGCGTCCACTTTGTGTTTTGGGGCATTTCCTGTCACGGGCGCTAGGCCTACCCACACAAATGAGGTATAATTTTTATCGGGAGACTGGGGGGAACGCTGGGTGGAAGGAAATGTGTGCTTCTCTCAGATTCCAGAACGTTCTGTCACCGAAATGTGAGGAAAATGTGTTTTTTTATCAAAATTTTGGGATTTGCAAAGGATTCTGGGTAACAGAACCTGGTCAGAGCCCCACAAGTCACCCCATCTTGGATTCACCTAGGTCTCTAGTTTTCATAAATGCACAGGTTTGGTAGGTTTCCCTAGGTGCCGGCTGAGCTAGAGGCCACAATCTACAGGTAGACCCTTTGCAAAAAACACCTCTATTTTCTGTCAAAAAATGTGATGTGTCCATGTTGTGTTTTGGGGCATTTCCTGTCACGGGCGCCAGGCCTACCCACACAAGTGAGGTATCATTTTTATCGGGAGACTTGGGAGAACGCTGGGTGGAAGGAAATGTGTGGCTCCTCTCAGATTCCAGAACTTTCTGTCACCGAAATGTGAGGAAAATGTGTTTTTTTTTAGCCAACTTTTGAGGTTTGCAAAGGATTCTGGGTAACAGAACCTGGTCAGAGCCCCACAAGTCACCCCATCTTGGATTCCCCTAGGTCTCTAGTTTTAAAAAATGCACAGGTTTGGTAGGTTCCCTAGGTGCCGGCTGAGCTAGAGGCCAAAATCTACAAGTAGGCACTTTGGAAAAAACACCTCTGTTTTCTGTCAAAAAATGTGATCCGTCCACTTTGTGTTTCGGGGCATTTCCTGTCACGGGCGCTAGGCCTACCCACACAAATGAGGTATAATTTTTATCGGGAGACTGGGGGGAACGCTGGGTGGAAGGAAATGTGTGCTTCTCTCAGATTCCAGAACGTTCTGTCACCGAAATGTGAGGAAAATGTGTTTTTTTATCAAAAGTTTGGGGTTTGCAAAGGATTCTGGGTAACAGAACCTGGTCAGAGCCCCACATGTCACCCCATCTTGGATTCCCCTAGGTCTCTAGTTTTCATAAATGCACAGGTTTGGTAGGTTTCCCCACGTGCCGGCTGAGCTAGAGGCCACAATCTACAGGTAGACCCTTTGCAAAAAACACCTCTGTTTTCTGTCAAAAAATTTGATGTGTCCATGTTGTCTTTTGGGGCATTTCCTGTCACGGGCGCCAGGCCTACCCACACAAGTGAGGTATCATTTTTATCGGGAGACTTGGGAGAACGCTGGGTGGAAGGAAATTTGTGGCTCCTCTCAGATTCCAGAACTTTCTGTCACCGAAATGTGAGGAAAACGTGTTTTTTAGCCAACTTTTGAGGTTTGCAAAGGATTCTGGGTAACATAACCTGGTCAGAGCCCCACAAGTCACCCCATCTTGGATTCCCCTAGGTCTCTAGTTTTCAACAATGCACAGGTTTGGTAGGTTTCCCTAGGTGCTGGCTGAGCTAGAGGCCAAAATCTACAGGTAGGCACTTTGCAAAAAACACCTAATTTTCTGTCAAAAAATTTGATGTGTCCACGTTGTGTTTTGGGGCATTTCCTGTCACGGGCGCTAGGCCTACCCACAGAAGTGAGGTATCATTGTTATCGAGAGACTTGGGGAAACGCTGGGTTGAAGGAAATTTGTGGCTCCTCTCAGATTCCAGAACTTTCTGTCACCGAAATGTGAGGAAAATCTGTTTTTTAGCGACATTTTGAGGTTTGCAAAGGTTTCTGGGTAACAGAACCTGGTCAAAGCCCCACAAGTAACCCCATCTTGGATTCCCCTAGGTCTCTAGTTTTAAAAAATGCACAGGTTTGGTAGGTTTCCCTAGGTGCCGGCTGAGCTAGAGGCCAAAATCTACAAGTAGGCACTTTGGTAAAAACACCTCTGTTTTCTGTCAAAAAATGTGATGCGTCCACTTTGTGTTTTGGGGCATTTCCTGTCACAGGCGCTAGGCCTACCCACACAAATGAGGTATCATTTTTATCGGGAGACTTGGGGAAATGCTGGGTGGAAGGAAATTTGTGGCTCCTCTCAGATTCCAGAACTTTCTGTCACCGAAATGTGAGGAAAATGTGTTTTTTTAAGTCAAATTTTGAGGTTTGCAAAGGATTCTGGGTAACAGAACCTGGTCAGAGCCCCACAAGTCACTCCATCTTGGATTCCCCTAGGTGTCTAGTTTTAAAAAATGCACAGGTTTGGTAGGTTTCCCTAGGTGCCGGCTGAGCCAGATGCCAAAATCTACAAGTAGGCACTATGGTAAAAACACCTCTGTTTTCTGTCAAAAAATGTGATGCGTCCACTTTGTGTTTTGGGGCATTTCCTGTCACGGGCGCTAGGCCTACCCACACAAATGGGGTATAATTTTTATCGGGAGACTGGGGGGAACGCTGGGTGGAAGGAAATGTGTGCTTCTCTCAGATTCCAGAACGTTCTGTCACCGAAATGTGAGGAAAATGTGTTTTTTTATCAAAATTTTGGGGTTTGCAAAGGATTCTGGGTAACAGAACCTGGTCAGAGCCCCACATGTCACCCCCATCTTGGATTCCCCTAGGTCTCTAGTTTTCATAAATGCACAGGTTTGGTAGGTTTCCCCACGTGCCGGCTGAGCTAGAGGCCACAATCTACAGGTAGACCCTTTGCAAAAAACACCTCTGTTTTCTGTCAAAAAATTTGATGTGTCCATGTTGTCTTTTGGGGCATTTCCTGTCACGGGCGCCAGGCCTACCCACACAAGTGAGGTATCATTTTTATCGGGAGACTTGGGAGAACGCTGGGTGGAAGGAAATTTGTGGCTCCTCTCAGATTCCAGAACTTTCTGTCACCGAAATGTGAGGAAAACGTGTTTTTTAGCCAACTTTTGAGGTTTGCAAAGGATTCTGGGTAACATAACCTGGTCAGAGCCCCACAAGTCACCCCATCTTGGATTCCCCTAGGTCTCTAGTTTTCAACAATGCACAGGTTTGGTAGGTTTCCCTAGGTGCTGGCTGAGCTAGAGGCCAAAATCTACAGGTAGGCACTTTGCAAAAAACACCTAATTTTCTGTCAAAAAATTTGATGTGTCCACGTTGTGTTTTGGGGCATTTCCTGTCACGGGCGCTAGGCCTACCCACACAAGTGAGGTATAATTTTTATCGGGAGACTTGGGGGAACGCTGGGTGGAAGGAAATGTGTGCTTCTCTCAGATTCCAGAACGTTCTGTCACCGAAATGTGAGGAAAATGTGTTTTTTTAGCCAAATTTTGGGGTTTGCAAAGGATTCTGGGTAACAGAACCTGGTCAGAGCCCCACAAGTCACCCCATCTTGGATTCACCTAGGTCTCTAGTTTTCATAAATGCACAGGTTTGGTAGGTTTCCCTAGGTGCCGGCTGAGCTAGAGGCCACAATCTACAGGTAGACCGTTTGCAAAAAACACCTCTGTTTTCTGTCAAAAAATGTGATGTGTCCATGTTGTGTTTTGGGGCATTTCCTGTCACGGGCGCCAGGCCTACCCACACAAGTGAGGTATCATTTTTATCGGGAGACTTGGGAGAACGCTGGGTGGAAGGAAATGTGTGGCTCCTCTCAGATTCCAGAACTTTCTGTCACCGAAATGTGAGGAAAATGTGGTTTTTTAGCCAAATTTTGGGGTTTGCAAAGGATTCTGGGTAACAGAACCTGGTCAGAGCCCCACAAGTCACTCCATCTTGGATTTCCCTAGGTCTCTAGTTTTAATAAATGCACAGGTTTGGTAGGTTTCCCTGGGTGCCGGCTGAGCTAGAGGCCAAAATCTACAAGTAGGCACTTTGGAAAAAACACCTCTGTTTTCTGTCAAAAAATGTGATGCGTCCACTTTGTGTTTTGGGGCATTTCCTGTCACAGGCGCTAGGCCTACCCACACAAATGAGGTATCATTTTTATCGGGAGACTTGGGGAAATGCTGGGTGGAAGGAAATTTGTGGCTCCTCTCAGATTCCAGAACTTTCTGTCACCGAAATGTGAGGAAAATGTGTTTTTCTAAGTCAAATTTTGAGGTTTGCAAAGGATTCTGGGTAACAGAACCTGGTCAGAGCCCCACAAGTCACTCCATCTTGGATTTCCCTAGGTGTCTAGTTTTAAAAAATGCACAGGTTTGGTAGGTTTCCCTGGGTGCCGGCTGAGCTAGAGGCCAAAATCTACAAGTAGGCACTTTGGAAAAAACACCTCTGTTTTCTGTCAAAAAATGTGATGCGTCCACTTTGTGTTTTGGGGCATTTCCTGTCACGTGCGCTAGGCCTACCCACACAAATGAGGTATAATTTTTATCGGGAGACTGGGGGGAACGCTGGGTGGAAGGAAATGTGTGCTTCTCTCAGATTCCAGAACGATCTGTCACCGAAATGTGAGGAAAATGTGTTTTTTTTAGCCAAATTTTGGGGTTTGCAAAGGATTCTGGGTAACAGAACCTGGTCAGAGCCCCACAAGTCACCCCATCTTGGATTCACCTAGGTCTCTAGTTTTCATAAATGCACAGGTTTGGTAGGTTTCCCTAGGTGCCGGCTGAGCTAGAGGCCACAATCTACAGGTAGACCCTTTGCAAAAAACACCTCTGTTTTCTGTCAAAAAATGTGATGTGTCCATGTTGTGTTTTGGGGCATTTCCTGTCACGGGCGCCAGGCCTACCCACACAAGTGAGGTATCATTTTTATCGGGAGACTTGGGAGAACGCTGGGTGGAAGGAAATGTGTGGCTCCTCTCAGATTCCAGAACTTTCTGTCACCGAAATGTGAGGAAAATGTGTTTTTTTTTAGCCAACTTTTGAGGTTTGCAAAGGATTCTGGGTAACAGAACCTGGCCAGAGCCCCACAAGTCACCCCATCTTGGATTCCCCTAGGTCTCTAGTTTTAAAAAATGCACAGGTTTGGTAGGTTCCCTAGGTGCCGGCTGAGCTAGAGGCCAAAATCTACAAGTAGGCACTTTGGAAAAAACACCTCTGTTTTCTGTCAAAAAATGTGATCCGTCCACTTTGTGTTTCGGGGCATTTCCTGTCACGGGCGCTAGGCCTACCCACACAAATGAGGTATAATTTTTATCGGGAGACTGGGGGGAACGCTGTGTGGAAGGAAATGTGTGCTTCTCTCAGATTCCAGAACGTTCTGTCAGCGAAATGTGAGGAAAATGTGTTTTTTTATCAAAATTTTGGGGTTTGCAAAGGATTCTGGGTAACAGAACCTGGTCAGAGCCCCACATGTCACCCCATCTTGGATTCCCCTAGGTCTCTAGTTTTCATAAATGCACAGGTTTGGTAGGTTTCCCCACGTGCCGGCTGAGCTAGAGGCCACAATCTACAGGTAGACCCTTTGCAAAAAACACCTCTGTTTTCTGTCAAAAAATTTGATGTGTCCATGTTGTCTTTTGGGGCATTTCCTGTCACGGGCGCCAGGCCTACCCACACAAGTGAGGTATCATTTTTATCGGGAGACTTGGGAGAACGCTGGGTGGAAGGAAATTTGTGGCTCCTCTCAGATTCCAGAACTTTCTGTCACCGAAATGTGAGGAAAACGTGTTTTTTAGCCAACGTTTGAGGTTTGCAAAGGATTCTGGGTAACATAACCTGGTCAGAGCCCCACAAGTCACCCCATCTTGGATTCCCCTAGGTCTCTAGTTTTCAACAATGCACAGGTTTGGTAGGTTTCCCTAGGTGCTGGCTGAGCTAGAGGCCAAAATCTACAGGTAGGCACTTTGCAAAAAACACCTAATTTTCTGTCAAAAAATTTGATGTGTCCACGTTGTGTTTTGGGGCATTTCCTGTCACGGGCGCTAGGCCTACCCACAGAAGTGAGGTATCATTGTTATCGAGAGACTTGGGGAAACGCTGGGTTGAAGGAAATTTGTGGCTCCTCTCAGATTCCAGAACTTTCTGTCACCGAAATGTGAGGAAAATATGTTTTTTAGCAACATTTTGAGGTTTGCAAAGGTTTCTGGGTAACAGAACCTGGTCAAAGCCCCACAAGTAACCCCATCTTGGATTCCCCTAGGTCTCTAGTTTTAAAAAATGCACAGGTTTGGTAGGTTTCCCTAGGTGCCGGCTGAGCTAGAGGCCAAAATCTACAAGTAGGCACTTTGGTAAAAACACCTCTGTTTTCTGTCAAAAAATGTGATGCGTCCACTTTGTGTTTTGGGGCATTTCCTGTCACAGGCGCTAGGCCTACCCACACAAATGAGGTATCATTTTTATCGGGAGACTTGGGGAAATGCTGGGTGGAAGGAAATTTGTGGCTCCTCTCAGATTCCAGAACTTTCTGTCACCGAAATGTGAGGAAAATGTGTTTTTTTAAGTCAAATTTTGAGGTTTGCAAAGGATTCTGGGTAACAGAACCTGGTCAGAGCCCCACAAGTCACTCCATCTTGGATTCCCCTAGGTGTCTAGTTTTAAAAAATGCACAGGTTTGGTAGGTTTCCCTAGGTGCCCCCGGCTGAGCCAGAGTCCAAAATCTACAAAGTAGGCACTTTGGTAAAAACACCCTCTGTTTTCTGTCAAAAAAATGTGATGCGTCCACTTTGTGTTTTGGGGCATTTCCTGTCACGGGCGCTAGGCCTACCCACACAAATGAGGTATAATTTTTATCGGGAGACTGGGGGGAACGCTGGGTGGAAGGAAATGTGTGCTTCTCTCAGATTCCAGAACGTTCTGTCACCGAAATGTGAGGAAAATTTGTTTTTTTAGCCAAATTTTGGGGTTTGCAAAGGATTCTGGGTAACAGAACCTGGTCAGAGCCCCACAAGTCACTCCATCTTGGATTTCCCTAGGTCTCTAGTTTTAAAAAATGCACAGGTTTAGTAGGTTTCCCTGGGTGCCGGCTGAGCTAGAGGCCAAAATCTACAAGTAGGCACTTTGGAAAAAACACCTCTGTTTTCTGTCAAAAAATGTGATGTGTCCATGTTGTGTTTTGGGGCATTTCCTGTCACGGGCGCCAGGCCTACCCACACAAGTGAGGTATCATTTTTATCGGGAGACTTGGGAGAACGCTGGGTGGAAGGAAATGTGTGGCTCCTCTCAGATTCCAGAACTTTCTGTCACCGAAATGTGAGGAAAATGTGTTTTTTTTTAGCCAACTTTTGAGGTTTGCAAAGGATTCTGGGTAACAGAACCTGGTCAGAGCCCCACAAGTCACTCCATCTTGGATTTCCCTAGGTCTCTAGTTTTAAAAAATGCACAGGTTTGGTAGGTTTCCCTGGGTGCCGGCTGAGCTAGAGGCCAAAATCTACAAGTAGGCACTTTGGAAAAAACACCTCTGTTTTCTGTCAAAAAATGTGATGTGTCCATGTTGTGTTTTTGGGGCATTTCCTGTCACGGGCGCCAGGCCTACCCACACAAGTGAGGTATCATTTTTATCGGGAGACTTGGGAGAACGCTGGGTGGAAGGAAATGTGTGGCTCCTCTCAGATTCCAGAACTTTCTGTCACCGAAATGTGAGGAAAATGTGTTTTTTTTTAGCCAACTTTTGAGGTTTGCAAAGGATTCTGGGTAACAGAACCTGGTCAGAGCCCCACAAGTCACCCCATCTTGGATTCCCCTAGGTCTCTAGTTTTAAAAAATGCACAGGTTTGGTAGGTTCCCTAGGTGCCGGCTGAGCTAGAGGCCAAAATCTACAAGTAGGCACTTTGGAAAAAACACCTCTGTTTTCTGTCAAAAAATGTGATCCGTCCACTTTGTGTTTCGGGGCATTTCCTGTCACGGGCGCTAGGCCTACCCACACAAATGAGGTATAATTTTTATCGGGAGACTGGGGGGAACGCTGGGTGGAAGGAAATGTGTGCTTCTCTCAGATTCCAGAACGTTCTGTCACCGAAATGTGAGGAAAATGTGTTTTTTTATCAAAATGTTGGGGTTTGCAAAGGATTCTGGGTAACAGAACCTGGTCAGAGCCCCACATGTCACCCCATCTTGGATTCCCCTAGGTCTCTAGTTTTCATAAATGCACAGGTTTGGTAGGTTTCCCCACGTGCCGGCTGAGCTAGAGGCCACAATCTACAGGTAGACCCTTTGCAAAAAACACCTCTGTTTTCTGTCAAAAAATTTGATGTGTCCATGTTGTCTTTTGGGGCATTTCCTGTCACGGGCGCCAGGCCTACCCACACAAGTGAGGTATCATTTTTATCGGGAGACTTGGGAGAACGCTGGGTGGAAGGAAATTTGTGGCTCCTCTCAGATTCCAGAACTTTCTGTCACCGAAATGTGAGGAAAACGTGTTTTTTAGCCAACTTTTGAGGTTTGCAAAGGATTCTGGGTAACATAACCTGGTCAGAGCCCCACAAGTCACCCCATCTTGGATTCCCCTAGGTCTCTAGTTTTCAACAATGCACAGGTTTGGTAGGTTTCCCTAGGTGCTGGCTGAGCTAGAGGCCAAAATCTACAGGTAGGCACTTTGCAAAAAACACCTAATTTTCTGTCAAAAAATTTGATGTGTCCACGTTGTGTTTTGGGGCATTTCCTGTCACGGGCGCTAGGCCTACCCACAGAAGTGAGGTATCATTGTTATCGAGAGACTTGGGGAAACGCTGGGTTGAAGGAAATTTGTGGCTCCTCTCAGATTCCAGAACTTTCTGTCACCGAAATGTGAGGAAAATATGTTTTTTAGCAACATTTTGAGGTTTGCAAAGGTTTCTGGGTAACAGAACCTGGTCAAAGCCCCACAAGTAACCCCATCTTGGATTCCCCTAGGTCTCTAGTTTTAAAAAATGCACAGGTTTGGTAGGTTTCCCTAGGTGCCGGCTGAGCTAGAGGCCAAAATCTACAAGTAGGCACTTTGGTAAAAACACCTCTGTTTTCTGTCAAAAAATGTGATGCGTCCACTTTGTGTTTTGGGGCATTTCCTGTCACAGGCGCTAGGCCTACCCACACAAATGAGGTATCATTTTTATCGGGAGACTTGGGGAAATGCTGGGTGGAAGGAAATTTGTGGCTCCTCTCAGATTCCAGAACTTTCTGTCACCGAAATGTGAGGAAAATGTGTTTTTTTAAGTCAAATTTTGAGGTTTGCAAAGGATTCTGGGTAACAGAACCTGGTCAGAGCCCCACAAGTCACTCCATCTTGGATTCCCCTAGGTGTCTAGTTTTAAAAAATGCACAGGTTTGGTAGGTTTCCCTAGGTGCCGGCTGAGCCAGAGGCCAAAATCTACAAGTAGGCACTTTGGTAAAAACACCTCTGTTTTCTGTCAAAAAATGTGATGCGTCCACTTTGTGTTTTGGGGCATTTCCTGTCACGGGCGCTAGGCCTACCCACACAAATGAGGTATAATTTTTATCGGGAGACTGGGGGGAACGCTGGGTGGAAGGAAATGTGTGCTTCTCTCAGATTCCAGAACGTTCTGTCACCGAAATGTGAGGAAAATGTGTTTTTTTAGCAAAATTTTGGGGTTTGCAAAGGATTCTGGGTAACAGAACCTGGTCAGAGCCCCACAAGTCACCCCATCTTGGATTCCCCTAGGTCTCTAGTTTTCAAAAATGCACAGGTTTGGTAGGTTTCCCTAGGTGCTGGCTGAGCTAGAGGCCAAAATCTAAAGGTAGGCACTTTGCAAAAAACACTTCATTTTCTGTCAAAAAATTTGATGTGTCCACGTTGTGTTTTGGGGCATTTCCTGTCACGGGCGCTAGGCCTACCCACACAAGTGAGGTATCATTTTTATCGGGAGACTTGGGGAAACGCTGGGTGGAAGGAAATTTGTGGCTCCTCTCAGATTCCAGAACTTTCTGTCACCGAAATGTGAGGAAAATGTGTTTTTTAGCGACATTTTGAGGTTTGCAAAGGTTTCTGGGTAACAGAACCTGGTCAAAGCCCCACAAGTAACCCCATTTTGGATTCCCCTAGGTCTCTAGTTTTCAAAAATGCACAGGTTTGGTAGGTTTCCTTAGGTGCCGGCTGAGCTAGAGGCCAAAATCTACAGGTAGGCACTTTGTAAAAAACACCTCTGTTTTCTGTCAAAAAATGTGATGCGTCCACTTTGTGTTTTGGGGCATTTCCTGTCACAGGCTGTAGGCCTACCCACACAAATGAGGTATCATTTTTATCGGGAGACTTGGGGAAATGCTGGGTGGAAGGAAATTTGTGGCTCCTCTCAGATTCCAGAACTTTCTGTCACCGAAATGTGAGGAAAATGTGTTTTTTTTAGCCAAATTTTGAGGTTTGCAAAGGATTCTGGGTAACAGAACCTGGTCAGAGCCCCACAAGTCACTCCATCTTGGATTTCCCTAGGTCTCTAGTTTTAAAAAATGCACAGGTTTGGTAGGTTTCCCTAGGTGCCGGCTGAGCTAGAGGCCAAAATCTACAAGTAGGCACTTTGGAAAAAACACCTCTGTTTTCTCTCAAAAAATGTGATGCGTCCACTTTGTATTTTGGGGCATTTCCCGTCACGGGCGCTAGGCCTACCCACACAAATGAGGTATAATTTTTATCGGGAGACTGGGGGGAACGCTGGGTGGAAGGAAATGTGTGCTTCTCTCAGATTCCAGAACGTTCTGTCACTGAAATGTGAGGAAAATGTGTTTTTTTAGCCAAATTTTGGGGTTTGCAAAGGATTCTGGGTAACAGAACCTGGTCAGAGCCCCACAAGTCACCCCATCTTGGATTCCCCTAGGTCTCTAGTTTTCAAAAATGCACAGGTTTGGTAGGTTTCCCTAGGTGCTGGCTGAGCTAGAGGCCAAAATCTACAGGTAGGCACTTTGCAAAAAACACCTCATTTTCTGTCAAAAAATTTGATGTGTCCACGTTGTGTTTTGGGGCATTTCCTGTCACGGGCGCTAGGCCTACCCACAGAAGTGAGGTATCATTGTTATCGGGAGACTTGGGGAAACGCTGGGTTGAAGGAAATTTGTGGCTCCTCTCAGATTCCAGAACTTTCTGTCACCGAAATGTGAGGAAAATCTGTTTTTTAGCGACATTTTGAGGTTTGCAAAGGTTTCTGGGTAACAGAACCTGGTCAAAGCCCCACAAGTAACCCCATCTTGGATTCCCCTAGGTCTCTAGTTTTAAAAAATGCACAGGTTTGGTAGGTTTCCCTAGGTGCCGGCTGAGCTAGAGGCCAAAATCTACAAGTAGGCACTTTGGTAAAAACACCTCTGTTTTCTGTCAAAAAATGTGATGCGTCCACTTTGTGTTTTGGGGCATTTCCTGTCACAGGCGCTAGGCCTACCCACACAAATGAGGTATCATTTTTATCGGGAGACTTGGGGAAATGCTGGGTGGAAGGAAATTTGTGGCTCCTCTCAGATTCCAGAACTTTCTGTCACCGAAATGTGAGGAAAATGTGTTTTTTTAAGTCAAATTTTGAGGTTTGCAAAGGATTCTGGGTAACAGAACCTGGTCAGAGCCCCACAAGTCACTCCATCTTGGATTCCCCTAGGTGTCTAGTTTAAAAAAATGCACAGGTTTGGTAGGTTTCCCTAGGTGCCGGCTGAGCCAGAGGCCAAAATCTACAAGTAGGCACTTTGGTAAAAACACCTCTGTTTTCTGTCAAAAAATGTGATGCGTCCACTTTGTGTTTTGGGGCATTTCCTGTCACAGGCGCTAGGCCTACCCACACAAATGAGGTATCATTTTTATCGGGAGACTTGGGGAAATGCTGGGTGGAAGGAAATTTGTGGCTCCTCTCAGATTCCAGAACTTTCTGTCACCGAAATGTGAGGAAAATGTGTTTTTCTAAGTCAAATTTTGAGGTTTGCAAAGGATTCTGGGTAACAGAACCTGGTCAGAGCCCCACAAGTCACTCCATCTTGGATTTCCCTAGGTGTCTAGTTTTAAAAAATGCACAGGTTTGGTAGGTTTCCCTGGGTGCCGGCTGAGCTAGAGGCCAAAATCTACAAGTAGGCACTTTGGAAAAAACACCTCTGTTTTCTGTCAAAAAATGTGATGCGTCCACTTTGTGTTTTGGGGCATTTCCTGTCACGTGCGCTAGGCCTACCCACACAAATGAGGTATAATTTTTATCGGGAGACTGGGGGGAACGCTGGGTGGAAGGAAATGTGTGCTTCTCTCAGATTCCAGAACGATCTGTCACCGAAATGTGAGGAAAATGTGTTTTTTTAGCCAAATTTTGGGGTTTGCAAAGGATTCTGGGTAACAGAACCTGGTCAGAGCCCCACAAGTCACCCCATCTTGGATTCACCTAGGTCTCTAGTTTTCATAAATGCACAGGTTTGGTAGGTTTCCCTAGGTGCCGGCTGAGCTAGAGGCCACAATCTACAGGTAGACCCTTTGCAAAAAACACCTCTGTTTTCTGTCAAAAAATGTGATGTGTCCATGTTGTGTTTTGGGGCATTTCCTGTCACGGGCGCCAGGCCTACCCACACAAGTGAGGTATCATTTTTATCGGGAGACTTGGGAGAACGCTGGGTGGAAGGAAATGTGTGGCTCCTCTCAGATTCCAGAACTTTCTGTCACCGAAATGTGAGGAAAATGTGTTTTTTTTTAGCCAACTTTTGAGGTTTGCAAAGGATTCTGGGTAACAGAACCTGGTCAGAGCCCCACAAGTCACCCCATCTTGGATTCCCCTAGGTCTCTAGTTTTAAAAAATGCACAGGTTTGGTAGGTTCCCTAGGTGCCGGCTGAGCTAGAGGCCAAAATCTACAAGTAGGCACTTTGGAAAAAACACCTCTGTTTTCTGTCAAAAAATGTGATCCGTCCACTTTGTGTTTCGGGGCATTTCCTGTCACGGGCGCTAGGCCTACCCACACAAATGAGGTATAATTTTTATCGGGAGACTGGGGGGAACGCTGTGTGGAAGGAAATGTGTGCTTCTCTCAGATTCCAGAACGTTCTGTCAGCGAAATGTGAGGAAAATGTGTTTTTTTATCAAAATTTTGGGGTTTGCAAAGGATTCTGGGTAACAGAACCTGGTCAGAGCCCCACATGTCACCCCATCTTGGATTCCCCTAGGTCTCTAGTTTTCATAAATGCACAGGTTTGGTAGGTTTCCCCACGTGCCGGCTGAGCTAGAGGCCACAATCTACAGGTAGACCCTTTGCAAAAAACACCTCTGTTTTCTGTCAAAAAATTTGATGTGTCCATGTTGTCTTTTGGGGCATTTCCTGTCACGGGCGCCAGGCCTACCCACACAAGTGAGGTATCATTTTTATCGGGAGACTTGGGAGAACGCTGGGTGGAAGGAAATTTGTGGCTCCTCTCAGATTCCAGAACTTTCTGTCACCGAAATGTGAGGAAAACGTGTTTTTTAGCCAACTTTTGAGGTTTGCAAAGGATTCTGGGTAACATAACCTGGTCAGAGCCCCACAAGTCACCCCATCTTGGATTCCCCTAGGTCTCTAGTTTTCAACAATGCACAGGTTTGGTAGGTTTCCCTAGGTGCTGGCTGAGCTAGAGGCCAAAATCTACAGGTAGGCACTTTGCAAAAAACACCTAATTTTCTGTCAAAAAATTTGATGTGTCCACGTTGTGTTTTGGGGCATTTCCTGTCACGGGCGCTAGGCCTACCCACAGAAGTGAGGTATCATTGTTATCGAGAGACTTGGGGAAACGCTGGGTTGAAGGAAATTTGTGGCTCCTCTCAGATTCCAGAACTTTCTGTCACCGAAATGTGAGGAAAATGTGTTTTTTTAGCCAAATTTTGGGGTTTGCAAAGGATTCTGGGTAACAGAACCTGGTCAGAGCCCCACAAGTCACCCCATCTTGGATTCACCTAGGTCTCTAGTTTTCATAAATGCACAGGTTTGGTAGGTTTCCCTAGGTGCCGGCTGACCTAGAGGCCACAATCTACAGGTAGACCCTTTGCAAAAAACACCTCTGTTTTCTGTCAAAAAATGTGATGTGTCCATGTTGTGTTTTGGGGCATTTCCTGTCACGGGCGCCAGGCCTACCCACACAAGTGAGGTATCATTTTTATCGGGAGACTTGGGGAAATGCTGGGTGGAAGGAAATTTGTGGCTCCTCTCAGATTCCAGAACTTTCTGTCACCGAAATGTGAGGAAAATGTGTTTTTTTAAGTCAAATTTTGAGGTTTGCAAAGGATTCTGGGTAACAGAACCTGGTCAGAGCCCCACAAGTCACTCCATCTTGGATTCCCCTAGGTGTCTAGTTTTAAAAAATGCACAGGTTTGGTAGGTTTCCCTAGGTGCCGGCTGAGCCAGAGGCCAAAATCTACAAGTAGGCACTTTGGTAAAAACACCTCTGTTTTCTGTCAAAAAATGTGATGCGTCCACTTTGTGTTTTGGGGCATTTCCTGTCACGGGCGCTAGGCCTACCCACACAAATGAGGTATAATTTTTATCGGGAGACTGGGGGGAACGCTGGGTGGAAGGAAATGTGTGCTTCTCTCAGATTCCAGAACGTTCTGTCACCGAAATGTGAGGAAAATGTGTTTTTTTATCAAAATTTTGGGGTTTGCAAAGGATTCTGGGTAACAGAACCTGGTCAGAGCCCCACATGTCACCCCATCTTGGATTCCCCTAGGTCTCTAGTTTTCATAAATGCACAGGTTTGGTAGGTTTCCCCACGTGCCGGCTGAGCTAGAGGCCACAATCTACAGGTAGACCCTTTGCAAAAAACACCTCTGTTTTCTGTCAAAAAATTTGATGTGTCCATGTTGTCTTTTGGGGCATTTCCTGTCACGGGCGCCAGGCCTACCCACACAAGTGAGGTATCATTTTTATCGGGAGACTTGGGAGAACGCTGGGTGGAAGGAAATTTGTGGCTCCTCTCAGATTCCAGAACTTTCTGTCACCGAAATGTGAGGAAAACGTGTTTTTTAGCCAACTTTTGAGGTTTGCAAAGGATTCTGGGTAACATAACCTGGTCAGAGCCCCACAAGTCACCCCATCTTGGATTCCCCTAGGTCTCTAGTTTTCAACAATGCACAGGTTTGGTAGGTTTCCCTAGGTGCTGGCTGAGCTAGAGGCCAAAATCTACAGGTAGGCACTTTGCAAAAAACACCTAATTTTCTGTCAAAAAATTTGATGTGTCCACGTTGTGTTTTGGGGCATTTCCTGTCACGGGCGCTAGGCCTACCCACAGAAGTGAGGTATAATTTTTATCGGGAGACTTGGGGGAACGCTGGGTGGAAGGAAATGTGTGCTTCTCTCAGATTCCAGAACGTTCTGTCACCGAAATGTGAGGAAAATGTGTTTTTTTAGCCAAATTTTGGGGTTTGCAAAGGATTCTGGGTAACAGAACCTGGTCAGAGCCCCACAAGTCACCCCATCTTGGATTCACCTAGGTCTCTAGTTTTCATAAATGCACAGGTTTGGTAGGTTTCCCTAGGTGCCGGCTGAGCTAGAGGCCACAATCTACAGGTAGACCGTTTGCAAAAAACACCTCTGTTTTCTGTCAAAAAATGTGATGTGTCCATGTTGTGTTTTGGGGCATTTCCTGTCACGGGTGCCAGGCCTACCCACACAAGTGAGGTATCATTTTTATCGGGAGACTTGGGAGAACGCTGGGTGGAAGGAAATGTGTGGCTCCTCTCAGATTCCAGAACTTTCTGTCACCGAAATGTGAGGAAAATGTGTTTTTTTAGCCAAATTTTGGGGTTTGCAAAGGATTCTGGGTAACAGAACCTGGTCAGAGCCCCACAAGTCACTCCATCTTGGATTTCCCTAGGTCTCTAGTTTTAAAAAATGCACAGGTTTGGTAGGTTTCCCTGGGTGCCGGCTGAGCTAGAGGCCAAAATCTACAAGTAGGCACTTTGGAAAAAACACCTCTGTTTTCTGTCAAAAAATGTGATGCGTCCACTTTGTGTTTTGGGGCATTTCCTGTCACGGGCGCTAGGCCTACCCACACAAATGAGGTATAATTTTTATCGGGAGACTGGGGGGAACGCTGGGTGGAAGGAAATGTGTGCTTCTCTCAGATTCCAGAACGTTCTGTCACCGAAATGTGAGGAAAATGTGTTTTTTTAGCCAAATTTTGGGGTTTGCAAAGGATTCTGGGTAACAGAACCTGGTCAGAGCCCCACAAGTCACTCCATCTTGGATTTCCCTAGGTCTCTAGTTCTAAAAAATGCACAGGTTTGGTAGGTTTCCCTGGGTGCCGGCTGAGCTAGAGGCCAAAATCTACAAGTAGGCACTTTGGAAAAAACACCTCTGTTTTCTGTCAAAAAATGTGATGTGTCCATGTTGTGTTTTGGGGCATTTCCTGTCACGGGCGCCAGGCCTACCCACACAAGTGAGGTATCATTTTTATCGGGAGACTTGGGAGAACGCTGGGTGGAAGGAAATGTGTGGCTCCTCTCAGATTCCAGAACTTTCTGTCACCGAAATGTGAGGAAAATGTGTTTTTTTTTAGCCAACTTTTGAGGTTTGCAAAGGATTCTGGGTAACAGAACCTGGTCAGAGCCCCACAAGTCACCCCATCTTGGATTCCCCTAGGTCTCTAGTTTTAAAAAATGCACAGGTTTGGTAGGTTCCCTAGGTGCCGGCTGAGCTAGAGGCCAAAATCTACAAGTAGGCACTTTGGAAAAAACACCTCTGTTTTCTGTCAAAAAATGTGATCCGTCCACTTTGTGTTTCGGGGCATTTCCTGTCACGGGCGCTAGGCCTACCCACACAAATGAGGTATAATTTTTATCTGGAGACTGGGGGGAACGCTGGGTGGAAGGAAATGTGTGCTTCTCTCAGATTCCAGAACGTTCTGTCACCGAAATGTGAGGAAAATGTGTTTTTTTATCAAAATTTTGGGGTTTGCAAAGGATTCTGGGTAACAGAACCTGGTCAGAGAACCACATGTCACCCCATCTTGGATTCCCCTAGGTCTCTAGTTTTCATAAATGCACAGGTTTGGTAGGTTTCCCCACGTGCCGGCTGAGCTAGAGGCCACAATCTACAGGTAGACCCTTTGCAAAAAACACCTCTGTTTTCTGTCAAAAAATTTGATGTGTCCATGTTGTCTTTTGGGGCATTTCCTGTCACGGGCGCCAGGCCTACCCACACAAGTGAGGTATCATTTTTATCGGGAGACTTGGGAGAACGCTGGGTGGAAGGAAATTTGTGGCTCCTCTCAGATTCCAGAACTTTCTGTCACCGAAATGTGAGGAAAACGTGTTTTTTAGCCAACTTTTGAGGTTTGCAAAGGATTCTGGGTAACATAACCTGGTCAGAGCCCCACAAGTCACCCCATCTTGGATTCCCCTAGGTCTCTAGTTTTCAACAATGCACAGGTTTGGTAGGTTTCCCTAGGTGCTGGCTGAGCTAGAGGCCAAAATCTACAGGTAGACACTTTGCAAAAAACACCTAATTTTCTGTTTAAAAATTTGATGTGTCCACGTTGTGTTTTGGGGCATTTCCGGTCACGGGCGCTAGGCCTACCCACAGAAGTGAGGTATAATTTTTATCGGGAGACTTGGGGGAACGCTGGGTGGAAGGAAATGTGTGCTTCTCTCAGATTCCAGAACGTTCTGTCACCGAAATGTGAGGAAAATGTGTTTTTTTTAGCCAAATTTTGGGGTTTGCAAAGGATTCTGGGTAACAGAACCTGGTCAGAGCCCCACAAGTCACCCCATCTTGGATTCACCTAGGTCTCTAGTTTTCATAAATGCACAGGTTTGGTAGGTTTCCCTAGGTGCCGGCTGAGCTAGAGGCCACAATCTACAGGTAGACCGTTTGCAAAAAACACCTCTGTTTTCTGTCAAAAAATGTGATGTGTCCATGTTGTGTTTTGGGGCATTTCCTGTCACGGGCGCCAGGCCTACCCACACAAGTGAGGTATCATTTTTATCGGGAGACTTGGGAGAACGCTGGGTGGAAGGAAATGTGTGGCTCCTCTCAGATTCCAGAACTTTCTGTCACCGAAATGTGAGGAAAATGTGTTTTTTTTTAGCCAACTTTTGAGGTTTGCAAAGGATTCTGGGTAACAGAACCTGGTCAGAGCCCCACAAGTCACCCCATCTTGGATTCCCCTAGGTCTCTAGTTTAAAAAAATGCACAGGTTTGGTAGGTTCCCTAGGTGCCGGCTGAGCTAGAGGCCAAAATCTACAAGTAGGCACTTTGGAAAAAACACCTCTGTTTTCTGTCAAAAAATGTGATCCGTCTACTTTGTGTTTCGGGGCATTTCCTGTCACGGGCGCTAGGCCTACCCACACAAATGAGGTATAATTTTTATCGGGAGACTGGGGGGAACGCTGGGTGGAAGGAAATGTGTGCTTCTCTCAGATTCCAGAACGTTCTGTCAGCGAAATGTGAGGAATATGTGTTTTTTTATCAAAATTTTGGGGTTTGCAAAGGATTCTGGGTAACAGAACCTGGTCAGAGCCCCACATGTCACCCCATCTTGGATTCCCCTAGGTCTCTAGTTTTCATAAATGCACAGGTTTGGTAGGTTTCCCCACGTGCCGGCTGAGCTAGAGGCCACAATCTACAGGTAGACCCTTTGCAAAAAACACCTCTGTTTTCTGTCAAAAAATTTGATGTGTCCATGTTGTCTTTTGGGGCATTTCCTGTCACGGGCGCCAGGCCTACCCACACAAGTGAGGTATCATTTTTATCGGGAGACTTGGGAGAACGCTGGGTGGAAGGAAATTTGTGGCTCCTCTCAGATTCCAGAACTTTCTGTCACCGAAATGTGAGGAAAACGTGTTTTTTAGCCAACTTTTGAGGTTTGCAAAGGATTCTGGGTAACATAACCTGGTCAGAGCCCCACAAGTCACCCCATCTTGGATTCCCCTAGGTCTCTAGTTTTCAACAATGCACAGGTTTGGTAGGTTTCCCTAGGTGCTGGCTGAGCTAGAGGCCAAAATCTACAGGTAGGAACTTTGCAAAAAACACCTAATTTTCTGTCAAAAAATTTGATGTGTCCACGTTGTGTTTTGGGGCATTTCCTGTCACGGGCGCTAGGCCTACCCACAGAAGTGAGGTATCATTGTTATAGAGAGACTTGGGGAAACGCTGGGTTGAAGGAAATTTGTGGCTCCTCTCAGATTCCAGAACTTTCTGTCACCGAAATGTGAGGAAAATATGTTTTTTAGCGACATTTTGAGGTTTGCAAAGGTTTCTGGGTAACAGAAACTGGTCAAAGCCCCACAAGTAACCCCATCTTGGATTCCCCTAGGTCTCTAGTTTTAAAAAATGCACAGGTTTGGTAGGTTTCCCTAGGTGCCGGCTGAGCTAGAGGCCAAAATCTACAAGTAGGCACTTTGGTAAAAACACCTCTGTTTTCTGTCAAAAAATGTGATGCGTCCACTTTGTGTTTTGGGGCATTTCCTGTCACAGGCGCTAGGCCTACCCACACAAATGAGGTATCATTTTTATCGGGAGACTTGGGGAAATGCTGGGTGGAAGGAAATTTGTGGCTCCTCTCAGATTCCAGAACTTTCTGTCACCGAAATGTGAGGAAAATGTGTTTTTTTAAGTCAAATTTTGAGGTTTGCAAAGGATTCTGGGTAACAGAACCTGGTCAGAGCCCCACAAGTCACTCCATCTTGGATTCCCTAGGTGTCTAGTTTAAAAAAATGCACAGGTTTGGTAGGTTTCCCTAGGTGCCGGCTGAGCCAGAGGCCAAAATCTACAAGTAGGCACTTTGGTAAAAACACCTCTGTTTTCTGTCAAAAAATGTGATGCGTCCACTTTGTGTTTTAGGGCATTTCCTGTCACGGGCGCTAGGCCTACCCACACAAATGAGGTATAATTTTTATCGGGAGACTGGGGGGAACGCTGGGTGGAAGGAAATGTGTGCTTCTCTCAGATTCCAGAACGTTCTGTCACCGAAATGTGAGGAAAATGTGTTTTTTTAGCAAAATTTTGGGGTTTGCAAAGGATTCTGGGTAACAGAACCTGGTCAGAGCCCACAAGTCACCCCATCTTGGATTCCCCTAGGTCTCTAGTTTTCAAAAATGCACAGGTTTGGTAGGTTTCCCTAGGTGCTGGCTGAGCTAGAGGCCAAAATCTAAAGGTAGGCACTTTGCAAAAAACACTTCATTTTCTGTCAAAAAATTTGATGTGTCCACGTTGTGTTTTGGGGCATTTCCTGTCACGGGCGCTAGGCCTACCCACACAAGTGAGGTATCATTTTTATCGGGAGACTTGGGGAAACGCTGGGTGGAAGGAAATTTGTGGCTCCTCTCAGATTCCAGAACTTTCTGTCACCGAAATGTGAGGAAAATGTGTTTTTTAGCGACATTTTGAGGTTTGCAAAGGTTTCTGGGTAACAGAACCTGGTCAAAGCCCCACAAGTAACCCCATTTTGGATTCCCCTAGGTCTCTAGTTTTCAAAAATGCACAGGTTTGGTAGGTTTCCTTAGGTGCCGGCTGAGCTAGAGGCCAAAATCTACAGGTAGGCACTTTGTAAAAAACACCTGTTTTCTGTCAAAAAATGTGATGCGTCCACTTTGTGTTTTGGGGCATTTCCTGTCACAGGCGGTAGGCCTACCCACACAAATGAGGTATCATTTTTATCGGGAGACTTGGGGAAATGCTGGGTGGAAGGAAATTTGTGGCTCCTCTCAGATTCCAGAACTTTCTGTCACCGAAATGTGAGGAAAATGTGTTTTTTTTAGCCAAATTTTGAGGTTTGCAAAGGATTCTGGGTAACAGAACCTGGTCAGAGCCCCACAAGTCACTCCATCTTGGATTTCCCTAGGTCTCTAGTTTAAAAAAATGCACAGGTTTGGTAGGTTTCCCTAGATGCCGGCTGAGCTAGAGGCCAAAATCTACAAGTAGGCACTTTGGAAAAAACACCTCTGTTTTCTCTCAAAAAATGTGATGCGTCCACTTTGTATTTTGGGGCATTTCCTGTCACGGGCGCTAGGCCTACCCACACAAATGAGGTATAATTTTTATCGGGAGACTGGGGGGAACGCTGGGTGGAAGGAAATGTGTGCTTCTCTCAGATTCCAGAACGTTCTGTCACTGAAATGTGAGGAAAATGTGTTTTTTTAGCCAAATTTTGGGGTTTGCAAAGGATTCTGGGTAACAGAACCTGGTCAGAGCCCCACAAGTCACCCCATCTTGGATTCACCTAGGTCTCTAGTTTTCATAAATGCACAGGTTTGGTAGGTTTCCCTAGGTGCCGGCTGACCTAGAGGCCACAATCTACAGGTAGACCCTTTGCAAAAAACACCTCTGTTTTCTGTCAAAAAATGTGATGTGTCCATGTTGTGTTTTGGGGCATTTCCTGTCACGGGCGCCAGGCCTACCCACACAAGTGAGGTATCATTTTTATCGGGAGACTTGGGGAAATGCTGGGTGGAAGGAAATTTGTGGCTCCTCTCAGATTCCAGAACTTTCTGTCACCGAAATGTGAGGAAAATGTGTTTTTTTTAGCCAAATTTTGAGGTTTGCAAAGGATTCTGGGTAACAGAACCTGGTCAGAGCCCCACAAGTCACTCCATCTTGGATTTCCCTAGGTCTCTAGTTTTAAAAAATGCACAGGTTTGGTAGGTTTCCCTAGGTGCCGGCTGAGCTAGAGGCCAAAATCTACAAGTAGGCACTTTGGAAAAAACACCTCTGTTTTCTGTCAAAAAATGTGATGCGTCCACTTTGTATTTTGGGGCATTTCCTGTCACGGGCGCTAGGCCTACCCACACAAATGAGGTATAATTTTTATCGGGAGACTGGGGGGAACGCTGGGTGGAAGGAAATGTGTGCTTCTCTCAGATTCCAGAACGTTCTGTCACCGAAATGTGAGGAAAATGTGTTTTTTTAGCCAAATTATGGGGTTTGCAAAGGATTCTGGGTAACAGAACCTGGTCAGAGCCCCACAAGTCACCCCATCTTGGATTCACCTAGGTCTCTAGTTTTCATAAATGCACAGGTTTGGTAGGTTTCCCTAGGTGCCGGCTGAGCTAGAGGCCACAATCTACAGGTAGACCCTTTGCAAAAAACACCTCTCTTTTCTGTCAAAAAATGTGATGTGTCCATGTTGTGTTTTGGGGCATTTCCTGTCACGGGCGCCAGGCCTACCCACACAAGTGAGGTATCATTTTTATCGGGAGACTTGGGAGAACGCTGGGTGGAAGGAAATGTGTGGCTCCTCTCAGATTCCAGAACTTTCTGTCACCGAAATGTGAGGAAAACGTGTTTTTTAGCCAACTTTTGAGGTTTGCAAAGGATTCTGGGTAACATAACCTGGTCAGAGCCCCACAAGTCACCCCATCTTGGATTCCCCTAGGTCTCTAGTTTTCAAAAATGCACAGGTTTGGTAGGTTTCCCTAGGTGCTGGCTGAGCTAGAGGCCAGAATCTACAGGTAGGCACTTTGCAAAAAACACCTCATTTTCTCTAAAAAAATGTGATGTGTCCACGTTGTGTTTTGGGGCATTTCCTGTCACGGGCGCCAGGCCTACCCACACAAGTGAGGTATCATTTTTATCGGGAGACTTGGGAAACGCTGGGTGGAAGGAAATGTGTGCTTCTCTCAGATTCCAGAACGTTCTGTCACCGAAATGTGAGGAAAATATGTTTTTTAGCGACATTTTGAGGTTTGCAAAGGTTTCTGGGTAACAGAACCTGGTCAAAGCCCCACAAGTAACCCCATCTTGGATTCCCCTAGGTCTCTAGTTTTAAAAAATGCACAGGTTTGGTAGGTTTCCTTAGGTGCCGGCTGAGCTAGAGGCCAAAATCTACAAGTAGGCACTTTGGTAAAAACACCTCTGTTTTCTGTCAAAAAATGTGATGCGTCCACTTTGTGTTTTGGGGCATTTCCTGTCACGGGCGCTAGGCCTACCCACACAAATGAGGTATAATTTTTATCGGGAGACTGGGGGGAACGCTGGGTGGAAGGAAATGTGTGCTTCTCTCAGATTCCAGAATGTTCTGTCACCGAAATGTGAGGAAAATGTGTTTTTTTAGCACAATTTTGGGGTTTGCAAAGGATTCTGGGTAACAGAACCTGGTCAGAGCCCCACAAGTCACCCCATCTTGGATTCCCTAGGTCTCTAGTTTTCAAAAATGCACAGGTTTGGTAGGTTTCCCTAGGTGCTGGCTGAGCTAGAGGCCAAAATCTACAGGTAGGCACTTTGCAAAAAACACCTCATTTTCTGTCAAAAAATTTGATGTGTCCACGTTGTGTTTTGGGGCATTTCCTGTCACGGGCGCTAGGCCTACCCACACAAGTGAGGTATCATTTTTATCGGGAGACTTGAGGAAACGCTGGGTGGAAGGAAATTTGTGGCTCCTCTCAGATTCCAGAACTTTCTGTCACAGAAATGTGAGGAAAATGTGTTTTTTAGCGACATTTTGAGGTTTGCAAAGGTTTCTGGGTAACAGAACCTGGTCAAAGCCCCACAAGTAACCCCATCTTGGATTCCCCTAGGTCTCTAGTTTTAAAAAATGCACAGGTTTGGTAGGTTTCCTTAGGTGCCGGCTGAGCTAGAGGCCAAAATCTACAGGTAGGCACTTTGTAAAAAACACCTCTATTTTCTGTCAAAAAATGTGATGCGTCCACTTTGTGTTTTGGGGCATTTCCTGTCACAGGCGGTAGGCCTACCCACACAAATGAGGTATCATTTTTATCGGGAGACTTGGGGAAATGCTGGGTGGAAGGAAATTTGTGGCTCCTCTCAGATTCCAGAACTTTCTGTCACCGAAATGTGAGGAAAATGTATTTTTTTTTAGCCAAATTTTGAGGTTTGCAAAGGATTCCGGGTAACAGTACCTGGTCAGAGCCCCACAAGTCACTCCATCTTGGATTTCCCTAGGTCTCTAGTTTTAAAAAATGCACAGGTTTGGTAGGTTTCCCTAGGTGCCGGCTGCGCTAGAGGCCAAAATCTACAAGTAGGCACTTTGGAAAAAACACCTCTGTTTTCTGTCAAAAAATGTGATGCGTCCACTTTGTGTTTTGGGGCATTTCCTGTCACGGGCGCTAGGCCTACCCACACAAATGAGGTATCATTGTTATAGAGAGACTTGGGGAAACGCTGGGTTGAAGGAAATTTGTGGCTCCTCTCAGATTCCAGAACTTTCTGTCACCGAAATGTGAGGAAAATATGTTTTTTAGCGACATTTTGAGGTTTGCAAAGGTTTCTGGGTAACAGAACCTGGTCAAAGCCCCACAAGTAACCCCATCTTGGATTCCCCTAGGTCTCTAGTTTTAAAAAATGCACAGGTTTGGTAGGTTTCCCTAGGTGCCGGCTGAGCTAGAGGCCAAAATCTACAAGTAGGCACTTTGGTAAAAACACCTCTGTTTTCTGTCAAAAAATGTGATGCGTCCACTTTGTGTTTTGGGGCATTTCCTGTCACAGGCGCTAGGCCTACCCACACAAATGAGGTATCATTTTTATCGGGAGACTTGGGGAAATGCTGGGTGGAAGGAAATTTGTGGCTCCTCTCAGATTCCAGAACTTTCTGTCACCGAAATGTGAGGAAAATGTGTTTTTTTTAAGTCAAATTTTGAGGTTTGCAAAGGATTCTGGGTAACAGAACCTGGTCAGAGCCCCAAGTCACTCCATCTTGGATTCCCCTAGGTGTCTAGTTTAAAAAAATGCACAGGTTTGGTAGGTTTCCCTAGGTGCCGGCTGAGCCAGAGGCCAAAATCTACAAGTAGGCACTTTGGTAAAAACACCTCTGTTTTCTGTCAAAAAATGTGATGCGTCCACTTTTTTGGGTAGGGCATTTCCTGTCACGGGCGCTAGGCCTACCCACACAAATGAGGTATAATTTTTATCGGGAGACTGGGGGGGAACGCTGGGTGGAAGGAAATGTGGCTTCTCCTCAGATTCCAGAACGTTCTGGTCACCGAAATGTGAGGAAAATGTGTTTTTTTAGCAAAATTTTGGGGTTTGCAAAGGATTCTGGGTAACAGAACCTGGTCAGAGCCCCACAAGTCACCCCATCTTGGATTCCCCTAGGTCTCTAGTTTTCAAAAATGCACAGGTTTGGTAGGTTTCCCTAGGTGCTGGCTGAGCTAGAGGCCAAAATCTACAGGTAGGCACTTTGCAAAAAACACCTCATTTTCTGTCAAAAAATTTGATGTGTCCACGTTGTGTTTTGGGGCATTTCCTGTCACGGGCGCTAGGCTACCCACACAAGTGAGGTATCATTTTTTATCGGGAGACTTGAGGAAACGCTGGGTGGAGGAAATTTGTGGCTCCTCTCAGATCCAGAACTTTCTGTCACAGAAATGTGAGGAAAAGGTTTTTTTAGCGACATTTTGAGGTTTGCAAAGGTTTCTGGGTAACAGAAACCTGGTCAAAGCCCCACAAGTAACCCCATCTTGGATTCCCCTAGTCTCTAGTTTTAAAAAATGCACAGGTTTGGTAGGTTTCCTTAGGTGCCGGCTGAGCTAGAGGCCAAAATCTACAGGTAGGGCACTTTGTAAAAAACACCTCTGTTTTCTGTCAAAAAATGTGATGCGTCCACTTTGTGTTTTGGGGCATTTCCTGTCACAGGCGGTAGCCTACCCACACAAATGAGGTATCATTTTTATCGTGAGACTTGGGGAAATGCTGGGTGGAAGGAAATTTGTGGCTCCTCTCAGATTCCAGAACTTTCTGTCACCGAAATGTGAGGAAAATGTATTTTTTTTAGCCAAATTTTGAGGTTTGCAAAGGATTCCGGGTAACAGTACCTGGTCAGAGCCCCACAAGTCACTCCATCTTGGATTTCCCTAGGTCTCTAGTTTTAAAAAATGCACAGGTTTGGTAGGTTTCCCTAGGTGCCGGCTGAGCTAGAGGCCAAAATCTACAAGTAGGCACTTTGGAAAAAACACCTCTGTTTTCTGTCAAAAAATGTGATGCGTCCACTTTGTGTTTTGGGGCATTTCCTGTCACGGGCGCTAGGCCTACCCACACAAATGAGGTATCATTGTTATAGAGAGACTTGGGGAAACGCTGGGTTGAAGGAAATTTGTGGCTCCTCTCAGATTCCAGAACTTTCTGTCACCGAAATGTGAGGAAAATATGTTTTTTAGCGACATTTTGAGGTTTGCAAAGGTTTCTGGGTAACAGAACCTGGTCAAAGCCCCACAAGTAACCCCATCTTGGATTCCCCTAGGTCTCTAGTTTTAAAAAATGCACAGGTTTGGTAGGTTTCCCTAGGTGCCGGCTGAGCTAGAGGCCAAAATCTACAAGTAGGCACTTTGGTAAAAACACCTCTGTTTTCTGTCAAAAAATGTGATGCGTCCACTTTGTGTTTTGGGGCATTTCCTGTCACAGGCGCTAGGCCTACCCACACAAATGAGGTATCATTTTTATCGGGAGACTTGGGGAAATGCTGGGTGGAAGGAAATTTGTGGCTCCTCTCAGATTCCAGAACTTTCTGTCACCGAAATGTGAGGAAAATGTGTTTTTTTAAGTCAAATTTTGAGGTTTGCAAAGGATTCTGGGTAACAGAACCTGGTCAGAGCCCCAAGTCACTCCATCTTGGATTCCCCTAGGTGTCTAGTTTAAAAAAATGCACAGGTTTGGTAGGTTTCCCTAGGTGCCGGCTGAGCCAGAGGCCAAAATCTACAAGTAGGCACTTTGGTAAAAACACCTCTGTTTTCTGTCAAAAAATGTGATGCGTCCACTTTGTGTTTTGGGGCATTTCCTGTCACGGGCGCTAGGCCTACCCACACAAATGAGGTATAATTTTTATCGGGAGACTGGGGGGAACGCTGGGTGGAAGGAAATGTGTGCTTCTCTCAGATTCCAGAACGTTCTGTCACCGAAATGTGAGGAAAATGTGTTTTTTTAGCAAAATTTTGGGGTTTGCAAAGGATTCTGGGTAACAGAACCTGGTCAGAGCCCCACAAGTCACCCCATCTTGGATTCCCCTAGGTCTCTAGTTTTCAAAAATGCACAGGTTTGGTAGGTTTCCCTAGGTGCTGGCTGAGCTAGAGGCCAAAATCTAAAGGTAGGCACTTTGCAAAAAACACTTCATTTTCTGTCAAAAAATTTCATGTGTCCACGTTGTGTTTTGGGGCATTTCCTGTCACGGGCGCTAGGCCTACCCACACAAGTGAGGTATCATTTTTATCGGGAGACTTGGGGAAACGCTGGGTGGAAGGAAATTTGTGGCTCCTCTCTGATTCCAGAACTTTCTGTCACCGAAATGTGAGGAAAATGTGTTTTTTAGCGACATTTTGAGGTTTGCAAAGGTTTCTGGGTAACAGAACCTGGTCAAAGCCCCACAAGTAACCCCATTTTGGATTCCCCTAGGTCTCTAGTTTTCAAAAATGCACAGGTTTGGTAGGTTTCCTTAGGTGCCGGCTGAGCTAGAGGCCAAAATCTACAGGTAGGCACTTTGTAAAAAACACCTGTTTTCTGTCAAAAAATGTGATGCGTCCACTTTGTGTTTTGGGGCATTTCCTGTCACAGGCGGTAGGCCTACCCACACAAATGAGGTATCATTTTTATCGGGAGACTTGGGGAAATGCTGGGTGGAAGGAAATTTGTGGCTCCTCTCAGATTCCAGAACTTTCTGTCACCGAAATGTGAGGAAAATGTGTTTTTTTTAGCCAAATTTTGAGGTTTGCAAAGGATTCTGGGTAACAGAACCTGGTCAGAGCCCCACAAGTCACTCCATCTTGGATTTCCCTAGGTCTCTAGTTTAAAAAAATGCACAGGTTTGGTAGGTTTCCCTAGATGCCGGCTGAGCTAGAGGCCAAAATCTACAAGTAGGCACTTTGGAAAAAACACCTCTGTTTTCTCTCAAAAAATGTGATGCGTCCACTTTGTATTTTGGGGCATTTCCTGTCACGGGCGCTAGGCCTACCCACACAAATGAGGTATAATTTTTATCGGGAGACTGGGGGGAACGCTGGGTGGAAGGAAATGTGTGCTTCTCTCAGATTCCAGAACGTTCTGTCACTGAAATGTGAGGAAAATGTGTTTTTTTAGCCAAATTTTGGGGTTTGCAAAGGATTCTGGGTAACAGAACCTGGTCAGAGCCCCACAAGTCACCCCATCTTGGATTCACCTAGGTCTCTAGTTTTCATAAATGCACAGGTTTGGTAGGTTTCCCTAGGTGCCGGCTGACCTAGAGGCCACAATCTACAGGTAGACCCTTTGCAAAAAACACCTCTGTTTTCTGTCAAAAAATGTGATGTGTCCATGTTGTGTTTTGGGGCATTTCCTGTCACGGGCGCCAGGCCTACCCACACAAGTGAGGTATCATTTTTATCGGGAGACTTGGGGAAATGCTGGGTGGAAGGAAATTTGTGGCTCCTCTCAGATTCCAGAACTTTCTGTCACCGAAATGTGAGGAAAATGTGTTTTTTTTAGCCAAATTTTGAGGTTTGCAAAGGATTCTGGGTAACAGAACCTGGTCAGAGCCCCACAAGTCACTCCATCTTGGATTTCCCTAGGTCTCTAGTTTTAAAAAATGCACAGGTTTGGTAGGTTTCCCTAGGTGCCGGCTGAGCTAGAGGCCAAAATCTACAAGTAGGCACTTTGGAAAAAACACCTCTGTTTTCTGTCAAAAAATGTGATGCGTCCACTTTGTATTTTGGGGCATTTCCTGTCACGGGCGCTAGGCCTACCCACACAAATGAGGTATAATTTTTATCGGGAGACTGGGGGGAACGCTGGGTGGAAGGAAATGTGTGCTTCTCTCAGATTCCAGAACGTTCTGTCACCGAAATGTGAGGAAAATGTGTTTTTTTAGCCAAATTATGGGGTTTGCAAAGGATTCTGGGTAACAGAACCTGGTCAGAGCCCCACAAGTCACCCCATCTTGGATTCACCTAGGTCTCTAGTTTTCATAAATGCACAGGTTTGGTAGGTTTCCCTAGGTGCCGGCTGAGCTAGAGGCCACAATCTACAGGTAGACCCTTTGCAAAAAACACCTCTCTTTTCTGTCAAAAAATGTGATGTGTCCATGTTGTGTTTTGGGGCATTTCCTGTCACGGGCGCCAGGCCTACCCACACAAGTGAGGTATCATTTTTATCGGGAGACTTGGGAGAACGCTGGGTGGAAGGAAATGTGTGGCTCCTCTCAGATTCCAGAACTTTCTGTCACCGAAATGTGAGGAAAACGTGTTTTTTAGCCAACTTTTGAGGTTTGCAAAGGATTCTGGGTAACATAACCTGGTCAGAGCCCCACAAGTCACCCCATCTTGGATTCCCCTAGGTCTCTAGTTTTCAAAAATGCACAGGTTTGGTAGGTTTCCCTAGGTGCTGGCTGAGCTAGAGGCCAGAATCTACAGGTAGGCACTTTGCAAAAAACACCTCATTTTCTCTAAAAAAATGTGATGTGTCCACGTTGTGTTTTGGGGCATTTCCTGTCACGGGCGCCAGGCCTACCCACACAAGTGAGGTATCATTTTTATCGGGAGACTTGGGGAAACGCTGGGTGGAAGGAAATGTGTGCTTCTCTCAGATTCCAGAACGTTCTGTCACCGAAATGTGAGGAAAATATGTTTTTTAGCGACATTTTGAGGTTTGCAAAGGTTTCTGGGTAACAGAACCTGGTCAAAGCCCCACAAGTAACCCCATCTTGGATTCCCCTAGGTCTCTAGTTTTAAAAAATGCACAGGTTTGGTAGGTTTCCTTAGGTGCCGGCTGAGCTAGAGGCCAAAATCTACAAGTAGGCACTTTGGTAAAAACACCTCTGTTTTCTGTCAAAAAATGTGATGCGTCCACTTTGTGTTTTGGGGCATTTCCTGTCACGGGCGCTAGGCCTACCCACACAAATGAGGTATAATTTTTATCGGGAGACTGGGGGGAACGCTGGGTGGAAGGAAATGTGTGCTTCTCTCAGATTCCAGAATGTTCTGTCACCGAAATGTGAGGAAAATGTGTTTTTTTAGCACAATTTTGGGGTTTGCAAAGGATTCTGGGTAACAGAACCTGGTCAGAGCCCCACAAGTCACCCCATCTTGGATTCCCCTAGGTTTCTAGTTTTCAAAAATGCACAGGTTTGGTAGGTTTCCCTAGGTGCTGGCTGAGCTAGAGGCCAAAATCTACAGGTAGGCACTTTGCAAAAAACACCTCATTTTCTGTCAAAAAATTTGATGTGTCCACGTTGTGTTTTGGGGCATTTCCTGTCACGGGCGCTAGGCCTACCCACACAAGTGAGGTATCATTTTTATCGGGAGACTTGAGGAAACGCTGGGTGGAAGGAAATTTGTGGCTCCTCTCAGATTCCAGAACTTTCTGTCACAGAAATGTGAGGAAAATGTGTTTTTTTAGCGACATTTTGAGGTTTGCAAAGGTTTCTGGGTAACAGAACCTGGTCAAAGCCCCACAAGTAACCCCATCTTGGATTCCCCTAGGTCTCTAGTTTTAAAAAATGCACAGGTTTGGTAGGTTTCCTTAGGTGCCGGCTGAGCTAGAGGCCAAAATCTACAGGTAGGCACTTTGTAAAAAACACCTCTGTTTTCTGTCAAAAAATGTGATGCGTCCACTTTGTGTTTTGGGGCATTTCCTGTCACAGGCGGTAGGCCTACCCACACAAATGAGGTATCATTTTTATCGGGAGACTTGGGGAAATGCTGGGTGGAAGGAAATTTGTGGCTCCTCTCAGATTCCAGAACTTTCTGTCACCGAAATGTGAGGAAAATGTATTTTTTTTAGCCAAAATTTGAGGTTTGCAAAGGATTCCGGGTAACAGTACCTGGTCAGAGCCCCACAAGTCACTCCATCTTGGATTTCCCTAGGTCTCTAGTTTTAAAAAATGCACAGGTTTGGTAGGTTTCCCTAGGTGCCGGCTGAGCTAGAGGCCAAAATCTACAAGTAGGCACTTTGGAAAAAACACCTCTGTTTTCTGTCAAAAAATGTGATGCGTCCACTTTGTGTTTTGGGGCATTTCCTGTCACGGGCGCTAGGCCTACCCACACAAATGAGGTATCATTGTTATAGAGAGACTTGGGGAAACGCTGGGTTGAAGGAAATTTGTGGCTCCTCTCAGATTCCAGAACTTTCTGTCACCGAAATGTGAGGAAAATATGTTTTTTAGCGACATTTTGAGGTTTGCAAAGGTTTCTGGGTAACAGAACCTGGTCAAAGCCCCACAAGTAACCCCATCTTGGATTCCCCTAGGTCTCTAGTTTTAAAAAATGCACAGGTTTGGTAGGTTTCCCTAGGTGCCGGCTGAGCTAGAGGCCAAAATCTACAAGTAGGCACTTTGGTAAAAACACCTCTGTTTTCTGTCAAAAAATGTGATGCGTCCACTTTGTGTTTTGGGGCATTTCCTGTCACAGGCGCTAGGCCTACCCACACAAATGAGGTATCATTTTTATCGGGAGACTTGGGGAAATGCTGGGTGGAAGGAAATTTGTGGCTCCTCTCAGATTCCAGAACTTTCTGTCACCGAAATGTGAGGAAAATGTGTTTTTTTAAGTCAAATTTTGAGGTTTGCAAAGGATTCTGGGTAACAGAACCTGGTCAGAGCCCCACAAGTCACTCCATCTTGGATTCCCCTAGGTGTCTAGTTTAAAAAAATGCACAGGTTTGGTAGGTTTCCCTAGGTGCCGGCTGAGCCAGAGGCCAAAATCTACAAGTAGGCACTTTGGTAAAAACACCTCTGTTTTCTGTCAAAAAATGTGATGCGTCCACTTTGTGTTTTGGGGCATTTCCTGTCACGGGCGCTAGGCCTACCCACACAAATGAGGTATAATTTTTATCGGGAGACTGGGGGGAACGCTGGGTGGAAGGAAATGTGTGCTTCTCTCAGATTCCAGAACGTTCTGTCACCGAAATGTGAGGAAAATGTGTTTTTTTAGCAAAATTTTGGGGTTTGCAAAGGATTCTGGGTAACAGAACCTGGTCAGAGCCCCACAAGTCACCCCATCTTGGATTCCCCTAGGTCTCTAGTTTTCAAAAATGCACAGGTTTGGTAGGTTTCCCTAGGTGCTGGCTGAGCTAGAGGCCAAAATCTAAAGGTAGGCACTTTGCAAAAAACACTTCATTTTCTGTCAAAAAATTTGATGTGTCCACGTTGTGTTTTGGGGCATTTCCTGTCACGGGCGCTAGGCCTACCCACACAAGTGAGGTATCATTTTTATCGGGAGACTTGGGGAAACGCTGGGTGGAAGGAAATTTGTGGCTCCTCTCAGATTCCAGAACTTTCTGTCACCGAAATGTGAGGAAAATGTGTTTTTTAGCGACATTTTGAGGTTTGCAAAGGTTTCTGGGTAACAGAACCTGGTCAAAGCCCCACAAGTAACCCCATTTTGGATTCCCCTAGGTCTCTAGTTTTCAAAAATGCACAGGTTTGGTAGGTTTCCTTAGGTGCCGGCTGAGCTAGAGGCCAAAATCTACAGGTAGGCACTTTGTAAAAAACACCTGTTTTCTGTCAAAAAATGTGATGCGTCCACTTTGTGTTTTGGGGCATTTCCTGTCACAGGCGGTAGGCCTACCCACACAAATGAGGTATCATTTTTATCGGGAGACTTGGGGAAATGCTGGGTGGAAGGAAATTTGTGGCTCCTCTCAGATTCCAGAACTTTCTGTCACCGAAATGTGAGGAAAATGTGTTTTTTTTAGCCAAATTTTGAGGTTTGCAAAGGATTCTGGGTAACAGAACCTGGTCAGAGCCCCACAAGTCACTCCATCTTGGATTTCCCTAGGTCTCTAGTTTAAAAAAATGCACAGGATTGGTAGGTTTCCCTAGGTGCCGGCTGAGCTAGAGGCCAAAATCTACAAGTAGGCACTTTGGAAAAAACACCTCTGTTTTCTCTCAAAAAATGTGATGCGTCCACTTTGTATTTTGGGGCATTTCCTGTCACGGGCGCTAGGCCTACCCACACAAATGAGGTATAATTTTTATCGGGAGACTGGGGGGAACGCTGGGTGGAAGGAAATGTGTGCTTCTCTCAGATTCCAGAACGTTCTGTCACTGAAATGTGAGGAAAATGTGTTTTTTTAGCCAAATTTTGGGGTTTGCAAAGGATTCTGGGTAACAGAACCTGGTCAGAGCCCCACAAGTCACCCCATCTTGGATTCACCTAGGTCTCTAGTTTTCATAAATGCACAGGTTTGGTAGGTTTCCCTAGGTGCCGGCTGACCTAGAGGCCACAATCTACAGGTAGACCCTTTGCAAAAAACACCTCTGTTTTCTGTCAAAAAATGTGATGTGTCCATGTTGTGTTTTGGGGCATTTCCTGTCACGGGCGCCAGGCCTACCCACACAAGTGAGGTATCATTTTTATCGGGAGACTTGGGGAAATGCTGGGTGGAAGGAAATTTGTGGCTCCTCTCAGATTCCAGAACTTTCTGTCACCGAAATGTGAGGAAAATGTGTTTTTTTTAGCCAAATTTTGAGGTTTGCAAAGGATTCTGGGTAACAGAACCTGGTCAGAGCCCCACAAGTCACTCCATCTTGGATTTCCCTAGGTCTCTAGTTTTAAAAAATGCACAGGTTTGGTAGGTTTCCCTAGGTGCCGGCTGAGCTAGAGGCCAAAATCTACAAGTAGGCACTTTGGAAAAAACACCTCTGTTTTCTGTCAAAAAATGTGATGCGTCCACTTTGTATTTTGGGGCATTTCCTGTCACGGGCGCTAGGCCTACCCACACAAATGAGGTATAATTTTTATCGGGAGACTGGGGGGAACGCTGGGTGGAAGGAAATGTGTGCTTCTCTCAGATTCCAGAACGTTCTGTCACCGAAATGTGAGGAAAATGTGTTTTTTTAGCCAAATTATGGGGTTTGCAAAGGATTCTGGGTAACAGAACCTGGTCAGAGCCCCACAAGTCACCCCATCTTGGATTCACCTAGGTCTCTAGTTTTCATAAATGCACAGGTTTGGTAGG